>NC_063360.1:4122659-4163089 GCF_021869965.1 Rhincodon typus
GTTAACTCTGTTTTCTCCTTCACAGATGCTGCCAGACCTGCTGAGCTTTTCCAGCAACTTTGTTTTTGTTCCTGATTTACAGCATCTGCAGTTCTTTTGGTTTTTATTTAGACTTGGTATGATGCCCGATTTGAAAGATGGTGCCCCCAATTGTGCAGTTGTCTTTCAGTTCTGCACTAGAGCATCAGCCTGGATTTTCACAAAGCCTACCTACGTTAAAAATACATATAATGCACATCACTTTTGAAACAGAAAAAACCCAATATTCCATCTTCAATCGCTGCTGTTGTGGGCAAGTGCCAAACAATTACCTGTGCGTTTAAGTGCCTAGCAACGGCTGACTCTCAGGAACAGTGTCAAATATGTAGGAGTAAGCTGGCTTCTATTCTTGGGGTATGTATGTTACCAAGTGATTAAGGAGTAAGAATCTGAAAAATGTCTGTGGGCGTCTGAAAAGAAACAAAAACGCAGGTGAACTTTTTAGGTGCAGCCACATCCTGATGCTCAATGCCTGCACTATCACCTCTGAGTGACCTCATGTGTTTCAGCCCCACTCCACAGACTTTTGTTCCTTTGCCCACATCCTGTGAAAGGCTTCGCTGGTAAGACCAGCATTTGGTGTCCATCCCCAATTGCCATTGAACTGAGTGGCCTGCTCAGCCATTTCAGAGGGCAGTTATGAGTTAACCACATTGCTATGCATTTGGAGTCACATGCAGGCCAGACCAGGTAAGGACTGTAGACTTCCTTCCCTAAAGGACACAAGCGAACATTGGAGTCCTGAAGAGGAGACATATTGGACACAAAACATTAACTCTGTTTCTCTGCGCCATTATTGAAGAGACTGCAAGGAAAAGCCAGGGAACTACAGACCGGTGAGCCGAATGCCAGCGATGGGTAAGATGTTGGAGGGGATTCTGACAGGATCTAAATGCATTTAGAAAGACATGGACTGATTAGAGATGGTCAACATAGGTTTGTGCATGGGAAATCATTTCTCACTAACTTGGTTCAGTTTTTTTTGAAGAGGTTATCAAAACGAAAGATGAAGGGAGAGCTGTAGACATTGTCTACATGGACTGTAGCAAGGCCTTTGACAAGGTTCCACATGGTATATTGGTTAGTAAGGTTACAACACATGGGAGCCAGGGAGAGCTAGTCAATTGGGTACAAAATTGGCTTGATGGTAGGGGATGGTTGTTGTTCAGACTGAAGGCCTTTGACCAGCGGTGTGCAGCAGGGATTGGTGCTGTGTCTACTGTTCTTCGTCATTTATAATGAATGATTTGGACGAGAATAGAGGAGGCATGGTTAGTAAGTTTGCGGGTGATGCCAAAATTGGTGGTATAGTGGATATTCATAGAACCCCTACAGTGTGGAAACAGGCCCTTCAGCCCAACAAGTCACACTAACCATTGGAGCATCCCACCCAGACCCATCCCCCTATAACCCACCTAATCTACACATCCCTGAACACTATGGGCAATTTAGCATGGCCAATCCACCTGGCGGAAACCCACGCTGACACGGAGAATGTGCAAACTCCACACAGACAGTCGCCAGAGGGTGGAATCGAACTTGGGTCCCTGGTACAGTGAGGCAGCGGTGCTAACCACTGAGTCACTGTGCTGCCCTATATTGAAGAAGGTTATCCAAGAGTACAATGAGATCTTGATCAACTGGGCCCCTCGGCTGAGGAATGGCTGTTGGAATTTAATTTAGATAAATGCGAGGTATTACATTTTGGTAAGACAAACCAAGGCAGGGCTTGCACAATTAATGTCAGGCTCTGGGGAGTGTTGGTAAATCAAAGAGATCGAGAGGTGCAGGTACATAGTTCCTTGAAAGTAGCATCACAGTTAGAAAGGGTGGTGAAGAACACATTCGGCATGTTTGTCTTCATTGGTCAGGGCATTGAGTACAGGTGTTGGGACATCATGTTGCAGCTGTAGAAGACATTGGTGAGGCCACATTTGGTGTACTGTGTACAATTCTGGTCACCCTGCCATAGGAAGGATGGTATTAAACTGGAAAGGGTGCAAAAAAGATTTACAAGAATGTTACCGAGACTGGAGGGTTCAAGTTATAAAGGAGAGGCTGGGTAAGCTGGGACTTTTCTTCCTGGAGCATTGAAGGCTGAGGGGTGACCTTATACAGGTTTATAAAATTATGAGGGGCATGGATAGGGTGAATAGACAAAGGATTTTTTTCCCAGGTAGGGGTGTCCAAAACTAGTGGGCATAGGTTTAAGGTGAAAGGGGAAAGATTTAAAAGAGACCTGAGGGGCAACTTCTCTTGCACAGAGGGTAGTGTGTGTGCGGAATGAAATGCCAGAGGAAGTGGTAGAGGAGAGTACATATACAACATTTAAAAGACATTTGTACAGGTACACGGATATGAAAGGCCAAATGCAGGCTAATAGGACTAGTTCAGTTTAGGAAACCTGGTCAGCATGGATGTGTTGGGCTGAAGGGCCTGTTTCCATGCTGTATGACTCTCCACAGATGCTATCAGACCTGCCGAGTTTCACCAGTACTTTGTGCTTGTTGGTGCACAGTTGTCGCTAGTTATCATGGTCACTTAATGACACAAGCTCTACAATTTCAGATTAATCTTAATTTAATCAATAATCTTAAACTCAGCAACCTAAAAAAGAATGGGGTCTACCCTAGTCGGACACCCTTCGCCTCATGAAAGGATCCCTACCACAGCAAGGTACCATTAGTCCTCACCAACTTTTATCTCTTCCCCCTTTCCCAGTGGGATTTTGATAAACAAGATGTTTCCATGGTGTTCCCTTCTCCCAGGCAGTGCTAATAGTAGCCATTGCTTCCAATGGCACTGCAGAGCCTAGTGACACCCTTCATAACCTACCCATCCCCCAGTGCAGCTTTTCTGTCAACCAATGGACAAAGCATTGGCTCAGAATAGGTGTTAATAGCAGAATAGTTCAACTCGGATTGAAAGCAAAAGTGAGGGATAGGAGAAGTGGGACAGATATTGAGAGGAATAACAGTATTCGTGTCCTGATACAAAAGGTTGAGGTGACTGAGAGATAGCAAGAACTGCCGATGCTGGAGTCAGAGATAACAGTGTGGAGCTGGAGGAACACAGCAGGCCAGGCAGCAGAGGAGCAAGAAAGTTGACGTTTCGGGTTGGTACCCTTCTTCAGAAAAGGCTGTTCCTTTTCATAGAACATTGACTGCATCAGTTGAACCTGCCTTTGCCATAGTCTCAGGCAATGCATTCCAGACTTTAATCATTCGCTGTGGGAAAACATTTTTCTCACATTGTTTTTGCTTCTTTAGGCAATTGATCTAAACTCCTACCCTCTTCTTCCCAATCACTTCACAAGTGGGAACAGTTTCTCCCTGTCAACTCAATCCAAACTCTTCATGATTTTGATTAGCTCAATTAAATCTCCTCAGCCTTCTCTTCTCCAAGGACAGCAGTATTAACACCTCCAACCAATCTTCAGAACCGAAGTTCCTTATCACTGGAACCAGTCTCATAAATCTCTTCTGCACACTTTCAATTGTTTTGACATCATTCCTAAAGTGTGGCACCCAAAATTGTACACAATGTTCCAGCTTATGTCTAAATAGTGTTTAATATTCAATATAACTTCTTTGCTCTTGTGTTTATTCACTGTTAGGATACCAGTCTAGGATACCATATGCTTTATTGGCCATATTGTCAACCTGTCCTGCCACCTTTAAATGACTGATGTAGTTAAAGAGAAGGAAGCCAGTGAGCTTTTTCAAATGAAGGGATGGAGGTTGTCTGCAAGACACAGATGAAATTCATGAGTGAGATCCAGAACACAAGAAAGCACCCGAACAGAACTTCTTCTGTTTCCAGCAGCCAATCTTAGCAAGTCTTGTATTTGGCTGAGTGGACCCTCAGATGTGGGCCCTACATGGTGGAAAAGTCGTTGAGATTGTCATTGCATTCCTAGAATGGCTGTGTACTTCAACCTATTCTGGCTTCATTCGATAATTTCAACATTTGCAGGTTCTGTTTTCCTTTCCCATCTTGAGAAGTTCCTATGGACGGCAATGAATCACAAAAACTGATGATGATGATGATGATAACAACAGTGTCTAGATGAATAGGAAAGCACTGCACGGAGCGCAAGAGTTGGGATGTCATGCTACAGTTGCACAGGACATTAGTTACGCTACTTTTGGGATGCTATGTACAATTCTGTTCTGCCTGTTATAGAAAGGATATTAAACTTGAAAGCGTTCAGAAAATATTTTCAAGGACTTCTCTGGGGCTGGATGGTTTGAGCTATAGGGAGAGGCTGAATAGGCTGGGGCATTTTTCCCGGAGCATTGGAGACCGAGAGGTGGCTTTATAAAATAATGGGGGCATGGATAGGTTGAATAGCTAACATTTTTACCCCAGGGTAGGGGAGTCTGAAAACTAAAGGGCATAGGTTTAAGGTGTGAGGGGAAAGATTTAAAAAGGTACCTAAGGGGTAACATTTTCACACAGAGGGTGGTGCACGTATGGAATGAACTGCTGGAGGCTGGGTACAATTACAACATTTAAAAGGCATCCGGATGGGTACATGAATAGGGAGGGTTTAGAGAGATATGGGCCAAATGTTGGCAAATGGGACTAGATTAATTTAGGATATCTGGTCAGCAAAGACGAGTTGGACTGAAGGGTCTGTTTCTGTGCTGTACAGCCTATGATTCTATGACTTTATAGCATAGTTCCACACTGACCACAGGACCTTTGATAAAGATTAAAAAGTTCACATTATGGGTTCTTTTACAAATCAATGTTCTTCACCATCAAATTCTGAGTTGACATCCCGTACACACATTAACATAACACCTCTCACCCGGAGAGTCAACAATTCATTCCAACTGTAAGCTCCTTCCTGAGTCAGTCAGTCTTGGATATGCTTCAGATACAGTCTCCTAGTTTCCACTTTGGGTTCGCTTGAGGAAGCTCAAAACAACAAGTATCATTTTCCATTATTCAACGCAACAAGAGATGAACAGTGTGACATGCCTCAGCCTTGGAGGGAGACAGAAAATTGGAAATACAGTCTTCACACTTAAATCGGTCATATTTAAATCAGGCAATCATGTAACTGTTTTCCATTTCTTATAGTCTTTTGTAACATTGCTGCTTCCTGTATGTGAAGGGCTCCAGCTTGAACAGATATTGATTTGAGTGGTTCGCACCTTAAGGTGCAATTCTCTTGTATATTCGATCTGCTGCAAGAGGTATTGGCTTACACAGTGCGTAACAACTCCAACTGCAGCAACCAAGATGTTCAATAAACAAATAGCACCTTGTTCAGGTCCAATTACCTGGTCTACTTAAATTGCTGTAAACGGTGTTGGATTACAGTTTTTGTAGTGATAACCTGCAATTTTGTTCAGTTGTAATCGTGCTGCCACATTAAACCCAATCATGCTCCAAACTGACAAACCACATCAAAGCCAACCTGCCCATTCTACACAGTGAAGAAGATACATCCGATATTAACTTGGTGTCAGTTACTGCCGGTGATCTCACAGATCCATCAGCATAGCTCCTATCACACGAGTGTGTAAACTAGCCTGGCACTCTTATGGAGGATGGAGGGGCAGTTCCTCAGGAGACAATGTGACCTTCTGGGTGAACGTTAAATCGAGGTGCCCTCCATCTGCTCAAGTAAAAATATAAAGTACATTTCAATGCAGTTTTTAAGAGGGGGTGGGGGTTGCTAATCAGATACCTGGGCTCTACCCTGTCCTCAGTCCCCTGCCATCCCCAGTCAGACCAAATTCCACTCCCTACTCTTTGGGCTCATCATTAGCCTATCACCCTGATTCCTGATGGAAACTTGGGTGGCACAGTGGTTAGCACTGCTACCTCACAAACCCAAGTTCCAATCCACCCTCGGGCCACTGAATGTGTGGAGTCTGTACATTCTCCCTGTATCTACGTGGGTTTCTTCCAACAGTCCAAAGATGTGGGGGTTAGGTGGATTGGCCATGCTAAATTGCCAACAGTGTCCAATGATGTGCAGGCTAGAGAGTTGGTTAGCCATTAGAAATATAGGGTTACATGGATATCGTAGTGGGGGGGGGGGGGGGGGGGGGGGGGGGGGGGGGGGGGGGTCTTGGTGGGATGTTTGTCAGAGGATCAGTGTGAACTTGATGGGCCGAATGGCCCACTTCCACACCGTAAGGATTCTATGAAACCCAGACACACCTTCTCCTTCTGGACTCCCATCCAACCTGTACACAGAGACCCTACATTAAAAGGATTTAGAACAAACAATATCCTGAGCAACCAACATTCAAAACACAGGACAATGATGCAAGTTCAGGGACAACCCTAAAATATAAGATGGTTAGTCACCCTGGAGGGAGGTTCAGCAAAGATTCTGCATACAATCTGATAACATAGAACACCCGCTGCCAAAATTCAACAGCCAAACACAAAAGGAAGAATATGCAAGAGAATGAGGAATAGTTGATGTGACATACAGGATGGAGATTTTCAGATAATGAAATCTGCAGCCATCAGCCAGTTGCTACTCACATGTCACCTGTTCCCAAAAAAATCACAACTGGCCGTTGCCAAAGTCAGCCAACTGACCTCCGGTTAGAATTCCCAATGTTTCTGCTTGCAACCTGTGGATGCTGGTTATTTATGCTAAAGATCAGACATAGTTACAAGCCTTCCATCAGTTTCAACTTGTTTTTGCGACTGGGAAAGATCCCAGAACACTTTCAAAGAGCAGGAGCATTTTCCGTTGATGAACCGACAGAGGGAAAGAGTTTGTATTTAATTGAGGGCTGATGATTGACTCCATGTTCTGAAGTTATCAACCTATGTGAATTGAATCACTGATATAATGTAGGAAATGCCTTTGGGTTGGGTGTGATCTGCTTGTTGTTCTGAACACTTGCCTTTATTGGTCAGCGATTTGAGTATAGGAGTTGAGAAGTCAAACTGCGACTGTACATAACGTTGGTGAGGCCACTTTTGGAATACTGCATTCAGCTCTGGTCTCCCTATTGTAGGAAAGATGTTGTTAAACTTGAAAAATTGCACAAAAGATTTACAAGGGGGTTACCTTTGGAGGATTTGAGACATCGGGAGAAGCTGAATAGATCATAGAATCCCTACAGTGTGGAAACAGGCCCTTTGGCCCAACAAGTCCACACCAATCCTCACAGCATCCCACCCAGACCCATCCCTGTATAACCCACCTAACCTACACATCCCTAGACACTATGGGCAATTTAGCATGGCCAATCCACCAAGCCCGCACATCTTTGGACTGTGCGATGAAACCCACGTAGACACGGAGAATATGAAAACTCCACACAGACAGTCGGCCAAGGGTGGAATCAAACCCGGGTCCCTGGCACCGTGAGGCAGCAGTGCTAACCAGTGAGCTACTGTGGGGCATGGTTAGGGTGAATTGCCAAGTTCTTTTTCTGAAGATACAGGAATCCAAATTAAGGTGAGAGGGGAAAGATTTAAAAGGGACCTAAGGGGCAACTTTTACCACACAGAGGGTGGTGTATGTGTGGAACAAGCTGCCAGAGGGAGATGGTGGAGGCTGGTACAATTATAATATTTAAAAGGCACCTGGATAAGTGCATGAATAGGAAGGGTTTAGAGGGACATGGACCAAATTCTGGCAAACGGGACTAGGTTAATTTGGGATATCTGGTCAGCATAGACCAAGGGGTCTGTTTCCATGCTGTACAGCTCTATGACACTATTGGATTCAGCTTTCCAGTAAATGGGAACGCAGGACAAGGAGACCATGTCAGTTTCACCATCCTAACAAACACGTCTTTAATATAGAAAATAAGTAACATTGGTAAAGGTGACTGAAGCCTGGTTGATAAATGTGTTTTGGAGAGGGCCTTAAAATCATTGCATCATACCAGTACAGAAGAGGCCCCTCTGCCTGTAGTCACTGCTCTGACAATAACTGTGGAGAAAGAGGTAGTGAGACTGAGAATTAAAGAAAGGGAATTCCGGAGCGTGCAGCCTGGGAAACTGAAGCCATGGTTGGCTGAAGAAATTTGGAGGTATATGCCAGAATCATTGAAATGTTTGTGCTTGTAGCAGTTCGCACTTCGCCCTGTCAGGAACAGCACAGAAGTCAGTGAGAGGCCTAGGGGGCACACACAGACTCTTGGTAAGCAACTTGTCCTCAACATGCACCCAGTAAAAAGAGGTCATTGCCAGGAGGCAAGTCAGGTGAAAATTGGCTTGACCCCAGTGATTTACAAATGGTCACCCTCTCACAGACTGATTGAGGTTTAAATAATGAACGGTCAAACCTCCAGATTTCATCGTGGAGGCACAGTCAGCAAGTGAGGCTGCTTGATTTCACACCATTCACATTCTTAGGGCACAGCCCTTGACAGCCGTAGCCTGAAGGCTTTTCCATCTAATCCTCTGAGCATCACTGCAGCAACTCAGCGCAAAAATAACAGCAGTAAGCAGCTCCTAGCTCATTTGCTTCTCCCTGGCACCGAGTTAATGAAGGAATGTTCTACACAGTAATGTTCTGCCTCATTACTCTCCCCGCTTCAAATGTACAAGTGAAATTCTTTTCTACCCAGCACAGAAATACAGGTGCCTGGAAAGTGGAACTAGCTCCAATAGCTCGCATAGATTTAAATAGCTCTCAGAGTTCAGAGTGCAACATATTCCAATGGTGCATTAAATATGGTAATTCAGCCCATCAGCAGCTGATGCTTGAGCACGGCTGGGTGACCATGTCTCAAGTGAGGGGAGAGGTTGAGAAGGAAAATTCTTCATGGCTACCTCAGCTGGTGCAGGAACTGAATCCACACTGTTGACATCACTATCCATCGTGTCTCCGATTAATTCAAATAGTAAAGTTTCACTAAATTCCATGACCCACCATCTACCTGCACAGCCCCACCAACTCAACCCAACTCCAATCATACCACCTGGTCCTCCCTTCTCTCCAAACCTACATTAGCAGTGGTTTATTTCAATTTCAAGGTAACCCTACCACCAATTCCCAGCACTATAATCTCTTCCCTCCCACACCTCATTCTCCAATAGTCTTTGTCCATTCCTCAGGACCATCACTGCACTAAAGCACAATCAAGACTGGATAGCAGGCAAGGTTTTGATTCAGAGACAAAAATAGAGAAATTGCTGAAAAAGTTTAGCAGGTCTGGCAGCATCTGTGGAGAGAAATCAGAGTTAATGTTTCAAATCGAGTGACCCTTCCTCAGAGCCCGTCCCTGCGATTCATTAAAAGGGACCTGAGGGGCAACTTTATTACACAGAGGGTTGTTTGTGTGTGGAACGAACTGCCAGATGAAGTGGTAGATGCAGGCACAGTTACAACATTGAAAAGACATTGGAAAGATACATAAAAGGAAAGGTTTACAGGAATATGAGCAACAAGCAGGCAGGTGGGACTAGTTTAGTTTGGGAAGCTTGGTCAGCACGGATGAGTTGGGCCGAAGGGTCTGTTACTGTGCTGTATGACTATGAGATGACAAGTCACGGTGCACGTGATACCCAAGCACTGTTTGGAACATGTAGAGAGAGTCATACAGTGCAGAAGAGATCCCCACTCTCACGATCCTTCATCAGGAGTAATGGCCAACTCATAACTGAATTATGACCCTGCTTTCATTGATGATTTTTAATATCTAAAATTGCATTGAAATAATCAAAAATTTACCAACAGGTGAGCTGCCCAAGATGGTGCATTCTCTGTGGCTTTCAATATTTTTCACTGTCACTGGCCATTTATCCTCTTACCTTCCCTTGCTCTCAGTTGTTCCACACTCGCTTACTCCCTCACTCACCAAGAAGCCCCACTTCCTGACACATCCGAAGTTTGTGTTCCACTTTATGTTCTAGAGATGTGAACACATCAGATGTTCCATTACAGATGGTCCATTACAAACCCAGTAAAACTACACTCTCCAGGTTCCCGCACCCCATATTGACATGTAACCACACCGACAGATAAATGTGTCACTAGAATATAAGCAGGAGGCAGTGTCATAAATTAGGATTCTGTCAAACCTAACCACCTCTTTTAAAACTCACTGAACTCTGCACAGTTTTGAACTTGGTGTTATGCAATGAAGCTGGGATGCATCTGGCTGGGAAGCCGAGCATCTGAAAGGATAACAATCTTAATGAAAAGCCACTCTGCCAATTGTGCTTGTGAAATGTTTGATAATTCAAAGCAAGATTCAGTATCAACCCATCAGCAGTCAAGCCCAGGCCAGATAAACAGACTCTGATCCACAAGTGAGGAAAAACAATTAATTCAGCCTCTTCCTATTTATTCAGACTTCTTCATTGAAATGCTAATACTCAATTGAACCAGGCACTTTTAAAATTATTCAGAATAGAATGTGTACAAGACTCATGATCATCTGATATGTGGTTTCAATTGTTGCAAAGTTGTAATTATTCATTTTCTTTTGCGAGTGCTAATTACAGCACAAGCTCAATGCAAAATGCCATCTTATCTGGCCAAGCACAAAAGGTACACACAGCTTACAAGTGCAAGCTGTGCATCAAACACTGCAAAATCATATGATAGTTATGGATGAGGAAAGTCTGGTAAATAGCAATGTGTTTATTTCTAGATAATGTTTTCATGTTGCCAGTTGAGAGCTAAGTATTGTCTAGCACACTGGGAAGAGCTTTTCCACTCTTCCGTGTCCACATAAGAGGACAGATAGGACATCAATTTATCACATTGTCCAAATGACCATATCTCTGATAATGCAGTCCCCGCTCTGTACTGCCCTACAGGCCCAGCATGCATGATGTGTTCACATCTCTAGAACATAACGTGGAACACAAACTTCGGAGTCAGAGACTGGAGTGTTGCTCAAGTTCTGATGAGTCTTGAGTGCTGTACAGTAAGGAACTGCAGGGAGGAAAACAGCTTCTTTCAATGCTAGCAATACTTTGATTCACTTCTTTAGTTTAAATGTCAGCTTAACCCTGCAATTGTGTGTACTATAAAGGATCCATTAATATTCTATATAAAGACCCTGACCTCCAAATTACACTGCAGCATTGTATTCTTTGTTCATTGCCAACTTTTTCAATGATGGCCATTCATTGCCATTCCCTAGTCATAGAATCCCTACTGTGTGGAAACAGGCCCTTCGGCCCAACAAGTCCACACTGATCCTCAGAGCATCCCACCCAAATCCATTCCCCTAAAGCCCACCTAACCTACACATCCTTGAACACTATGGGCAATTTAGCATGGCCAATCCACCCAACCTGCACATCTTTGGACTGTGGGAGGAAACTGGAGCACCCGGAGGAAACCCACGCAGACACGGGGAGAATGTGCAAACTCCACACAGGCAGTCATCGGAGGGTGGAATTGAATCCGGGTCCCCGGCACTGTGAGGTAGCAGCGCTAACTACTGAACCACTATGCCGGCCTTAACGTACAGCATGGAAATAGACCCTTCGGTCCAACTCGTCCATGCCAACCAGATATCCTAAATAAATCTAGTCCTGTTTGCCAGCATTTGGCCCATATTCCTCTTAAACCCTTCATATTCATATACCTATCCAGATGCCTTCTAAATGCTGTAACTGTACCAGCCTCCACCAATTCTTCTGGCAGCTCGTACATGTACCACCCTCTGCGTGAAAAAGTTGCCCCTTAGACTCCTTTTAAAGTTTTCCCATCTCACCCGAAACCTATGCCTTCTAGTTATGGTCTCCCTCACCACAGACTTTGTCTATGTACACTATCCATGTCCCTCATGATTTTAGAAACCTTTGAGGCCACCCCTTCAGCCTCCAACACTCCAGGGGAAATAACCCCAACCTATTCAGCCTCTCCCTAAAGCTCAAAGCCTCCAACCCTGGCAACGTCCACGTAAATCTTTTCGGAGCCCTTTCAAGTTTCGCAACATCCTTCCTATAGCAGGGACAATTCCAGAAGTGACCTCACCAATGTCCTTTACAGTTGCAACACGACTTCCTAACTCTTATACTCAATACACTGACCAATAAAGGCAAGCATATTAAATACCTTCTTCACTATCCTATCTACATGCAACTCCACTTTCAAGGAACTATGAATTTCCACTCCAAGGTCTCTTTGATCAGCAACATTCCCCAGGACCTTACCATTAATTGTAAAAGTCCTGCGTTGATTTGCCTTTTCAAAATGCTGCACCTCACAGATTTAAATTAAACTCCATCTGCCAATCCTCAGCCCCCATTGGCCCATCTGATCAAGATCCTATTGTCATCTGAGGTAACCTTCTTCGCTGTCCACTACATCTCCAATTTTGGTGTTATCTGCAAACTTACTAACCATACCTCCTATGTCACATCCAAATCATTTATTTCAATGACAAAAAGCACCCATCCTTGTGGCACACCACTGGGTACAGACCTCCAGTCTGAATAGCAACTCTCCATTACCACCCTCTTTCTTCTACCTTTGTGCCAGTTCTGTTTCCAAATGGCTAGTATTCCATGTGATCTAGCCTAGTCATAGAATCATACAGCATGGAAACAGACCCTTCGGCCCCAGTTTTCTATGCCGACCTGGTTTTCTAAACTGAACTAGTAGTATTTGGCTGCGTTTCTCACATATTCCTCTAAACCCTTCCTATCCATGTACTCCAGCAAATGTCTTTTCAAAGTTATAATTGTACTCAGCTCCAACACTTCCTCTGGCAGCTCATTCCATACATGCACCACCCTCTAAGCAAAAAAAAGGTGTCCCTCAGGGACCTTTTAAATCTTTTCCCTTACACCTTAAACCCAAGCCCTCTAGTTTTGGACTTCCCTAGCCAAAGGGAAAGATCTTGGTTGTTCACCTTATCTATGCCCCTCATGGTTTTATAAAACTCTATAAAAGGTCATCCCAGTTTCCAACACTCCAGGGTAAAAAGTCCCAGCCTATCCATCCTCGCCTTATTATTGAAACTCTCCAATCTCAGTAGCATCCTTGCAAAACTTTTGTTCAGCCTTTCGAGTTGAATATCATCCTTCCTGTAGCAGGGCGACCTGAATTGTACGCAGTATGCCAAATGTGGCCTCACCGATATCCTGTACAGCTGTAACAATGTCCCAACTCCTGTACTCAGTGCTCTGACCAATGAAGGCAACAATGCCAAATGCCTTGTTCAATACCCTATTTACCCGTGATGCCACTTTCAATGAACTATGAGCCTGCACCCAGGCAAGCTCTCCCTGGATCCCATGTGATCTAACCTTATTACTGCTCTGCCTTCGTCCATCTTCTTGGTTACCTCTTCAAAGACCTCAACCAAGTTTGTGAGAAATGAATTCTCATGCACAAAGCCAAACTGACTATCCATAAGCAATCCTTGCCTCTCTCAATGCGTGCAAATTCTGTCTCTCAGAATCCCCTCCTACAACTTACCCACCACTGATGTCAGGCTCACCAATCCGTAGTTCCCTGGTTTTTCCTTGCAGCCTTTCTTAAATAAAAGGCACAACATTAGCCACCTCACCCATGGCTGTCAATGATACAAATACCTCTGCTTGGGTCCCCAAAATTTCTTTCCTAGCTTCCCACAATGTCCAGGGAGACACTTGATCAAAGGGATTTATCTACCTTCATGCATTTTAAGCTCAAGACATCATTATTTATTGCCTCGAATTTCCCAGCTTCCATGTCTTTCTCCACAGTAATCACCGACGTGAAATATTCGTTTAGGATCTTACCCATCTCCTGTAGTTCTACATATAATGGTATTATTGATCTTTAAGGGATCCTATTCTCTCCCTAGTTATTCTTCTGCCCTTAAAATACTTGTAGAATCTCTTTGGATTCTCATTAACCTTATCTGCCAAAGCTGTGACATGTCCCTTTTTGCCCTTCTGATTTCCTTAAGTGTACTCTTACTCCCCGCTACTCCTCAAGCGATTCCCTTGATCCCAGCTGTCTATATTTTTCTTGACTCCTTTTTTTGACCACAGCCTGAATATCTATAGCCATCCAGGGTCCCCCTACTCCTGCCAGCCTTGCTGTTCACACTAACAGGAATATGCTGTCCCTGCACTTGCCAGATTCCCCATTTACCTATGAACAGCCACCCCCAATCAACTTTTAAAGTTCCTATCTAATACCATCAAAATTGAACTTGCCCCAGTTTAGAACTTAAACCTGTGGACCAGGCCTATCCTTTCCCATAACCATTTTAAGACAAATACAATTATGGTCACTGGTCCCAAAGTGCTCTCCCACTAACACCTCAGTCACTTCTCCTGTCTTCATCCTCAAGAGGTTGAGTTTTGCCCCTTCTCCAGTAGGGCCATCTGCTTATTGATTGAAAAAGTTTCCTCTCCATCCAAGCCCGTAACTCTATGGCAGTCCCAGACTATGTCTGGAAAGTTAAAATTCCCAGCTGTTGCAATCCCATTATTCCTACAACTATCTGCGATCTCCCTACATATTTGTTACCCAATTTCCCACTGATTTCTGGAGGAGCCTATAGTACAATGCCATCCAGGTGATCACCCCCTTCTTATTTCTCACTTCCATCCATATGGCTTCACTGGACAATCTCCCAGGAATATCTTAAGTACTACCATGATGTTTTCCCTAATCAAAAACGCCATTCTCCCTCCTCTCTTGCCTCTCCTTCTATCCTTCAAACAGTATCTGTACACCGGAGCATTGAGCTGCCAGTCCAGTCCCTCCCTCAGCCATGTTTCTGTAACAGCTATGATAGCCCAGCCCCATACTCCCATCCATGCCCCGAGTTTATCTGCCTTACTTGTCAGGACTCCTGCATTGAGCTAAATGCAGTTTAATTCATCTTTCTCCCTTCAATCTCTGCCGTGCTCTTACCTACCTTGTCTATTTAAATTGCTCCATTTAACTTCTGTACCAGCCTCAATCTTCTCTTGGCTCACTACTGATTAGGGCCCCACCTTAGAGTCACTGTGGAGAACCTGGGGTACCACATTCTTGAACTGCTTCAGTCCATATCGTGATGGTACTCCCACAATGCTGTTAGGCAAGAAACATCAGGATTTTAACCCAGTGACAATGATCAAACGGAAGATACTGTGTAGCTTTGAGGGGAACCCATGAGGTAATTGTGTTCCCCTGGTCCTTTGAGGTCAAGAAGATTTATTTTCACATAACTGCTTCTTCCTCTTTTCTAATGTCCAGTTTGGCCATTTTGTAGGGACTACATCGTGTTTTATACTACAGCTGTGGTACTTTCCCTCTGTACTCGGGTCACATTTATTTCACAGAAGTAAAGCAGGAAGAATTTGATGCCTTAAGCAGTCAGTTTGATTGCATTTGATTGAGATCATTGTGGTTTCAAATCCCACTCCTAGCCAATATCCGTGCACCAGCCAACATCCCCAAAGCAGACTATCCAGTCATATAATCTGTGGGATCTTACTGGGTGCAATTTGGCTTCTGCATTTTCCTCAACAGTGTGTACACCTCAAAAATACAAGTTTGGCTGTAAAGGATTTTAGGACATTTCTGAAGTTGTTCTTTGTAAGTACATTCTTTCGCTGTTTGGTTTTGCCCCAATGTTTTTGAATTGTCCCCAGTCTGCTAGGATTTCCTCAAAAGGTCAGAGCAATCATTTGAAAGCAGTGCAAATAAGGTGAAGCTGTTTTTCCATATGTCCAGCCTCATATAATGGGTCTCTGATGGTTAGGTCCCAGCCTAAGCTGTAGCTGCAACTTGTTTCCAATTTCTTAGCCAGCTGTATCCCTCCAGTGCAGGTCAGAGAAACAAAAGCAGAGAGCCACAATTGGAATGCAAGCCTTCACGGGCTTAGCATAGACAGGATTTTCCTGGGGGATTATCCAGTGAAGCTATAGTGGTGCCAGTAAGAAGTGAGAAGGGGGTGATCACTTTGATGGAATTGTACTACAGGCCTCCCAATAGTCAGCAGGAAATTGAGGCACAAACGTGCAGGGGGATTGCAGATAGCTGTAGGAATAATCGGGTTGTAATAGTAGCGGACTTCAACTTTCCAAACATGAGCCGGGACTATGATAGTGTCAAGGGCTTGGAAGGGGAGAACTGCCTTCAACAAAACTTTTTCAATCAATATATTTTTCTCCAAGGCTACCTGAATGGCTAAGAGCTCTCCAGTCGTTGTGTGAGAGATAGGAGAAGGCTGCAATCATGATAGGCAATAAGCAAAGTCCATAGCCAGGTCAGATCAACCTCCGGAATACAATTGTTATTGAACCTGAAACTGTGACAAAAGAAACCCCTCCTGTAGAAAGGGACGCAAGGTAAGACATAAGTTCACCGGAAAATATTTTGCAAGCGATATTTTGTGTCTATAAGTACATCAATGGGGAAACGTTCTTTGTGGAATTTGCTCTAATTGGACTGAGGGATAGTGCTGATGTAAAAAAAACAATTTAAAATCATATAGCCTGGCACCAGGTGAGTGAATCTCCCTCCACTCCACACAGCTTCCCCTCCAGATCGCAAATTAATCCTCTCTGCAAATGTTTGCCAATTCACTGGCAGCTTTGTTCTATGAATCTGTGTCCACAGGGACTAAGACTGTCCGAACTCTCTGCATTCAAGCAGAACACATAACACATATCAATTGCCTTGACAATATTTGATCCCGGATTTTCATACGAGCAGCCCATCAATAGTCCACTGAACCAGCCTGAAATGGAGCCTTAATTAGGAAATAAGCTAATTCTCATTTTGCTCCAGTCTAACCGATTAACTTGAGAATCCATTCGTACCAGAAGGTATAGGTTGTAAAGACAGCAACATCAGCAAAACATGAACAAGGACGTCACTTTGTACAATTTATTTGTTTTAACCCTTACAATGGAACCTAGCATTGTAAATTGATTAGCTTGCATAACCAGAAGACTGAACGTGGATAATGATCTTGCAAACACCATTACAGAGGGGAAGGAAACACATTTATACAGCCCCTTTCTCAAACTCAAAGGGCTTTAAAGCCGATGAAGTACTTTTGAATTTAAATTGTTGTAATGAAGGAATCTGCTCCTTGCTCACCTTCAGATACCCTCCAGTGTTTGTACAGCCAGAGTACTGGCCATTCTTTGCAAGCATTTGGATGAACATTACCTGCTCATGTTGAAGTGGCTCCTTTAAACACTATGGTGCTGACCTGGCTGCATTCTATATTGAATCAATTGATAATGAAATCGGATAGAAGTGAGATAGACTTTTAGAGTCATACAGATGTACAGCACAAACAAACTCTCTGGTCCAACTCATCCATGCCAAACAGACATCCTAAATAAATCTAGTCCTATTTACCAGCATTTGGCCCATATCCCTCTAAACCTTTCCTATTCATGTACCCACCCAGATGCCTTTTAAAATGTTGTAATTGTACCAGCCTCCACCACTTCCTCTGGCAGCTCATTCCATATACACATCAACCTCTGTGTGAAAAAAGTTGCCCTTTAGATCCCTTTTTAATCTTTCCCCTCTCACCTTAAACTAATGCCCTCTAGTTTTGGACATCCCCACCCCAGGAAAAAGACCTTGTGTATTTACTCTATCTGTGCCCCTCATGATTTTATAAACCTTTGTAAGGTCACCCCTCAGCCTCTGCCACTCCAGGGAAAAAAAGCCTCAGCCTTTTTAACCTCTCCCCATAAGCTCAAACCCTCCAACATCCTTGCAAATCTTTCCCAAACCCTTTCAAGCTGCATAACATCTTTCCTATAGCAGGGAGACCAGAATTGCATGCATTCCAAAAGTGGCCTCTCCAATAACCTGTACAGCCTCCCAACTCCTATATTTAAATGTACTGACCAGTAAAGGCAAACATACCAAACACCTTCTTCACTACCCTGTCTACCTGGGACTCCACTTTCAAGGAACTATGAACCTGCACTTCAAGGTCTCTTTGTTCAGCAACACTCCCCAGGACCTTACCCTTCAAGTGTATAATTGCTGCTCTGATTTGCCTTTCCAAAATATATCACCTCATATTTATCTAAATTAAACTGCACTTGCCACTCCTCGGCCCATTGGCCCAACTGATCTAGATCCTGTTGTACTCTGAGGTAACCTTCTTCACTGCCCACCACACCTTTTGGTGTCATCTGCAAACTTACCAACCGTACCTCCTATGTTCACATCCAAATCATTTATACAAATGATGAAAAGCAGGGGACCCAGTACTGATCCCTGTGGCACACCACTGGTCACAGGCCTCCAGTCTGAAAAACAACCCTCCACCACCACCCTCTGCCTTCTAGCCAGTTCTGTATCCAAAAAGCTAGTTCTCCCTGTCTTCCATGTGATCTAACCTTGCCAAATACTTTACTGAATTGCATATAAATGCTGCAAGTTCAAGTCTGAATCCTGAGACCTGAAATGCCCTGACTTCGGCTGATGCCTTAATGATGTGTTGAGCACGTAAAAGAGGAGATTATGTTTATATGTAGTGACTACAGCATTTTACAAAGCACTTTACTGCCAATGAAATGCAGTCACTGTTTTACTATTGTAAAATCCCACAAACAGAAAGGAAATATGAAATAATATTGAGGGATAAATATTGGCTAAGGCAGCAGAGGGACTCCTCCATTTTTGGGCCCAATAACCAAGAAAGAATTTCTTCAAATGACATTGTCTGTACTTGCAGAGTCTGTCTTGTTCAACATCTCACCTAAAAGCACCATTGACAATAGAGCAGTCACTCTGTACTACACTTGAAGGGGGTCAACCTAGGTAATCATTAAATCCCTAAAGTGCAGAAGCAGGCCATTCAACCCAATGAGTCCACACCAACCCTGCAGAGAGCATCCCATCCAGATCCAGCCAGCAACCCTAACCTATCCCCATAATCCCACATTTCCCATCACTAATCCACCTAGCCTACACATTTTTGGGCTGTGGGAGGAAACCAGAGCACTCAAAGGAAACTCACACAGACATGGGGAGAACGTGCAAAACGTGCAAACTCCATGCACACGGTCACCCAAGGGTGGAATCAAACCTGGGTCCCTAGTGCCATGAGGCAGCAGTGCTAACCACTGAGGCACCATGTTGCCCAAAGTCCTAAACTCCATGGAATGGGTTATAATCACAGAAGTGTTACAGCACAGGAAGCCATTTGGCCCATCAAGTCTGCATTAATTCTTCAAACGTGCATCAATATCTACTGCCTTTCTCCTGCTTTTTTTTTCCCTGCATACCCTTGCACATTGATTCTATTTAAATGGTAAAAACTCTCTTGAATGCCATCATTAAAACTGTCTCCACCATATTTCCAGACAGTGCATTCGAAGACCCGGACTACTCGCTAAGTGAAAAAAGTTTTTTTGTAGCATCACATGTGCAAACCCTCGGCCTCCAGGTTGGGGGGGAATGGGGTGTTGTGCTACCACTGAACCGCTGTCACACTAGGGGAAGTCTCACTTTCCAGGTTAGAGTCTGCAGCCAAGGACTATCTGGGGAAGGTCACTTATATCGTTATTCCAAGTGTGGACACGGGATGCCCTGCACAGCATACGGTCCCTTGTCAACTGACACCACGAAAAATGACCCCTTTTGAAGTGCTATTCATCTCAGTATTGCATTCGGGAGAAAGTAATCACGTTTCAGACACAGCTCCACATTATGTAAAACTGTTACAAATAAAACGTTGTTTGTCACACAAGCAAATATCTTATTTCTCAAGATTCCGGCTCACTCTCCAACACTTTCTGGCAACAGCTTGTTAAGTGTGTCCGTGTAATCCTGAGGAGTCGGTGCCCGTCAGAAACCGCAATCCGCGCACACAGACACACACATACCCCCCTCCACATACATACACACACACCCCACCGGTCCACAATCTTCAATGTGTGTGTGTGTGTGTTTTAACTATGCAGTCAACACATGGCAGAAATCAGGGTGATAAAAAAAAGGGTAGACAGGCATGCAAATCCAGAGTGAGAGAATGCAGCTAGGTCTCAGCTCTCCCAACTCTCTGTCTATTTAGGAACGGGTGCCCCCCCGCCCCCTCTCACTTTTCCACCAGATTAATGTTTCTGCTAACAAAGACTCGAAGGGGAGAGGGGGCTATCTTTGACAGCATAAACCGCCAGCAGCGATGCAAAAGCAACTCCATTCAAACGCCTCTCCTCTGAGCCGAGGCTTGCTGCTTGCCGAGTCCATTCAAAAAGGCTTTTATTTTGTTGAGAGAGAGAGAGAGAGAAACAAAAAAAAACAAAGCTGCTCACCTTTTGTTGCCGCAGAGCTGGGGAGGAGAGGGAGAGCTCGCTGCAGTCTGTCTAGATGGGAGTCTCTCGGAAGGAAGGGGGAGGGTGGTGGGTAGTGAAGCAGGCAGATGTTGGAAGGGAAAAGACAGCAGGACTGGGGAAGGAGGGAGCTCTGCTCATGGTCGCCTGTGTCCGGGACCAGAGGCGGGGCTGCAGGGGAGTGTGCTCTCCATCTCGAATGCAGAAAGTCGGGGGTGGGTGTCAGTCAGAGCAGAGACCCTCTCCCAGGCAAGCAATGCCTCTGGCTCAAGGTAAATGTACAGCAACAGTCAGCTGGTTACCATATAGAGAGAGAGAGCTCAGAGCTGGAGTCAAAACAAAGGGAGAGCTTCCACAGTACTGTACATCCAACAGGAGGCAGAGAGGCACGGGGACAGAAGGGCAGATGTTCCGTTAACACACAGAGAAGCATCAGGCAGACCCCACATCCAGGATGCGCCAAGTCACACAGAAAACTCCCACTCCACTGCACAGCAGGAGCCGCTCTCCCTCACTGCGGCAGGCAGAGCCCTCTCCCCCAGGACAGACCGCTCGGTCATGAATGTCCTTGAAAAATTAAACAACCCTTTAAAGGCACAGCCACTTCCAGCAAGCATCCTGCATGGGGAAAGAACCATAAGGCAATAAAAACCCCCATTTGTACTGATAGTGTCAGGATAACAACCTGTATTTAGGTAGCATCTTGAACTTAATAAATGGATCACTGGTGAATTATGGAACAACATCTGATAAGGGGAGGGGAGAAAGGGAGAGGAGTGGGAGAAGGAGAAAGGGGGAAATGTGGAGGAACTGATGGGGGGATTGGTCAGAAGCTTAATTGATCAGAGATCAGTTTTAAGAAACAACTTTAAACAAAAACGATAGGGTGTTGAGAAGTGGAGAGGGTTTCGGAGGGAACACCAGGTTGAAGGCCTTGTTGGGTGAGATCACAGCCTCGAAAGGTGAGGACTGTTTAAACTGGGGCTGCTCAAACACCAAAGAACGTCCCACATTGCTTCATATCCATGGAGTATTGTCCTCACTCGGGTAGGAAGTGTGGCCACTATACATTGTGTGTAATTTACATGTGTGTAACAAAGTAGTTTAATTAGCTCACAAATTAAGAAGAAAGTGTAAAATACTCCCTAAGACAAAGCCATCTCTCCTGATCTGGTATTAAGAAGTCTCTACCAGGGCCATAGTTGATTAAACATAGCCAGAATAAGGCTGACATTCCATTGGTTTTGCTGAGGGAAAAACCTGAACTTCAAATCTCAAATGGGTCAGCACAATAAAGATATGGGGTTGATAACAATCAGTTAGTGATTGGTATCGAGTATCTCATTGAGGACTGTCATCGGGGGAATAAGCCATTCTTCAACTGACTGATGCAATGCCGTTGCCGTTCGTTTTTAATTGGCTTCATTGAACTTCTTCAATCTGCCCTGAGCACAGACTATCAGTGACCCGCAGTCAATTGAAGTTGCAGTGTGTCCGGCTTTGTTGTACTCCACAGAATTTACAACCATTTCGGATGAATTTAAACACAATTTAAAGAAATGACAGCAGCAGGAGAAACACAGCAGGGTCTGGCTTCAATTAATGGCTGGTCACCACGGTTACAGGTGATTTATGTTGAACACAGGTAAACCTGAGCACCAAGCATGATGTTTTGAATGCCTCCTGAACAGGCAGAGCTGATGGAAAATATCCCATCTAACCTGGAGTCATGGATAATGTTATGAGTGGGGAATTGTTTGGCAGTGAATGTGAAAGATAGGTGCAGCTGACTAACATCGCAAATTCTGCAGTCCTTTCCGTTGGTCTATTTTATTTCAGTCTGCCTGGATTCCTCTGCTATTTGGGCTGTGTTAAGCAGGAAGGTAACCCCAAGGTTTAACACTTCAACCTGTTGCAGCTTTCCTATTCTGGAATGTCAGTAGGTTTATTTTAAACTCATTATTTGTAACACTAAGCATTCCCACGAGGCATTCAGCGTGATTAACTCATCTATTTGTTACTTGGGTCTCTTAACTGAAACGAAGCAGATGCTGCTGAGCCACGGAATGATCCAGCGAGGAAGGAGGCCATTCTGTCCATCAGACTAGTGCTTTTTCCAATTTACTCCACTCTCCAACTAGTTCCCTTCAATTATCTATCCCATTCTATTTCTGAAGTCATCAGGCAGTGTGTTCCAAACCAATGCAGAAAAAAAATCCTCATCACTTTATTAGATGCAACAACATTGCTGTTACTGCAAATTGTCAGTTTTGCTGCAAAAAATGTAGATTCATTTAAATTATTTGGATTTGGTTTTGAACTAGCAAGAGTAAATTGTGGTATTGCAGTCTGTACCATCTACAAGAAGTACTGTACTAACTCACCAAGATTCCACCCGTAGCACCTTTCAAATCCTTGACTTCTAGCACCTAGAAAGACAAGGACAGCAGATGCATGGGAACACCACCACCTACAAGTTCCCCTTCAAGCTTTGGCTTCTTAACAGGAGATAAAAGAAAGCCATGGTCGGAAATATGATTTGAACAAAGAAGGGTTGAGGCCCGCACTGTTGATGAGGGAGAGGAGGGAAATAAGTACAGGGTGCCACAGTCAGGAGGTGGAGATATACTGAGAGAGCTATGCTTTTTGAATACACTTGTAAATAAGGAGATATCTTTTATGTTCAAATTGTTAGAGGATCAGAATTGGAGTGGAACGATGAGGATGAGTAATGGAAATCTTGGTGAAGACGGGTCAAGTTTTCCAGCAGTGTCATAGATGGTTTGAAATTCACAAAGGATAGGAGGAGAATGTTGATGAAATTGGAACCAATTCCCATTTGCTGATTATCCCAAGTGATTTCTAGGTGTTAGGGAGAGGAATCTAGACCAGGGATTGACAATGCCAGGCCTTGCCCAATATAGTACTTGATGTTCATTTCTGCAGTTATTTCTGGGAAAGACAGTAAACTCACATCCGAAACAGAGGTGAGTTTTTCTTTTAAACTTATGGGAGCAGATTCACAACATCTCCCACTTCCCATTCCAGTGTTTCTGCCTATCAGAGAACAGTGGGTGGAAAATTCATTTTAGAAGTTGAGGGGCTGCCTCTTCAGAAGAAAATCGGGGTGGGGGTTTCTATCTCGTTTCCCAGACTATATTTATCACATCCAACATCACTGAAAAGCAGTTGTCTGGTTTATTTCATTCCTGTTTGATGACCTTTGCTGTACGGAAATTTGATATTTCATTCCCCACATTACTATAGAGATTACACTTCATAAGTATCGACATAAATACATATGAACATTTATAACAAGGTAGCAAAAGAAGCAGGCTATTTGGCCCTTCGAGTCTGTTCTGCACTTCAACAAGAGCATTCCCATCTACTCCTGACAACCTTTGGTTCCCTTGTTTAACAAAAATCTTAAAATA
The DNA here is from genome assembly GCF_021869965.1 of Rhincodon typus. Classification (NCBI taxonomy): domain Eukaryota; kingdom Metazoa; phylum Chordata; class Chondrichthyes; order Orectolobiformes; family Rhincodontidae; genus Rhincodon; species Rhincodon typus. The sequence continues at coordinate 4,146,344 of NC_063360.1, forward strand.
TTTACTGATCCTGTCTCCACCTCCTCTAAGGCTAAGAGTTTCAAAGTCACACAATCCTCTTTGAGAAAAAATCTTCTTAACAGTTGAGCACAGTGGGACATCTTGAGGTGTTAAGGGTTTATGTTAATTCCTTATCCAAGGCCCGAAGCAAACCTTTCAGGTGAAGCAGGGCTTTACCTGCACTTCAGTCAATCTAGATTACTGTGTTCGCTCTCACAATGTGGTCTCCTCTACAATGGAAAAATGAAATGCAGTCTGGGCAACAGCTTTGTAGAACACCTAAATTCTGAACTTCCAGTTGCACGCCACTTTAACACATCACCCTGTTCCATGGCCAACATCTCTGTCTTGGGCTTACCACAGTGATCCAGTGAAGTTCAGTGCAAGCTGGAAGAGCAGCACCCCATCTTCTGCTTGGGAACTCTACAGACTTCAAGACTCAATATCAAGTTCAATAATTTTAAGGCTTGAACACCTTCAGCTAACTCCTTACCCCAACCCTTACACACAAGGCCCTGTCATCACATGGGGTCCTACCACCAACAACTCATTGTCAGCTACTGATGGTCCCCATTAGCAGCTATTCATTCTCCCAGGCTGACATTTACCCATTCCTTTGTCTGGCCACCTATTTTTCCACTCTATCTGTGCTCCATTTCTGTTTACTCTTTCCCCATCTGCCCACTCCTTCTCTAGCATATATACATACTTTGTTCTTGCTACAATCCATTCTGAAGAAGGGTCACTGGACCTGAAATGTTAATTCTGCTTTCTCTTCACAGATGCTGCCAGACCTGCTGAGTTTTCTCAGTAATTTCTGATTTTGTTTCCTTTTCTAACCAATTGCAGGATGTGGGTATCACTGGCTGGCCCAGCATTTACTGCTCGTCCCTCGCAAATACAAATCTTTCTTTTATTTCTTTGACCAAGCAGCAGGATTCCACTATACTGCTGCTGTTTCTGCTTGTAACAAACAGGCCATAGACTTGCACTGCTAAAGATCTCTAAGGTCTGGCTTTGCCACCTAATGTGGTTCTTAGACATTCGTTCTGCCTGATGCTTACTTGTGTAATGCCATAAAACCATAAAACATTGGAGCAGAAATCAGGCCATGTGGCCCCTCAAGTCTCATCCACCATTCAATCACGGCTGATAAGTTTCTCAACTCCATTCTCCCGCTTTCTCCTTGTAACCTTTGATCCCCTTGACAATCAAGAACCTACCTATCCTGGTATTAAATATACTCAATGACCTGGCCTCCACAACCTTCTGTGGCAGTGAATTCCATAGATTCACCACTCTCTGGCTGAAGAAGTTTCTCCTCATCTCCATTCTAAAGGTTCTTCCCTTTACTCTAAGGCTGTGCCCTCGGGTCCTAGTCTTTCCTGCTAATGGAAACATTTGCCCAATGATCACTCTGTCCAGGCTGTTGAGTATTCTATAAGTTCCAGTTAGATTCACCCTTATCGTTCTTTATTCCAATGAATATAGACCCAGAGTTCTCAAATGTTCATCATATTTCCTTTCATATTTGGGATCATTTTTGTGAACCTCCTCTGGACCTACTGCAGTGTCAGTACATCCTTGCCGAGGTATGGGGCCAAACATTCTTGTCAATGTGATCTGACTACAGCCTTTTAAATCCTCAGAAGTACATCCCTGCTTTTATATTCCAGTCCTCTCGAAATAAATGCCAGCCTTGTATTTGCCTTCCTAATTACCAACTCAACCTGCAAGTTTACCTTAAGGAAATCCTAGAGTAGAACTCTCAAGTCCCTTTGCACTTCAGATTTCTGAATTTTCTTCACATTTAGAAAATAGTCTATGCCTCTATTCTTCATACCAGTGCATGATCTCACACTTTTGCATGTTGTATTCCATCTGCCACTTCTTTGCCCGCTCTCCTAACCTGTCTAAATCCTTCTGCAGCCTCCCTGCCTCCTCAGTATTACTTGACCCTCCACCTATCTTTGTATCATCTGCAACTTGGCCAGAATGCCCTCAGTTCCTTCATCTAGATCCTCAATGTATAAAGTGAAAAGTTGTGGTCCCAACAATAACCCTTGTGGAACACCACTCATCACCAGCTGCCATCCTGAAAAGGGCCCTTTTATCCCCACTCTCTGCTTTCTACCAGACAGCCAATCTTCTATCCATGCTAGTACCTTGCCTCTAACACCATGGGCCCTTATCTTACTCAGCAGCCTCCTGTGTGGCACCTTGTCAAAGGCCTTTGGGAAGTCCAAGTAGATAACATCCATTGGCTCTCCTTGGTCTCACCTGCTTGTTACCTCCTCAAAGAATTCTAACAGATTTTCCAGGTATGCCAAAGAGCACTGAAACCAATTTGATTGCATGATAAACATGCACTGTCCAATTTACGTGAGGCTGTTTTAGAGGGGAAAGTGTAGGCCCTCAAAACTAGAAATGATGAGGACTTTTGGAGAAAGTACATGATGATATTGGCGGGCAATGGATAATGTTGGAATCATGTTGAGACATCTAGGAGCTTGAGTAATATGGGACTGAACACAAGGCTAGTGTAGACAGTTATCATTTATTAACTATGTACAGAAGTAAGCTGGAACAGCACTCCATTAGTTACTACTTCCTTCAGGACGCAACCACATATGCGCTAATGTTGACATGGCATGGTAACGCAGTGGTTAGCACTGCTGCCTCACAGTACCAGTGACCTGGTTTCAATTCCAGCCTTGGGTGATTGTCTGTGTAGAGTTTGTATGTAATCCCTGTGTCTGTGTGGGTTTCTGCTAGTGCTCAGGTTCCCTCCTACAGATCAAAGATGTGCAGGTTAGGTGGATTGGCCATGGGAAATGTGGGGTTTTGAGGATGGTGTGGGGTGCTTTTTAGACTCAATGAGCAAAATGGCCTCCATCTGCACTGTAGGAATTTATGACATAGCTTCATTTGCATATGCTCAGAAGTTATTGTTAGATTATTGACACCTTACTCAACAGAAAACATGGGATATATGAAGTTTCGCATGTTTCGTATGTTTCTTAATAGAGTCATAGAGCTGTGCAGCATGCAAACAGACGGTTTGGTCCAACTTGTCCATGCCAATCAGATACCCTAAATTAATCTAATCCCATTTGCCAGCATTTGGCCCACATCCCTGTAAACACTTCCTATTCATGTACCAAACCAGATGCTTTTTAACTGTTGTAATTGTACCAGACTCAACCACTTCCTCTGACAGCTCATTCCATACACACACCACCTTCTTTATGAAAAAGTTGCCACTTAGGTCCCTTTTAAAAGTATCCCCTCTCTCCTTAAACCTATGTCTTCTTCTTTTGGAGTCCCTACCCTGGGATAAAGACATTGGTTATGGACCCTATCTACGCCCCTAATGATCCTATAAACCTCTATAAGGTCACCTCTCAGCCTATGACACCCCAGGGAAAAAAGCCCTAGCCTATTCACTCTCTCCCTATAGCTCAAACCCTCCAACCCTGGCAACGTCCTTGTAAATCTTTTCTGAACTCTTTCAAGTTTCACAACCTCTTTCCTGTAGCAGGGAGACCAGAACTGAACACAGTATTCCAAAAGTGGCCTCCACCAACGTCCTGTACAGCAGCAACATGACCCTCCCAACTCCTAGACTCAATGCACTGACCAATAAAGGCAAGCATACCAAACGCCTTCTTCACTACCCTGTCTACCCGTGACTCCACCTCCGTGGAACTTTGAACTAGCACCCAAGGTCCCTTTGTTCGGCAACACCCCCCAGGACCCTACCATTAAATGTATAAGTCCTGCCATGATCTGCCTTTCCAAAATGCAGCACCTCACATTTATCTAAATTAAACTCCATGTGCCACTCTTCAGCCTATCGGCCCATCTGATCAAGATCCTGTTGTACTCTGAGATAACCTTTTTCACTGTCCACTACACTACCAATTTTTGTGTCATCAGTAAAGTACTAACCTTATCTCCCGTATTCACATCCAAATCATTTATTTAAATGACAAAAAGCAGTGGACACAGCACCGAACCTTGCAGCACATCGCTGGTCACAGGCCTCCAGTCCGAAAAACAACCTTCCACCACCACTCTCTGCCCCGTATCTTCAAGGCAATTTTTTATCCAAATCTATATGATCTAACCTTGCAAACCATTATACCAAGCAGAACCTTGTCAAATGCCTTTCTGAAGCCCATATAGACAAAGTCCACTGCTCTGCCTTCATGAATCTTCTTTGTCACTTCTTCCAAAAACTCAATCAAGTTAGTGAGACATGATATCCCCACTCACGTTTAACTTGGCTTTGGGATTGTGTCAGTCAACCATCAGGAATCTGATTAATTATTCTCCTCATGTATTTTGCAAATTGCAGATTTCAACATCACATTCCCAGGCTTCTCATTCCAAAACCTAAACCCACTGTCAAAAGCTATACTGTTACTTAGAGGGAGGCTAACGGTTAGATAAACACTGAAGGCCCTCTCCAAGATATGGTACAAAGTTTAACCAAGGATAGGTTCTGACTGGGATTATCAAACCCTGGAACTTTTCAACATCATTGTGTACACAACTGAAGCAAAACTGGGAGATAGCAAGAACTGCAGATGCTGGGGTCAGAGTCAGTACAGTGTGGAGCTGGAGGAACACAGCAGGTCAGGCAGCATCAAGATGAAGGGTGTAAACCCGAAACTTCGACTTTCTTGCTCGTTTGATGCTGACTGACTTGCTGTGTTCCTCCAGCTCCACACTGTACTGAAGCAAAATTGCTTTGGCCCTGGACTCAAATCCTCTTGTGATAAACATTAACGTACTGTTAACTTCTCCATTGCTTTCTGCATCTGCAATAAATCAAGTTTTTTTTTCTTTCTGGTTTGAGAAGTTACAAATAGGACAAATATTGAGGATTTTTTTTCAAAGAACACTGGGGCTTACGGGATTAGGTAGACCCTAAAATGTAGGATCAAAAATTGTCCATTCAACCCACCAAATTTGCTCTCCCAATTAATGAGATCATGGCTGATCTGATAATCCTTAAATCTGCTTTCATGCCTTTTCCCTATAACCCATGATTGCCTTACTGATTAAAAATCTATAATATACTTAATGGCCCAAAATTGACAGCCCACTGCAGTAAAGAATCCCATTGATTCACTTTCCTCTGAAAGAAGAAATTCCTCTTCATCTCTGCCTTAAAAATGTGAACCAATCTCCTGATATTATGCCCTCTGGTTAGAAATATATATGATAAAGGAAAAATAGGACAGCATTGATGGAAGCAGATTGATCCCAATAGCTGAGGGGTCTGGAAAGAGCACTCAGAGATTTAAAAAGATCAGGTGTGTATCCTTTAGAACAGAGACTAGGATAAACGTCAAAACACAGTGTCTTGAGTTGATTGAAATTCCCAGGGTCAGTGGTTGAAGCAGGAACTAGTCTACATTCTACATGTGGTGGAAAGCTAAATACAGATAAAGAGGAGAATATGGTAAAAATGTGATGAGGCATTTTTTCCAAGTGGAGGGTCAATGCTGATCGTTGGTTGGACTAAATGGCCTGTTTGCTTTGCCTGTGTAGTTCCATGACTTGAGAATGACATCCCCACTGTGACTGTTTTTTCTCCTGATATCATTGTGGCTGTGTCAATCAGAAACAATACCCAGAGGAAAAGCAAATGTATTACCCCCAGTGAATAGAACACAGATCATTATTCTGAAGCTGATGGAAACATTTTTGACAGGCAGAGGTATTGAACCGATTCAGAGGTAAAGGGAGCTGGAAAGTCTTTGATGTTATGATGGATGGAGTTGGTTCCTTCATGGAAGGAAAAGGGTAGCTTTAGTATGTCCAGTGATACATTATGGGTAAGCTCAGAGACCCCTGAGTTTGTGTGATTAGCTTGGCGGGTTGGGGAAGGAATGTACAAAATTACTTTTTCCTTGGAATTAGCCATAGGTTCTCCAAGTCTCCCCAGGGAATTATCCTGGCCGACTGGGGAGGAGCATGTTGCATTTACTAACGTGAACCTGGAAGAGATGGTGGGTGCTGATGACATAAGAACATAAGAAATAGGAGCAGGAGTAGGCCACCTGGCCCATCAATCCTGCTCTGCCATTCAATAAGATCATGGCTGATCTTTTCGTGGACTCAGATCCACTTATCCACCTGTTCACCATAACCCATAATTCCCTTACTGTTCAAAAATCTATCTATATTTGCCTGAAAAATATTCAATGAGGAAGCCTCAACGGCTTCACGGGGCAGGGAATTCCAGATTCACAACACTTTGGTGAAGAAGTTCCTTCTAGAAGAATAATCTGGAATCTGGTCCTGAGACTCTACATCAAACAATTACCTTCCACACACACCAACCAGCACCGCAGACCTCCCAGGCACTCCACCTTACTGCCCCATCCTCACCCTCCCCTCACACACACCACCTTACTACCCCACTCTCACCCTCACCATCCTCCCACACACTCCACCTTCCTGCCCCACCCTCACCCTCACCCTCATCATCCTCCCATACACTCTACATTCCTGCCCCACCCCCACCCTCATCCTCCCATACACTCCACCTTTCTGCCCCACCCTCACCCTCACCATCCTCCTACACACTCCACCTTCCTGCCCCACCCCCACCCCCACCCTCACCATCCTCCTACACACTCCACCTTCCTGCCTCACCCCCACCCTCATCCTCCCCACACACTTTGCCCCACTGCTGCCCTCCTCACATCCACATCTACCCCCACCATCCTTCCTTTATCAGCTAGGTGTCAGGCTCACAAACCATATGAAGTTTACCCAGGAATATGGCTGCCCTCAGAATTTTGTCGCCATTCTCTGCCAAGTCCATGATAACAATTGAATATAAACAAAATACTGCCGATGCTGGGAATGTGAAACAAATACAGAGAATGCTGGAGAAGCTCACAAGAGTCTTATCGGATTTGAAATGTTAACTCTGTTTCTCTTTCCACAGAATGCTGAGTTTTTCCACATTCTCTGTGTTTCTTCCATGACAACATTAATCTGAAGCTGAACAACCCAGTTTGGGCAGACAAGATCATTAAGACCTCTGAGCTGCCTGCCAAGTGCCTCAACAAATGGGACACAGCACGCCTAGTGACAACTGCAGTCATAGGATGAGCAAATATCAGACAGGGAGCATCAGCCATACCTTAGGTCACCTACTTTGTATAAGCAAGGGGTTCAAAGCTCGTTTCAGGCATGAGGTCTGAAATAGTTATAAATACAGTGGTAGATGCAGCAGAGAATGAGTGTGGCCATGGCATCTAATCTTTAGGATTCTGCCTGCAATATGGATACAGTGCAATCTAATTTCTTCTTTTAGATATAGGCTTAATGTGCCATGTAGATGGAAAACTTCATTTCTCTTTATGTATGCAACATGCAGCTATTTGAACAATGTTACTCTTCCTTCCTGCTGTGTAAGCAAAGAAATGCACAAGGGACAGTGTGAGGATGTAAGCAGCCAGAAAATCAAACAAAAGGAAAAATAGAAGATCAATGATACACTTTTTAAAAAAGTGATTAATCATTTCAGTGCTGAGTTTGTTGTTTGCATGAGGATTGTCCCAGATCCATCAGTTTTATAGTGTTGGAGTAGCATTCACAGTCCTGCAGAATATCAGTGTATTTGTTCAGCTTCAAATTCTGTAGAGATGTTGTGTGGAGTACGGGATATTAAGTCATAGAGTGGGAAAATGCAGCCCACTAAAGTAGACCCCAGGCTAATAAAACACGAGCTGAGTAATGGCCCCTTGAATACAATAAAACGCTAGTTCAACTTCGATCTTGTGGAGATTTGTAATGCTCTGTCCTAGCTCCTGCTGTTCCTGTAATTTCTTTCACTGTACAAAGTGAGGACATTATTTTAGAATTGTCGCACAGTGATATATAGATGTATCCTTTGGAAACTCGGGCTGGTTTAAAATAGGAGGTAATTGAAGCCTGGATGCGATCATTGGTAAACATCCCCATCTCTGACCTTATGACAGAGGCAAGGTGAACCTGCTGAAGATGGGTGGGCGCAGGGCACTCCTGTAGAGGTGTCCTGGAGCTGAGATGACTGACCTCCAACAACAACTTCCTTTGTGCTAGAGATGAATCCAGCCAGCAAAGAACTTTTCTCCTGATTCACATTTAACTAGAAGTAAAGTGAAATACTGCTGTTGCTGGAAATCTGAAATAGAAAGTACTGGACAAACTCAGCAGGTCTGGCAGCATCTATGGAGAGAGAAACAGAGTGAACATTTTGAGTTCAGTATGACTGAAAACTGGAGTATGACTGGACTTCTGACTTTCATTTTGGAAACTGTTGCTAATCATTTTCTATGGGTTGGATTGGAGACTAGGAAACTACATATCAAAGAGATGAGATGAAGCAATATTGAGAACATTAATACCTGCAAATAGGCTTCTCGCCACTTATTGGTGAGAATCATGTCTTGCCTTTCAGCACTTGGTTTGGAAATGGAACTTATCACTTTCGAAGCCCAGAAGCTCTTCACTACTGATGACATGTGATTCTCCCACCTTATTTGCTAATACCTATATCATTCACGGAATGGGAAAATTCTGCCCTCACAGAATGTCTACAGTGTGGAGACAGGCCATTCGGCCCAGCTAGTCCACACCACCTCTCCAAAGAGCGCCCCACCCCAACCCATTCCCCTAGTCTAACCCACCTAACCTAAACATCCCTGAACACTATGGGCAATTTAGCATGGCCAATCCACCTACCCTGCACATCTTTGGACTGTGGGAGGAAACAAGAGGAAACCCACGCAGTCACGCGGAGAATGTGCAAACTCCACACAGATAGTTGCCCGAGGGTGGAATCGAACCCAGGTCCCTGGTGGTGTGAGGCAGCATTGCTAACCACTGTGCCATTGTGCTGCCCTATGTGTCTAACCTGTGTTGACTTCTTCAGCTGTCCCTCAGGACCAAGGATAATTTTCTTTCCTTTGGAGTTGTGGTTTCTGAAGTGATTAAACACTCCAGTGCTGGACCCGCATACCCTGCTACAGTAGGGCAGGCGATCTTTCAGGAAATGGGTGAGTGGGATACTTAGCTTTTTGCTCCTTCGACTGCTTGCACTCGGTGCCCCCCTGTCACAGATGCTCTCAATGGTTAGCACCTTTGCTGATGCTTCTTGTCCATTTTGGGTGGTCTTTGGCAAGACATTCCAATGAGTTGGTGAGGATAATTCATTTTCTTAGGGCGGCTTTAAGGACATCCATGAAGTGTTATCTCTGCCCTCCTGATAACCAGTTGTCATGCTGAAGCTTGGAATAGAGAGTTTGGTTTGAAAGCCTTGCATTAGGCATGTGTAAATGTGACCCATACATCGTGATGATTGACTTATAGCAGTGCCTTGGCACTGGGATGTTGGCCTGACAAAGGACCCAGGTATTGGAGAAGCATGCTTGCCTTCATTGCTCAAACCATTGCCTATAGGAGTAGGGATATCATGTTACGGCTGTACAGAACATTGCTGAGGCCACTTTTGGAATACTGTGTGCTGTTCTGGTCACCCTGTTATAAGAAGGATATTACTAAATTGGAGAGGCTACAGAAAAGATTTTCCAGGAATGGGGAGTTTGAGTTATAAGGAGAGCTTGGATCGTTTGGGACTTCTTTCACTGGAGTGAAGGAGGCTGAGAGGTGACCTTTATAGAGGTTTATCAAATCATGAGGGGCATAGATAAGACAAATAGCAAATGTGTTTTCCCCAAGCTGGGGGAGTTCAAAACAAGAGAACCCATTTTCAAGGTGAGAGGAGAACAATTTAAAAGGGACCTGAGGAACAACTTTTTCACACAGAAGTTGGTTCATATCCTAGATCATAGAATCCCTACAGTGTGGAAACAGGTCCTTCGGCCCAACAAGTCCACACCGACCCTCCAAGCATCCCACCCAGACCCATCCCCCTATAACCCACCTAATCTACACATCCCTAGAATATGTGGAATGAACTGCCAGAGGAAGTGGTGGATGCAGGTGCAGTTACAACATTGACAAGATATTTGGACAGGTACATGAATAGGAAAGGTTTAGAGGGTTTTGGGCCTAATACAGACAAGTGGGACTAGTTTAGTTTGGGAAACTTGGTAAGCATGGACGAATTGGACTGAGGGGTCTGCTTCTATGTCGTATGATAATATGACTCTATGACTGCATCCTGTTAGGATTTGTGCTGCACTTGCCTGGGTGTGCTTGGATATAAAATACTAAGGAACCAAAAGACATTATTTTCAAAAATTCATGCTGTGGATTGAGGTGAAGAAAGAAAAACAGAGTATTCAGACAGAACATGTTACATTATCAGTGATGTCTAGCGCAATGGTTTTTTACAGTAGGCAGTTGAACTGATAATTGGCTACACTACACAAGACAAGTGATAAATGAGCGTGGCTTGTGCGAAGCTGCATTACTGCGTGGAGTCTCACAGGGACCTTTTGCTAGCTTCCAGATTCATTAATAAACGGGAAACTGAAAACATCACAGCTGTATTCAAAGATGGTGCTGAATGATGTGGATGGGCTTTGTGTTAAATTGCATTGTTCTAACGAATAAGGAGTAATTCAGTAACGAGGGTGGTGGTGGGAGAGAACGATTCTAGTTGTCACAGTCAGCATTGGTCACTGGTGTGTAAGGCCTGTGAAGCTGTTACGGTACAATTGTGATTTTGTATGAAAAAATGTCTTGAATCTTGCTGACAAGGCTGGCCTAAGAAGGTAATGGACTCGTGGGTAATTTCTTAAATATTTTGAGACAATGAGTGGTTTTGCAAGGCTACTTCAGGCAACAGTTAAGAATCAATCACCAGATTCGATAAAGGTGGCAGGTCACTTCATTCCACAGAAGGGCAAATCCAAAAGTACCAAAGTATCCAACAGCCATTTATCACTCAAATTAACTCTAGAATGTTATTTCCAGAATTTGTAAAATCAACCTATAATTCCCAAACTGAAACGGTGGGATTTCAATTCATGTTCGGCTAATTAATTACTCCAGTACCATAACAACTGCTTGCTCATTTCCAGGGTGTGTATCATTGTAAATAAGCAAATTTTGCTGAGTTGATTTGAAAATAATCTTCAGGTGACAGTCATTGATGGACACAGCAGAGTTTCCAATATTTAAGCAACCAGATTGGCCCATTGTATTTGATGATGGAGCTTTGGTATTTGACATTGGAGTATTGGTATTTGATGTTGGCACATTGGTATGTACAAGAATTTAACTGAATGCCACCAGAAAATATTTTCTTGAACTGCCATCATAAGACATTCTTTGCCTGTGTCCCAAAAGAAATTCTCACCTGCTGACTGGACAACCTAAGTGATCATTTATTATACATTGCATATAATAAGACCATTCAGCCCATCAAGTATATGCTAGCTCTTTTAAGAAACAATTCGGTTCATTCCACTCCCCAACTCCTCCATATCCATGAAGTAAATTACTTTCAGATATTTCCCATTTTGAAAGCTGTTAGCAGATATCCCAGTCATTATCAACACAACAAAGCTTTATTCATCGGTCCACAGTTAGTCCACTCATGATTCATGCACAAGTGCTTTTTAGAACAAGAAGCGTTATTATATTGACTAATTTCCACACTCTGCTTTCATACTGTTTAAATTAGTCTTTCTTGTGAATTGTTCTGATGAATGCAAGATGAAAACTTTTGACAAAATGTTTCTTTTTTTCTTTCTGTATTACCAAACAAGTATTTGAACACATTTTATTTTAAGTTTCTATGGCATTATATCAAACATGATGACATTCAAGAATACACTGCCTCCTGCGATAACTCTATGTGCTGACTGACATTGAGCATGTTCCAACCGTCAAGACAATAACTTAATCTGAATCTAAAGTCTAGAGCAAACGGTTCCAGTGCTCCATTGCCTGTGTCTGCAGTGCTCTGTAACTGCTGGTTGCCTCATGTTTACTGTGTCCACAGTGGTTGGGATGAGCAGTGGTAACAGATTCTCTCTTCTACTCTAATACAACCATTGGTTTATGTACATGTGGAGTGTCATGTTTGCTGAGGTCCTTTATTTAGCTGGTTCCCCTGTGTCTAAACGTTTTAGGTTTTTTTTCTGTTCAATTGTAAATGCGTAGGTCAGATCATTTTTATTTACTGCGTCTTTGTGTGTCTTTGCAACTTTATCAACGTTTGACCCTTTTCTTACCTGGGTGTTTAATAGCCCCTGTTTTTGCTTGACCACATTTTCTGTTTTTCATACAGTGAGGCAAGTTTAAGATGTCCTTTTCTCTTATTGCTATAACATTAAAAAATATAAAGGGAAACAATGCTAATACACCTTGATGCTTCAAAGCATTTTAACAGGAGTTACTGTTAATTCTAATTCCAACATCCCTGTTCAGCAGAATACAATGAAAAGCAACCACTTCAACATCATCAAAGCAACATCACCAAAGACCCATTGCATCCTGGTATTGATCTCTTACAGCCTCTTCTGTCAGGCAGAAGATACAGAAACTTGAATACACGCACCAGCAGGTTCAGGAACAGCTTCTTCCCACCCATTATTACAGTATGAATGCATGCTCTAGCCTCAAATAATGCTGATCTTGCTAACGTTGATCTTGCCTAGTGCACGCCCTGTGCAATGTAACCTGTATGCCTCTGCCTAAATGTTTTTTACAACCTTTGATCTGTATGTCGTGCTTACTAAGATCTGCCTGTACTGCTCGTAAACAAAACTTTTCACTGTACTCCAGTACACATGACAATAAATCAATCAATCGATCAACTTGTGGTTGATTTTCTTCCTCATGTTGCCCGTTTATCAGTCATCCTAAATCAATACGCTAACTGGAAGGAAATAGTTTACTAAATAGGTTTAGCATATCTTCCTGCCATTTTTTGCCCTCTGTCTCCGTTTCTAAAACCCAGAATCTTCATGCCTTATTAACTGATTTGTAAATGTCTCCTGTTGCCTTCAGTATTTTGCACGCAAACACTCTCAGGTCTGTGCACCCTCTTTAAAATTGTGCCATTCAGCTTGTAATATTTCTGCCAATGTGTAAAGCCTTACATTTTTCTCATTGAATTTCATATGATGTACATATATCTCTGTCCTTTTGAAATCTATTACTATTTTCTCCACTGTTTACAACACGTCCACATTTTATTTCACCTGCAACGTTGTACCCAGTAATTCCATGTTCCAATCATTCAGACATACTGAAAGAAAAGTGGTCTTACATGGCCACAGACAAAACTGCCAACTTCTCCAGTGCCTGCAACTTCTCTGCTATGACTGCCATCAGTATTATGGCAACCTCTCTGTTTATTGTCATTTTTGTAAATCCTCTTCCTTGGTAAATATTGGTGTAAACAATTCATTTGTTACATCAGCCATGCCTATTGCCTGTACTAATAGCTCTCCACTGTGGTCCCTATTCAGTCTCACTGCTCCTCCATCAGTACTTTGATTGCAGATATGCTTATGGAAGACCTTTGGATTTATAATACGTGCTGGCCTAGCCAGTGATGCTGTGGGATCTGATATGACCCCTGACCTCTGGCTCTTCCCATCCTCTCCATGATGCCACTTACCCCAGAACCAGGGGGACTACATGGATCTTGCCCCTATTAAACAAACTGCCCGTTTATCCCCACTTGAATCCCCAGTTTATACTCAATTGCACATTCTTACTGTACAAACTTCTGGAGTAGATATTTTCAAAATGCCAACAAGTGATAAATTGAAGGTCCTTGTGACTAGCAGTGCACACAAATTTTGTGAAAACCCCAGATGAAGTCTGTAATGTGAGATGTGCACTTTGAACATCAGGATTCAATTCCACTTGACCTCAGATCAAAGACATTACACAGGCAGACATTGTCAATCTGTCCAGTAACACAGTAATGATGGACATCTTGCCACAACCTCCTTCAGTATGTGCAGTGTGCCCTAGCAGATGATTGCACTGCTATCCAAATGCGATGCCTTTTCTTGGCCTTATCTTCAATGAGTGTTTTTTTTTTGACAGATGGGGTTTGGCTGGAGAACGGGGTGAGAGATTTGGCTTGGATTGAAGAGGCTGTCCTCTCTTTTTAACTGCTCTGAGTCTTTGATTCTTGAAAGAAAAGTGAGCTGCCATCACCTCTTCACAAACATAAGCCTCCAAGCCTGAGCTAGTCCAACAGGAATACTGGACTGATCCAGAGACCGAGCTCAAAGTCCACTGTGCGAACATTTGAATGCAGATTTTGACAACCTGATAAAAAAGGCAAGTTGGCGGCAGTAAAAATGAAGACAAAAGTATTATATTGTTATAAAAACTGAACTGATTCATTTGTGTCGTTCAAGGAGTGTCTCCTGCCCTATTGTAGGTTGTATTCTCCTGGACTGGGAGAAAGGGAGGGTTTGAGTGAGATGGAAGTGGCTGGCAGAGGTGTTAGTGCCAGTGCCAGTGCCAGTGCCAGGGGATGGGGGGGTGGGGGAGGCAGAGAGGTGGTGAGGTGCCCCGAGTGAATGAGTGAGTAGGCAAAGCAGAAGCTATGCAGGGTTAGTGGTGTCGAGGGTTTGGGGTGGATGAAAGTGAGTGACAGAAGATGTCGCAAGCAATAATGAGAGTGATAGAGCATGAGACTTGGTGGGAGGTGGGTACAATGACAGATGGTGAGTGTGAGGTATCAGAGAGAAGATGGTGGCACTTCCCCTGTTGAAGTGGAGGAGCAACACTGACTTTCTTGCTCCAGTGCTGGCTGTCCACCCAAATGTACTGAGAGGTCACTGAACAGAGTGGCACAGACTGCAGGGTCTGGTGTTGTGACCTTCACTTCTGGTCCTCTGGCAAGAGGACATCTCCCCTCCGCAGGACTCTGTCCACCAGGATCTCCAGCTGCCCCTCCACAAAGCAGTCATTATAAAGTCAGTGAGCATGAACTACCAAGGGCCATGGGAGGTAGTTAACGAGACCAGTGTGGGACAACAGAGAAACTCTCTTTGAAACTCACGGTAAGATTCAGCCACAAGAAAATGCTGGTATGCCTTCAAAAGTGATGACAAAGAAAGAGTTTGTCATACACATGAGAGTGAACTTTGTAACTCTGTCCTGAAAAGCTCCTGAGCCTGGGTCGATGGAACATTTCAAAACTGGGATGAATAGAATTTGATTCAAGTAGTTGTAGTGAGTGTTAAATACCAAGAGTGAGGGGTTTGTGAAGGGTATGAGGTCACCTCTGGGGGTGAGGTTACTGCTGTAGAAGGGTGGACTGGGAGGAGGATATAGAGAGGCTTCAGTGTGATTTGGGCAAGTTGAGTGAGTGGGCAAACACATAGCAGATAAGGTAAAAATATGAGGTTATCGGCTTTGGTAGCAAAAACAGGAAGGCAGCTTATTATCTGAATGGCAATAGATTGGGAAAGGGGAAGGTGAAACTAGATCTGGGTGTCCTTGTACACCAGTCACTGAAAGGAAAAGTCTAGATGCAGCAGGTGATGAAGAAGGCAAATGGTATGTTGACCTTCATGGTGAAGAGGATTTGAGCACAGGGGCAGAGGTGTCTTGCTGTAATTGTACAGGGCCTTGGTGGGACCAAACTTGGAGTATTTTGTGTTGTTTCGGTCTCTTTATCTGAGGAAGGATGTTTTGGCTTAGGAGGGAGTGCAATGAAGATTTACCAGACTGATCCCTGGGATGTTGGACCCTGACGTGTGAAGAGAGATTGGAGCAGTTTGGACATATTCACTGGAGTTTAGAAGAATGAGGGGAAATCTGATAGAAACCTATGAAATTCTAACAGGTCTGGACTAGGTAGATGTGGGAAGGATGTTCTCGATAACTGGGTTGTCATGAACCAGGGGTTACAGTCTAAGATATGCGGTAGGCTACTAGTAGAAATGTCTCCACCCAGAGAATGGTGAGCCTGTGGAATTCTTTGCCACAGAAAGCTGTTGATGCCAAAATGGTGAATGTTTTCAACGTGGAGTTAGAGATAGTCCTTAGGGCTAAAGGGACCAAAGGGCATTGGGAGAAAGTGGGAACATGGTATGGAGTTGGATGAACAGCCTTGTTCATATTGAATGGTGGAGCAGGCTTGAAGGGCTGAATGGCCTACTCCTGCTCCTAGTCTCTATGTTTCTGTGTTTGCTCATTACTTTGTGAGTCCTCTTCTTGTACATGGCCAGATGCAGAAACCAGCAGCCTTCCATCCCTTGGTATCCTGGCTGGCACCAACGGGCTGCCCGTGGTTTCACTGTACAGTTGGAAGCAGTTTGTCAGGAGGCTCTGTTTCCTCTAAATTGTTAAATGAATCACAAGCAACAAAAGGACCCATCAGAAGTAATGAAAGGAGCTCGAATGTGAGCTGCTTAATTTAGCAGATGTCAATTTGTTTTTATTATGGTAAAGAGGATTCAAATCTAATTTGCTTTCCAATTGCTCCTTGTGTTAAACAGCGAGATCCTTTTCAGTCACAAAGGGCTGGTGTTGGTTTAGTTTCCATCTTGCAATTTTTTTTCACCTCCTGTGAGTTTATGCAAATATGAGCCCTCTGGGCAGTTCCCATGAACTCTCCCAGCTGTGAGGATATCAATACTGACTCTGTCATTGTGCAGACAGTTCCCTACAGGGCAGGTGACCTGTGTGTGTGTGTGTGTGTGTGTGTGTGTGTGTGTGTGTGTGTGTGTGTGTGTGTGTGTGTGTGTGTGTGTGTGTGTGTGTGTGTGTGAGAGAGAATGA
>NC_063360.1:4163189-4176205 GCF_021869965.1 Rhincodon typus
GAGAGAGAATCAATGGTATTGCTGCTGATTTTAAAGGAGCTTGGAAGCTGTCGGTGTTACAGAGGAGCCAATCAGCAGGTCACAGGTTTTAGCCACACCAACTGAACTCACTCTGTTCAGTAACTGACTGACTTTAGCTGTGAGAAACATTGTCCCTTCTGCCTCCACCCACATGCTGATTTATTCCCCACAGAACGTTCACAGCTGCAACATTCTCCTGGTGATAGTGTGTTTGTTGAGTTAGGTGTCAGAAAATTTTAAAAATAACAGAAACCAGAAACAATATTTCACCTGAAAAATTCAGTGTTTTAAAGCTGCTGAGACAGCATGAAGCTCAGAAGGTAGTGGGTTCAAGAGCCATGCTAGAAACTGGAGCTAAATATTGAGGCTGATGCTCCAATGCAATACCGAAGGAGCGCTGCACTTCCGCAGTTGTCATCGTTCAGCTGAAATGTTAAGTATGGACGCCCCTTTCCTGTCAGCTGGGCAGACACATTCCGTGGCATCGTTTGGAAGATGACCAGGGGATTTATCCTTGGCAGAGTTTTACAGATCCCCCCGACCCTGTCAATAGAGTCACAGGTAGACGGGCCCAATAATCTCCGAAGTTGCCTTCCCACCATCTTTCCGCTCACACCCAACTGGTCTGCGCTTTTAACAGCAGGGGAAGGGACAGGTCATCTGAAATAATTCCACAGAGGCTGGTATCTCATCACTAAGTCACCCATTATTTACACATGGAAAGTCCTTGATACTGATCCCACTCCCTCAGAGCTATCTCTCAGAGTGTCAGGATGTCTGATACTCCTGTTAATATCTGTCAGACAGGGCTGCATGATTGGACCAGATTAACAGCTCCAATCGGGGAACTCATATACTCTATGAGGTCCACCTGGCTGATCTCATTACAATCACTACGTTCCTCCCCCTCTGAGTCCAAGGACTGAGGCGGGTTCTTTTAATTATATCTTCTCCAGGAGCGTTTTAGCCCTGGATCATATTCCTCCAATTCTGCCTCTGATAGGGGCAGCAGGTAACGCAAAATAGCTCACCTCCTGCACCCAGAGCACCTCAGAAGAAATTCATTCTCTTCTTCAGAGGCAGCAATGACCTCAAGGCAGTGGCACCTGCTGTGCCCATCTCAGATTCTGACATATCTTCAACACTTGACACAGACGGAGAACCCACAGGTTCTGGAACAGTTGGAAAGGCTGTTGAGGAGTCAGGTACATTTTGCTCCTGCACCGTTTGTGAGTTTGCAGCTTTCATATGGTCCATGTGCTTGTTCAGGACCACTGAAACTACCCAGACGTTCTACATCACTGGACCTGACTTTGTGTTGATAAAGCCTCTTACCCATGCAGGGCCATTCCAATGGTTCCTGCAAAAAACTTTGTCCCCTGAAGTAAACTGTCTCTCTCACTTAGTGGAGTCATGAGTCAGGCATTGGTATTCCTGATGCTGTTTCACCCTCCCTTCGCAGGTCCAGGAAAAGCAGATTTAAGCTGGTGCGGAGTCTTCTACCCATTAG
The DNA here is from genome assembly GCF_021869965.1 of Rhincodon typus. Classification (NCBI taxonomy): domain Eukaryota; kingdom Metazoa; phylum Chordata; class Chondrichthyes; order Orectolobiformes; family Rhincodontidae; genus Rhincodon; species Rhincodon typus. The sequence continues at coordinate 4,164,721 of NC_063360.1, forward strand.
CAACTCTAATGGAGCTATCTCTGTAGTTGCATGAGGGATGGTACCCATAGTCAATTCAGAACCAGGACAGTTTGGTATCTAGTGAAACTATAAGCTGTTTCTTTAAGCTTGCCTTCAAAGTTTGGTCTGCTCTTTCTGTCAGACCATTGGATGATGGATGGTATGGATGTGTCCTTATGTATCAAAGTCCATTTGACTTTAGGAAATACTCGAACTTCCTGCTGGTAAACGATGCCCTGTTATCTGTGACCAACACTTCTGGGAGTCTGTGTATTGCAAAACCTGCGCAGAGTTTCTCTATCGTCGTCCCCATGTTTGACGAATGAACTCTATGCATGTCCAGCCACTATGAGTGGGTGTTCAAAACAACTAAGAAAATTGAGCCCGTGAAAGGACCTGCATAGTCGATGTATAAACAAGTCCAGGGTTTACCTGCCAATTCCCGCGAATGTGGGGGATCTGCTGGCAATAATTTTAGTCCTTGTTGGCATTCTGTGCACTGTGCCACTAATGCTGCTATGTCTGCATCCAATTCCAGCCACCAGCCATAACTTCTCACCAACATCCTCATTTTGGAAACCCTTGGATGATCCTGGTGGAGGTCAGACAGTATCTGGCAGCGTCCTTTGCTTGGGACAATCATTCTTGCTCCCTAAAGCAGTATGCTATTCTCTACTGTGATCTGCTTTCGCCAGGCCCAAAAAGGTTTCAATTCTGGTTGTAACAGCCCTTTTGGTTTCTCCTGTCATCACCAGCTGTTTCAGTTTGGCCAGGACTGGGTCTTTCTGCATCCAAATTCTGATATTGTCAGCTGTGACTGGGAATGTGCCCAGTGGTGGTGCCACTGGTGGTGTATCTGCCAGCGGGAGGTGGCTCAGTGCATCTTCATTTGCTACTTGGCCTCCCAGATGGTGTTCCAACCTGTAATTATATCTACTTAGTATTAGAGTCCACCTCTGAATTCCACCTGTAGCAGAACTTGCCTTAAGTAGACCTAGCAGGGGTTTGTGCTCTGTTGTTATTACAAATTTATGTCCGTAGATGTATTGGTAGAACATCCTGACTCCAAATGTGATCGCCAAACTTTCCTTCTCTATCTGGGTGTATTTACGCTCCACATTAGCCAAAGTCCTGGATACATATGGTATTGGGTGTTTCTCTCCATTGGGCCACCTGTGAGCTAATGCTACCCTGATGCCGTACGGGGAAGCATTGCAGGTCAATACCAGATCTCGCTTCGCATCATAGTGTGCCAACACCTTATGGGATGATAGCTGTTTCTAAATCAAAATCCATCCATTGCTTCCACTTTATATATTCTGTTTGCTACCTCCTCAAAGAATTCTAGCACAAGCAGTCCCTGGGTTGTATTCTGGAGTCTATTTGCAAGTCAATTTGTACACATGTCAGAACACAATGGAGGCCAATGTAAAGGAGCCATTCATAAGTGTACGAAATGGTCATTGCATCATAGAATCCCTACAGTGTGGAAAGAGGCCATACAGCCCATCGTGTCTGCACTGACCCTCCGAACAGCATCCCATCCAGACTCACCCCGCTTACCCTATCCCTGTCACTCTGCATTTCCCATAGCAAATCCATCTGGCCTGCACATCCCTGGACACTATGGGCTACTTAGCATGGCCAATCCACCTAGCCTGCACACCTTAGGACTGTGGGAGGAAACCAGAGGACCTGGAGGAAACCCACGTAGACACGGGGAGAATGTGCAAACTCCACACAGTCGCCCAAGGGTGGACTCAAACCTGGTCCCTAGCGTTGTGAGGCAGCAGTGCTGACCACTCTGAGCTACTGTACCACCCCTAATGTACGTTCGGGTCTTTAAAATTACACCCCTGTATGAGGTCATGTCTATAAATCAGAGAGCACCTGTAAATTTGTCTCTTTCATGAAGCCATGCTGACTCTTTCATTTTAGTCATTTACAGGATATGGGCATCACTAGGCTAGGTCAGCATTTATTGCCCAGAGGGCATTTCAGAGTCACGTGTAGGCCAGACAAGGATAGCAGTTTCCTTCCCTAAAGGACTGTAGTCTTTCATTGTTATCATTAGACTCTTAATTCCTGATTTTTTTTTGGTCAAACAGTAACATCACTAAGTCATCACCTTCTCAGCTTGGTCATATTCTGGATTTCCAAATGCTCTGCTATTGCATACTTACTAACAGTCTCTTACATTTTTGCAATAACAAATATTCAGCTAACTGGCCTGTTTCTTTGACTCCCTCCCATTTGAAATAAAGATGTTACATTGGTAGATTTCCAATCCTCTGGGACTTTTCCAGGCTCCAAGGATTCCTGGAAGATTACCAGCAGTGCATTCACTATCTCAGTAGCTTCTCCCTTTATTATCTTAGGATGCATCTCATCAGATATCAGTCTTTAGTCTCATTAGTTTTCGTAACATTTTTTCCCTAGTGCTCATGACTGTATTAATTTCCTTCCTTCTTCTTAGTCTCCTCCATCTTTATTTTTTGGCTTGGTCACCTTTAGTTGTTTTTTCAAACTTTCACAATCCTGTGGCTCATTACTAATCTTTGCCACACTCTTTGATTTCCTCTCAATGTGATGCCATCCTTAACTTTCCTGGTTAACCATGACTGGCTTCTCACCTTGCTACAATCCTTCTTCCTCACTGAGATGAATCTTTGCTGTGAGCCATGAACTGTTTTCTTAAATGTCTGCCATTGTTCCTTGACCATCTTTGCTGCTAAACCCCTTCTGCAGTCCATGCCCTCATTCCTTTATAATTACCGTGACTGAAGCTCAGCGCAGTTGTTTCTGACCAGGCAGAATTCTACCATGTTATGATCACCACATCCTCAGGGATCTTGTATCATGACATAATTTATTAAATTTGCCTCATTATAAATCACCGGATCCAAAATTGATTGGATACAAAACATATTATTCTAGGAAATTGTTCCAAATACACTCTACGAATGTTCCTTGTGGCTACCCCTGCCAACCTGACATGAAGATTAAAGTTACTCATGATTAATGTATTGGTTGTGTTACATGGCCTCAATATCTCTCAAGTTATTCTCTGTCTCAATGTGTAGCTATGCTTAGGGAGAATGTAACGTACGTCTACAAATGTCTTCTTCACTTGTCTATTTCTCACCTCCACTAATATAGATTCTGTATTTCCAATCCAAAATCATTTCTTGCTATTTTACTTATTCCACCCAATAAAAACACCACTCTCTTTTCTTCCTGCTTGATCTTTCAAAAAGTCACACACACCTGAATATCTATGTGCCAGTTTTGATCTGCTTGTTTAACCATGTCTTCCTAATGGCTATAAGATCAAACCCACTAACCAGCATTTGTGCCATTAGTTCATTTATTTTGTCCCAAATACTGTGAGCACTCAAGTAAAGAGCTATTAATTTTGCTTTTTAACCATTTTTCCCACTGTGACCCCATTTCGTGACGTTTTTCTATGCTTGTACACTCAATCCCTTCCTGTCTGACAGTAACAGGATCCAAATAGCTGCCCTGTAATGCCATATCCTCTTGCTTTGTAAGCCCATACTTCCCCTCTCCTACTCTCTCTTTCCTCTAATTAGTTTAAATTCCTTTAAGGTTCTTGCAAAGATTTGTAGCTCGGGTTGTGGATGAGGTTGTTGGCTTGTTCACTGAGCTGGCTGGTTATCATACAGATGTTTCATCCCCATGCTAGGTAACGTCATCAGTGTGACCTCTTATGAAGTTTCATCGGAGGCTGCACGGATGTTGTTACCTAGCATGGTGACGAAACGTCTGTATGATAACCAGCCAGCTGAGGGAGCAAGCCAGCAACCTCAGTTTAAAATCCTCTCTACAGCCCTAGTTATTTGCTTCACCAGGACACTGACCCCAGCATGATTCAATTGAAGTCTGTTCCATTCAAATAGTTCCTTTCTATCCCCGTTCCAATGGCCCATGAACCAAAACCCATTCCACCCACACCAATCTTTGAGCCATGCTTTGAACTCCAGGTTGATTGATTGATTTATTGTCAAGTATACTGAGGTACGGTGGAAAAAGTTTGTTTACGAGCAGTACAGGCAGATCATAGTAAGCAAGGATGTACAGATCAGAGGTTGAAAAAACCTAAGACAGAGGCATACAGGTTACATTGCACAGGGCGTGCACTGGGCAAGATCAACGTTAGCAAGATCAGCATTATTTGAGGCGAGGGAATTCATTCATCAGTCTGATAACAGCTGGGAGAAAGCTGTTCCTGAATCTGCTGGTGCATGTGTTCAGGCTTTTCTATCTTCTGGCTGATGGAAGAGGTTGTAGGAGATCATTACCAGGGTGCAATGGGTCTTTGATGATGATGGCAGCCTTCCCATGGCAATAAGCCGTGTAAATAGAATCCATGGGTGGATGGTTGGCTTCCGTCTGGACTGTGAACAAAACCTTCTGAAGTTTCTTATGGTCCTGGGCAGAGCAGTTGCCATACCAGGCCGTTATGCACCTGGACAGTGTGCTTTCAATGGTGCATCTGTAGAAGTTGGTGAGGGACCTTATGGAGATGCCAAATTTCCTGAGCTGCCTGAGGAGGAAGAAGCGTTGTTGTGTCTTCCCATGTGGGAAGTCCAAGACAGTTTGTTAGTTATCATCGCTCTAAATAACTTGACTCTCTGCACCCTCTCAACCTCAGTTCCATTGATGTAGCTCGGGGCGTGTTCTCCTCTTTTCTTTCAGAAATTGATGATCAGTTCTTTAGTTTTGCCAACTTTGAGAGTCAGGTTGTTCTCATTACACCACATCACCAAGCCCTCCATCTCCCTTCTGTATTTTGACTCATCGTTGTTAGAGATCTGTCCTACTGCAGCGGTGTTGTTGGCAAACTTGTAGATGGCGTTCATTCAGAATTTGACAACACAGTTGTGGGTGTACAGGGAGTACGGTAAGGTGTTGAGGACGGATCCTTTGGCGGGGGGTTGGGGTGGGGCGGTAGTTCCAGTGTTGAGTGTTATCGTGGAGGAGGTGCAGTTACCTATCCTCACTGATTGTGGTCTGTGGGTCAGGAAACAGAGGATCCAGTTGCAGAGGGTGGAGCTGAGACCAAGGTCATGGTGTTTTGAGATCAGTCTGGAGGGGATAATGGTGTTGAAGGTGGAGCTGAGGTCAATGAGCAGGAGTCTGACATAGGTATCCTTGTCCAGATGTTCCAGGGGTGAGTGCAGGGCTAGGGATATGTCATCCTCTGTGGACCTGTTACATCAGTAAGTAAATTGTAAGGGATTGAGGCAGGCTGGGAGACTGCAGTTGATGTGGACCATGACCAGCCTCTTGAACCACTTCATGATTATTGAGGTCAGAGACACTGGGCGGTAGCGATTAAGGCACACTGCATGTGTTTTTTTTGGGTACGGGGATGATGGTGGTCTTTCTGAAGCGGGTAGGGACTTTGGCCTGTAGGAGGGAAAGGTTGAAGATGTCAGTGAATACCTCTGCCAGCTGGTTCACACAGGATCTGAGTGCTCAGCCAGGGACATCATTCGGGCCTGTTGCTTTCCGTGGGTTGACTCTTAGGAAGACTGATTTGGCGCCTGCAGGGGTGACAGGGGGAGCAGGTACATCTGGGGCTGGTGACACCATGCCGCTGGCAATCTGTTCAAACCGAGCATAGAAAGCACTGAGCATGTCAGGGAGGGATGTGTCTTTGTCTGCTATTGTGCTCTGCTTCATTTTGTATCCCGTTATGTTGATTAGGCCTTGCCATAGGCAGCAGCAGTATGTTTGGTAGGTTTGACTTCATTTACCCTGAGCCAGTTTGTCCATGGCTTGGGTAATAATCCAGAGATTATTGGTTTCGACACAATCATAAACTGCACTGAAGACAACAATATTGACCAAGCTTTCAAATTCAGCTTTACCTCATACATTAACCAAACAAGTAAGGTCAATGATTAGTTTCATATCAATATGTTATTTCACATCAGCCTGATCAACTGTTCTCAGCTTTAGTTATTTTGCTTATATTTAGCATCTTGAATAATTTCCTATGACCTGGATCTACCGTCCACTTCTCCAGGATCTGGAACCCAAGGATTTACCAAAAAATCATTGTTGTTGGAAGATGTCAGCTCTGCCTCAGTGATAGCAGCTTCACCACAGCATTAGGAAGTTCTGTTTCAAGTCGTAATCCAGGAAATTCAGCACAAAATTTCAGCTGGGACTTCAGTGCGGTACTGTTGGAGGTTCTTTAAGGTAAGGCCTGTCTGCCCACTCAGGTGGATGTATACAATCCCATGGCTGTATAAGATGAAGAGCATGGGAGTTATGACTGTTCTCCTGGGCCAATATTCACCCTCCAACTATCATCAGTCCAACAGATCATCTGATGTTGCCTCATTGCTGGTTGTGGGAACTTGCTGTACTCAATTTATTCCATGCACTGCCTATGTTACACAATACATCAAAATCCTTATTAGTGTGATGCTTTGGGAAGTGCTGAGGTCTAGGGAGAGGTAGACAGTGCCAGGTTCAAAATAGATACCTACAAATCGACAGATTAGGAGCAGTAGGCTATTTGGCCCCTCAAATCTGCTTCACTTTTCAATAAAATCATGGCTGATCTTATTACTTCACATTCCCACCTACGCCCCCATTAACCTTTCATCACCTTGCTTATCAAGAATCGACTTCTGCCTTTAAAATATTCAAAAATTCAAACCTCTGCTTCCATGCCTTTTGAGGGAGAGAGTTCCAAAGATTCGTGATTGTCTGAGAGAAAATAATTCTCCTTCGCTCAAAGGTAAATGGGCGAGCCCTTATTTTTAAACAGTAACCCCTTATTCTGGATTCTTCCAGAAGAGGAAATGTCCTTTCCACATATATCCATGTCAAGACCCCTCAGGATTTTACATGTTTTAATGAAGTCATTCTTACTGTTCTATACAAAGGAGACCACAGCTTGCCCTGCAAGATTTCACAACGTCTGCACACCAGTGCCTGAAGTGGATAGTAGATAATGTCACTTTGGCAAAGGAGGGAATTCCTGTCTATGTTTAGCTTTGAAACAGGGAAGAAAAACCTTTGCATTTAACCCACTTCAAGGGTGATTGAAGTGTTCAGAACTTGAAGAGAGAAAGAAAAAGTAAAAAGATTGCATTTATTGAATACTTTTCATTATCTCGGGGGATCTTAAAACGTTTTACAGTCAATGAAATGTACTTTTGATGTATAGTTCCTGGTGTAGCATAGGAAACTTGGCAGGTACCTGAGGGGAACAGTTTGGAGATAGCACCTCCAACAATGCTGCACTCAGTACTGCATTGGAGTATCAGCCAAGCTTTTATGCTCTCTATGTAGATGTGTGATTTAAACTGATGGCCTTTAGACACAGAGTCAGGAGGGGTTCTACACACAGAACCATTAATGACTAGTTCCTGCCTTTCCTCAGTCTTAGCAACACAAAAATACTCAAATGTTATTTTAAAAGGAATGGGTCTAAAGCTAGCTGTGCAGCTTTTCATTGTGTCATAAAACCATTGTAAAAAAAAAACCTGGGCTATTTGCAATGGGCACTAATTGCTTGAAGAGCTTTGAGTGCCCTTGACAAATATCATGTATGGTGATTGTTACAGAGAGACTGCAATCAGACTCAGATGCATTGCCTCCAACGCTGAATTAAACTAATCCTGAGCACAAAGTTTGAAATGAGAACTTTTCCTCGCCTGAGCACTGCCAGGCTGAGGCTGCCATTAATCACACTGAATTGTGATAAATTACCCCCCTTTCCTTTTGTGAGCTGCACATTTTGATATTTAGCTTTAGTGCTCAAAGCTCCTTTTCAAGCTCTCAGCTCTGTGTGCCTCGACAAACTCTAGGGAAAACTCCTTGCTTTCAAGTGTATATTTTAATAATCCATACAAAGCAAAAACTTCATGAAATGAAGTGCTGTACAATTTCTACTTGTATCATTCCCCTCCCATGCAGTAAATGAGAGAAAGGGCAATGTGTGGGCGTTATTTCTACCTCAGAATTCATGAGGTGAGTGTGTTCATAAAACACAGCAACACTGAGGCAAGAGGAAGACATTACATTAATCATCACTTCATTTAGCTGGAGCCCACAACGTCCAGTGAGTTTTGGGGAGTGCCTAACAATTGGCATCAGTTCCATTTTCCTGACTGGAACCTTTCTCTCAGGTAATGCATTTTATCGAAATTGAAAATATTAAGGGTAGGACCTTATGCCCTTTAAGTAAAATTGCTGGTTGGGATATGACCTGGGTCCCAACCGCAGAGTTCTGTGGGCACCACACATGTGGGTGGGAGCTAATTGGTGGTGGCTTCTGAATGGGCACCTCTACATCTGCCATCCAGTACTTGAGGCCCCAAACAAAGGGCCAGAACCCTTGGCAGGGACGTGGTTCCACCAACACAGTTTTCTCTTGGCTTTATGCCCATGCCCTTACCTACGCATTGAAGCACTGGTCTGGAGTATGTGGGCTTCGCGTGTCTGTGTATACACTGTCCCTACGGTTGCTTGCTCCTTGTCACTAATTAATAGTCTTCAACTCCCTATGTACTGTAGCACTCTTCTATTTGTATCTGTACATAGTAGCTCCTTAACTACAGCTCTGGAGTATATTGTCTAAGACCTCTCCATTCACAAGCTCATTCTAGACTGGTATCTCCTCTCTTACCGATGTCAAGGTCATGTGATCAGATATATAATCCCGTTCACACGAATCTCATGATACCACACCTTCATCAAGTCTCTCTCTATTTGGTCGACATTGTTTCAGTCACTTACTTACTTACTTAGTGTTTGCAATCATTAATTTGCACCATTTTCACCATCATCTGTTGTCACCATTTCACTTTCTCATTCCAACCACCAACTATGTCTCTCAAAATCCAAATTCCACTCTGAATGGATGTCTTGATCTTGTTCACTTGAGTTCAACATTAGTGTCATGTTATGTCGTGTCTAGAATTGTTGCTCTCTGTGCACTATCCAATGGAGTATTGGTGTGACCATCCCATAACCTGCAATGATCAGAGTCTCACTTCCTGACTCGAGTATCACAGAATTGTAGAATAGTTACGGTGCAGAAGGATTCATATCTGCACTGGCCCTTCAAATGAGCATCGTGGCTCAATGCCATTCTCCCACTCTTTTCCCATCATCCATGCATTACTTTTATTCAAATAATCATCTAAGGCCTTTGGAATGCATCGAATGATCCTGTCCCCTCCTTGCTTCCAGGCAGTGAATTCCATACCCTGTGTGAAAAAGGTTTCTTCTCAGCTAATTTTGGAAATCACTTCAAGTCTGTGCCCTCTCGTACTTCCCCCTAAAATCCAGCAAATTGGTTGCTAACCTTTTCCATGGCCTTTCTGGAAATCCTGTTGAGATCGTTGGCTGTGTCAGCACTTGACTATGAGAGATGTTTGGCAAAGTGTCTTTCAAAATGCCGTGCCACCACATTGATTGTTGTACTCTTGCCCTGTGCTTCATAATACTTCGACATCCCCTGTGGACTTTCTGTAGTCTTTGTCTTCACATCAAAGCTGGTACAATCACTCAATGGTCATATGTCAATAAATCTTCCACTACTTCAGGTGTTGTTTCTGATTGTGGGAACTTTCCGGAACTTAATCTACTGCAGTACATTTCCTTCAACCACAGACAGTTAGGGTTGTTGGACACGGTTATAGAATAAAAGGGGATACACGTTTGAAACTGAAATGTGAAGGAATTTCTTCCTCCAGAGGTTGGTGAATATCTGGAATTGTCTCCAGCAGAGAATTGTGGAGGCTAGATCACTTAAAGTATTTAAAGGGAAAGTCAATAGATTTTTGACATATCAGGCTACGGTGAGCTGGCACTAAACAGGAGTCGAGATCTAGGGCAGATCAACCATAATCCTGTTGGATAGTGGGGTAGGAATGAGGGGTTGAATTGCCTACTATTCCTATTTCTTATGTTTTTTGCACCCTCTTTTTTCAGATTTTTGAGTTGCATGAGTTTGTCTAAGTTTTCCTTCAGTTACTGGTCAAGTGTTGCTTTTTGCCACAGAATAAGACTTCCACAAGAGTAAAGGTGCTCTTTTTCAGCTCAGTCTATTGTTACTATCGAAAACATATCCGTCATGAATAGCACCTTGTATGGAAGATAGATTATGCTTTGACGAAATTTGTAATATATATTACATTTTAGATTTGGGATACTGCTATGAAGGTTTTTCTTTTAAAACGTGAGAAAGTCACTCTTGAACAATGAACTAAATACATTGGTTCCAAGAAGACTGAAGACAGGTGCATGGCAGAGCCCTGTGTGTTAATGGAGAAGACCTGTGTGTTAATAGAACAAGGCCATTAGTTTTGTTTCGAATTTAATTCTTATTTTCTTCTGAATTGAAAAAGGAAGAAAACAACATGTGAGAAGCAGGTTTGTTAGACAGAGAGTGGTAAGTGCCTGGAATACGCTGTCAGAGGAGATGGTGGAGGCAGGTACAATAGCAACATTTAAGAGGCATCTTGGCAGATATATGAACAGGTAGGGAATAGAGGAATATGAGCCATATAGAGGCAAAAGTTTTTTTGGTTTAGAATGGCATCATGTGTTAGAGAAGTCTTGGAGGGCCGAAGGGCCTGTTCCTGTTCTGTATTGTTCTTTGTTCTTTGCTGCTTCCTTTTGTCTAAATCTCTAATCGGCTGAAGAAATTCTTGCTGAAGCCCTCCTGTTTTCATCCTGAAGTACTGTATCCACTCTGTCTCAGTAATCTAGAGAGTAGTGGCACGCTGGTTAGCACTGCTGCCTCACAGCGCCAGGGACCAGAGTTTGATTCTGCCCTCGGGTGACTGTGTGGAGTTTGTACATACTTCCCGTGTCTGCGTGGGTTTCCTCCGGGTGCTCTGGTTTTCTTCCACAGTCCAGAGATGTACGAGCTAGGTGGACTAGCCATGTGAATTACAGGGATTTGGGGGTGGGAGTGGAGTTCTGGGCGGGATGCTTTTCAGAGGGTCAGCATGGACACAATGGATCGAATGGCCTGCTTCCACACTGTAGGGATTCTATGATTCTAAATACATACATTTCTGCTCAATAATGGGGTGTTCTAATTCCTCAGTGTGTATAATATTTCACTGATAACTAAACTTCCAGCTGACTTGTCCCATTCCCCTGAAGGTCTGTACCTACTGATCCTGGGAGTTTTATATTAGTTGGTGCAATTGTCATAGACTTCAGCCAGGGCCAGTATTGAAACATCTGCTCCTGTGTCAGGTTTAAATTCTGTTTCAAAGCCTGTACCTTCAAACACACTCCACCTCTCTCTCTCTGTCTCTCTCTCTCTCTCTCTCACACACACACACACACACACACGCACGCAAATGCTCCACCATTCTGAACTTCTTTGAGCACATTGAGGAATCTAGCTTTCAAAGACAGTAGGAACTGCAGATGCTGGAGAATCTGAGATAACAAGGTGTAGAGCTGGATGAACACA
>NC_063360.1:4181205-4221391 GCF_021869965.1 Rhincodon typus
TTTACCTGGACCATCTCTAACACCTCTCTCCCCTTCCTGGACCTCTCTGTCTCCATATCGGGCAACCACCTAGAAACCGATATTCATTTCAAGCCCACCGACTCCCACAGCTACCTAGAATACTCCTCCTCCCACCCACCTTCCTGCAAAAATGCTATCCCCTGTTCCCAATTCCTTCGCCTCCGCCGCATCTGCTCCCAGGATGAGGCATTCCACTCCCGTACATCTCAGTTGTCCTCGTTTTTCAAGGACAGTAACTTCCCCCCCTCGGTGGTCGAGAACGCCCTCAACCGTGTCTCCCGCACCTCATCCCTCACACCCCGTCCACGCAATAAGAACCAAAAAAGAATCCCCCTCGTCCTCACGTACTACCCCACCAACCTCCGGATCCAACGCATCATCCTCCGACATTTCCGCCATCTGCAATCCGACCCCACCACCAAAGACATCTTTCCCTCCCCACCCTTATCTGCTTTCCGGAGGGACAACTCTCTCCGTGACTCCCTTGTCCGCTCCACACTCCCCTCCAGCTCCACCACACCCGGCACTTTCCCCTGCAACCGCAGGAAGTGCTACACCTGCCCCCATACCTCCTCCCTCACCCCCATCCCAGGCCCCAAGAAGACTTTCCACATCAAGCAGATGTTCACCTGCACATCTGCCAATGTGGTATACTGCATCCGCTGTACCTGGTGTGGCTTCCTCTACATCGGGGAAACCAAGCGGAGGCTCGGGGACCGCTTTGCAGAACACCTACACTCAGTTCGCAATAAACAACTGCACCTCCCAGTCGCGAACCATTTCAACTCCCCCTCCCATTCCTCAGACGACATGTCCATCCTGGGCCTCCTGCAGTGCCACAACGATGCCACCCGAAGGTTGCAGGAACAGCAACTCATATTCCGCTTGGGAACCCTGCAGCCCAATGGTATCAATGTGGATTTCACAAGTTTCAAAATCTCCCCTCCCCCTACCGTATCCCAAAACCAGTCCAGCTCGTCCCTGCCTCCCTAACCTGTTCTTCCTCCAACCTATCCCCTCCTCCCACCTCAAGCCGCACCTCCATCTCCTACCGACCAACCTCATCCCGCCGCCTTGACTTGTCCGTCCTCCCTGGACTGACCTATCCCCTTCCTAACTCCCTACCTACACTCACCTTTACTGGCTCCATCCCCGCCTCTTCGACCTGTTTGTTTCCTCTCCACCTATCCTCTCCTCTATCCCTCTTCTATCCGCCTCCCACTCTCTCCCTATTTATTTCAGAACCCTCTTCCCCTCCCCCTTTTCTGATGAAGGGTCTAGGCCCGAAACGTCAGCCTCTCTGCTCCTATGATGCTGCTTGGCCTGCTGTGTTCATCCAGCCCTGCACCTTGTTGTCTCGGATTCTCCAGCATCTGCAGTTCCTACTATCTCTGAAGGAATTGTAGACTGGTTAACTTAGCATTGGTAGTGGTGAAAATGCGAGAGTCCATTGTAAAACAGTTAATAGCAGAAAACTTGCAAAATGGTGAGAAGATTAGACAGAGTCAGCAAGGATTTCTGAAAGGGAAATCATGCTCACAAATCTATTATGGATTTTTGTTTTGAGGATGTAACTAGTGGAGTCGATAAGGGGAACCAAAGCAAGTGTTTATTTGGAATTTCAGAAGGCATTCGATAAGGTCCCATATAATGGAATATCTTGTAAGATTAATGCACGTGGAATTGGGGATGGTGTACTGACATGGATAGAGAACACTGGCAGACAGGAAACAAAGAGTAGGAATGAATAGGTCTTTTATGACACTGAGACATGGACTGTCTACAGCAGACACCTCAAGGCATTGGACCAATACCACTAATGATGCCTGCGCAAGATCCTGCCAATCCACTGGGAAGGAAGACACACTAACACCAGTGTCCTCGATCAGGTCAACATCCCCAGCACTGAGGCGCTGACCTCCCGCCTTGATCAGCTACAACTGGCTGAGCACATTGTCCACAGGACCTACACAAGACTCCCCGAGTCGGTGCTCTACTCACAGCTTTGAAACGGCAGGCGAGCCCCAATTGGACAGAGGAGGCGCTTCAGTGATACCCTCAAGGCCTCACTGCCGAAGTGCAGCATTCCCACCAACACCTGGGAATCATTGGCCCAAGGCTGTCCAAAGCGAAGGAGGAGCATCCGGAAAGGTGTCGAGCACCTTGAGGCTTGCTGTTGGGAAAAAGCGGAAGCCAGGAGAAAACAGCGAAAGGACAGCATTGTCACATCAATGCCCCATCCACGCCTTCCCGCAATCACTTTCTGCCCCAAGTGTAAGAGTCTGCAGTCGCTGCGTCACCTACTGCCACCTACTGACTCACTCTGGGAGTGGAAGAGAGTCATTCTCATCTGCGAGCAACCACCGAAGATGACCACAGATTAGTGCTAAGACCTCAGCTAATCACAATGTGTTATAAATGATTTTGATGAGGAAACTAAATGTAATGTATCCAACTTTGCAGAAGACACAAAACTGGGTGGGAGGTTGTGCTGGGAGGAGGATGCAGAAATGCCTCAGTGTGATTTGGACAAATTGAGTGAATGGGAAAATGTATGGCAGATGAAGTATAACCTGGATAAATGTGAGGTTATCCACGTTGGGAGCAGAAACAGAAGGCAGCTTATTATGTATAACAATAGATTGGGAAAGGAGGGTGGAGGTGCTGTGAGACCTGGCTGTCCTTGTGCACCTTTTGTTGAAAGTAGGCATTGCAGGTGCAGCAGGCAGTGAAAAAGGCAAATGGTATGTTGGCCATCATAGTGAGAGGTTTCGAGTACAGGAGCAAGGATGTCTCACTGCAATTGTACAGGGCCTTGGTGAGACCACACCCAGAGTATTGTGTGCAGTTCTGGTCTCCTTATCTGAGAAAGGATGTTCTGGCTATGGAGGGAGTGCAATGAATGTTTACCAGGCTGATTCCTGGGATGGCAGGGTCAGTTTTTCTTTTAGTGTTGGCTATTTTTATAAAACAATAAGTTAGATAATTTGTTCTTCTGGCCTTAGCTAAGTTGTTAATTATAGTAATTAGTTGGTGCGGGGGTTCTTGAAACTGATCAGGAATAAAGAACTTAGCAAGACTGCACTGTCATTTTGTGTGACTGTAAAATATTCAAAGCTGGAGAGTTATTGGATTTTTGTCAGGTTTCTCAACAGAGATAGGGACTAGACAGTGTCGTTATGAGAATGGGGACTGGGCAATATAATCAGAGGGGCACTGGCGACTGGACATAATTTGACAAAGAGAGTGAGAATGAGAGAGTCATGATGAGAAAGTAAAACTGAAAGGTGACTTTGAACTAACTAATCCTGAGAAATAGAAATATTCAGCAGGTCTGGCAGCATCTGGGAGAAGGAACAGAGTTAACGTTTCGAGGTGAAAAAGACTCGTTATCAGATTCTTCTTCAGTCGTCTTTGAAACCCATTGATAGATGAAAAAAAAATCACACTTAGGCAAAAAGCTTTAACTGGACAGGCTAAGGGGAGGGAATGAAAGTTTGAGCAGGGTTTTGATGTAAAGAGGAGAATAATCAGCTGGGTGATTAATTGTATCATTTGGGGAGTCAGTTTACAGATACAGCAATTATGCAGGAACATTAATAGATACTTATGGCTTTTTGCGAGGAGAATTGAAAGCAAGAATTTGGAACTTGTGCTTCAGTGATACAGGGCCTTGGTGAGACTGTATCTGGAGTACTGCGTACAGTACTGGTCACTGTATGTACAGAAGGATGTTAACACACTGGAAGCAGTTCTGAAAAGGTTTATTAGACTAACTCCTGGAATGAATGGATTGCCTTATGTGGAAAGGCTGGACAGGTGAGGCCTGGAGTTTAGAAGAGTCAGAAATGATTCAATTGAAACATGTAAGATCCTGAGGGGATGTGGAAATGATGTTTCCTCTTGTGGGACAATCCAGACCTAGGAGTCACTGTCTTCAAAAAAGGCGTCGCCAATTTAAGACAAGGATGAGTAAATTTTTTTTCTCTCCGAGCGTTGTGAGTCTTTGGAATTCCCTTCCTCAAAAGACAGTGGGTGTAGAACTATTTTTAAGGCAGAGGTGGATAGATTCTTGGTTACCAAGGGAACAGAAGATTATTGGGGATATGCAGGAATGTCAAGTTGAGGTTGAAATCAGATCAGCCATGATCTTAATGAACGGTAGATAGGCTTGAATGGCTGAGTGGCCCACTCTTGTTCAATGGTCATAGGTTCACAGTAAGCTTTTGCTAAATGTGGGGATATGTTTTCATCCAATCAGGCCATTTCAAGGTGAAATTGGATCTGAGAAGAAGGCTGTACGAGTCTGGGATGTCCTTTTGGCACGTATTAGATGTGTTATACGGTGAAGGTCAGTAATGATATGATCTCCTAAACATTATAGGCAACATTTCTCTATCACATAATGTTAGGGGAAATATATATGTGGATGAAAAGGGGACATTCACACTATCTTTGCCCATCCATACCGAGAGAACTTTTAACTCCCCTCACTATCGTAGCACTCAGATACTTCAGTGACCCGAGAGTTTATGGAAGAAGCTAAATTTAGGCTCTGTGAGCTCCTTTTTAGCCCAGAGCTGAGCTTAAAGCCTCATACATCCATCCACTCCCAAAACCACACTTACTTGCACGTCAGTTGCATAGACCACCTTTGCCCCCACCTTATCTATTTCTTCTGAAACCTTCAAATGTTCCTGTGACAATACAAGGTTTACATTCTTGAATGTTGTCATCATGATCTTTCTAACCTTTACCCCAACTTCCTCCATTAATTCCAACCTACCTCTGTGAATCACAAAATACTAAGTACCAAAAAATCCCCTACCTATCTACTCACTGACTTCAAACTGTAATCTTCATTTTCAGATTCCTTTGTGGGCTCAATCTTACTGCTCTCCAGTCAGGTATCATTGTGTGGGAAGAGATGCTCACACTCTGCCTTTCCAGCTCTAGCTGACTCTAATTTAATTCATTCTCTCCACCACTGTTGGGCAAACCATCAGCTTCCCCTTGCCTATCAACACATTCCAGTCACTCACACACAGATAGACAGAGATCCAACCAAACTCTTTAAAACTTGCTTCAGAAACATTATAGTATTTACCCCTGTCATCGGGACTTTGGCCGCTTTTCCCAAACAATGATCTGGCCACCTTGTTTCCTATTGTTTCTCCTTAGGAAGTGTTATTACATGGAAGGTATTATATAAAATCTTAAGGCCCTTCTGAAGAAGGGACCTGAAATGTTAACTCTGCTTTCTCTCCACAGATGCTGCTAGACCTGCTGAGTTTCTACAACAATTTCAGTTTTTGTTTTAGATTTCCAGCATCTGCAGTTTTTTTTGTATAAGATCTTGTTGGCTGCAAACTCTGGGACAATCTGATCATTAGAAACTCACTATAAATCCTTACTAATTACCTTACTTGTTATCCCTACAGAACACTGTAAGATAGTCAACAACATGGTTCAGCATTCCAATAGTGAATATGAATCTAGTGCTTGTCGAATTGTGGTGGTAATTACTTGGCAGGGAGACTCAGTCTGACAGAAATCAACTTAAATGGATGGCAACTAACTAAAGGTCAATTCTGAAATCAGAAGTTGTCCAAATTGTGCAAACTTGATATTCTGGTTCATATTCAGTCCAGGTTATTTGTACCGTAATTCATTCGTGGTCATTCCCTGGGTTTTTGTACCAAATATTTCAACACGTATCTTTTTACAATATTGTATTAGGTTATTCCAGTAGAAGGATTGGTCTCCATCGATAAGAACTTGTATTATTCTCTTCCGGGTAGAGAATGTTTGTTTGACAGGAATACTTCCCATCTCCCTGATTCTATCGTGTGGATGTTATCACTGGGTTGATGCTTAATTTGCCTCTCATATAGTTAAAGGACACATAGGGGACAGTGAATACTCCCTCTCAGACATTTACATCCAGCTTGTGACATATCATAATACAGTGATGGCTCCTTTTATAGATAGTGAAGAAAGGACTCAATAAATGATACCTGTATCACCTCACACTGGGGAAGGCGCAAGTTAGTTATTTCAGGTACTCGTTGTCCGAGCTGGGCAAGAGTACAGAAAGTTACTGATTTCAATGTGATGTTACTTTCAGACATACACAGAAGTGATGGCTTGAACTGGGCCTTGGTTCACCTCCTTTTGATGCTGCATGACCAATTGGCTGTGGCACAGAGGAGAACAAACACTGAAGTGAGCAGAGCCTGTCATGTTTGAGTGATTTTGCAGGATCGTGTGATGTCATTGCAGAGAGATACTGAATGTAAAGCAGAGCAAAGAAACATATTCAATGAAACTGAGACTTGTGCAGAATGATCATTGACTGTCTCCTACCAGGGTATATATCATTATCTACAGAACAATTCCAATGAGAGATGTGTTTCTCCAGAATTAGACCTCCATTCAGTGATGATTTAAAGGATAGCTCCCAGATTTCCAACTCCTCCAAAACACACAGCAATACATTTCTTTTTAACATGTTTCAGCCTTGTAATTGCTATCCAGAAAAGGGAGGGACCATTCCAAAACGCTGGCTTTATGTAATTCTGAGACTTATTGATTTTAGTTGGGCTGTTAGTGCAGTCCTAGAACCCAGCTGTGAGGCTTTCAGGTCAAATTTTAGATCAGAGGATCTGTTATTATTAAGGGGAACACTGGATAAGGGCACTTTAATGGAGTAAAGGCCAGGCGTGGCTATATTAAAGAATTGCAGTTGCCATGATATTCATTCAGAATCAATGAGAAACAGAATGAAAGATGATGTGGTACCATACCAATATACACACATCAGCAACTCATAAAAAAAAAGTACTTTGCTATTTATTTAACCTGCAGTTTGCCAGTCTACAAAATTGAACTCTGATCAATATCAGCACACCAGCATTTATAACTATAATTGTCTTTGCCTCCTATCTCGAACTGAGCAATATATTACTTTGATTCAAATCCTCGAGCCCAGGTTCAGATCTAACCAGCTTGCAGGGTGAAAGTGTGTTTTGCTGGCTGGTTGGAATAACCCTGACTGATTAAAAACTCGGGTAATGCATTGTCCATGAGTTCCCCACCATCTCCTGGAGCGGTTTCAATTGTCTGAAATGCTCCGAGATGGACTATTTCCCCTATGTTAACTGGGGGGTTATTTTTCCATTCATTTACCTCATCCAAGGCTGTGGGAAAGAGGGAAAGATTGGACTTTGGTGATGGAGGGGTTAGTGTTTGGCCTTCATGCGCAAGCCATTGTGGCAGGTGGGGTAGACTTGATGGACCAACTGGCCTTTTGTTGCCTGTTGGCATTGTTGGAGTCTGTCTGACTATGGTTTGTTTAACAGTAATTAGCAATTTCCCTCAGAGTGGTCGGAGAATAATAACTGAATGAGGATATTGTGACAAAGTGTCAGCGTTCCCAGCTGTGGCTTGAAATTCCGATGTAAAGAATGCATCTTTTTGGTTTTGTGCTTTTTTAAAAGTGTGGATTAAAATGAGAAAGAACTGTTTGAAACGAGGCATTTATAAGGATGGTTACGTGTTTTGAAATTAAGGAATCTGATACCTATTGTAAACCCTGTCTGGGGGTTCCAGCAATGTGCAGGTGAACTGGAGCCAAGGGTTGTTTACAAGTGAAGCTGATTGGTTTGTGGATTAGTGATCAATTATCAATTACAGAGGTTCTCTGCCTGCTAACAAGTATGTGATTGGTTGTCAGGTAGCTGAACATCTCATACAGTGAACAAGACAGAGAAAAGCTAGTTTAGACCAAAAAAAACCTCAGCAGGTCTGCAACAGCCAAAAAATTAACTCCCTCTCTCTGTTCTCGGACAGTAAGCCACTTTTTAAGCCCAAAGTAAACCAGCCCATCATTCCTTCAGCAAGTGCTATAAGTTGTGACTTTGAATTGGATCAGGAGGGGACCATTCATAAATGAAGCAGCTACCCTGTGCCTTTCGCAAATCGGTGGAAGCATTTGGTAAAAAAAGGAAGATGGAGGAGAAACCTTCAGATCAGTGAGAACCAATCCAACAGATCTTGTGAACAAAGATTTTGGAATTATTTTCTCAGTTTACCTTCAGTCCATGTGTTTCTTTTCCCAGTTTTGACTGACTGTATTTGTTAGAGGGAATTTTATAAGAGGCTTAGAATTTTAACTTGTAAAGTTTATTGAATAGATTCATTGTTAACCTGTAACTAGAATTTCATAGAAAATGTAATGACCTGGAATAAATAGTGATTACTTGTTAATTACAGAAACCTGCTGCGTGCTTTCTATCAACCTAAGTCTGAAAATCAGGTAGTTTGGGGACTTTGCGTATTTCTTTAAAGAGCTTTAGCTTTTATGATGACTGTAGGAATAGCAGGGATTGATTTCGAAGGAGATTAACCTTGTCACTTTTACTACAGGTTCAAATCCCATCTCAGGATATCAGGGCCTGGAGCTGTGATATAACATGTCCAAGCAGTTTATTTAAAGAAAAAATAAGTACAGTTAATGAAAATTAAACAAAACAGCTTTAAAAGTGCGGCGAGGCAGCGTCTCCTCTGGGCAGTTAGGGATGGGCAAGAAATGCTGGTCTAACCAGCAACACCCACATTCATAGGAATAACATAAGAACATAAGAAATAGGAACAGGAGTAGGCCATCTGGCCCCACGAGTCTGTTCCACTATTCAATAAGATCATGGCCAATCCTTTCATGTACTCAGCTCCACTTACTTGCCCGCTCACTATAAACGTTAATTCCTTTACTGCTCAAAAGTCTAATCTATCTTTGCCTTAAAAACATTCAATGAGTCAGTCTCAACTGCTTCACTGGGTGGGGAATTCCACAGATTCACACCCCTTTGGATGAAGACGTTCTTCCTCAACTCAGACCCAAATCTGCTCCCTGTTTATTTTGAGGCTACGCCCCCTAGTTCTAGTTTCACCTGCCAGTGGAAAAAACCTCCCTGTTTCTATCTTATCTATTCCCTTCATAATTTTATATGTTTCTATAAGATTCCTCCTCATTTGTCTAAATTCCAATAAGTATAGTCCCACTCAATTCAATTGTTCCTCATAAGCCAACCCTCTCAATTCCGGAATCAACTTAGTGAACCTCCTCTGCACCCCCTCCAGTGCCAGTACATCCTTTCTCAAGTAAGGAGACTGAAACTGTCCAGGTCTGGCCTCACCAGCACCTTGTGCAGCTACAGCATAACCTCCCTGTTTTAAAACTCTATCCCCCCAGCAATGAAGGACAATTTTCATTTGCCTTCTTAATTACCTGCTGCACCTGCAAACCAACTTTTTGTGATTCATGCACAAGGACACCCGGCTGTCTCTGCACAGCAGCATGCCGCAATTTTTCACCATTTAAATAATCACCATTTGCAGTTATTCCTACCAACATGGATGACCTCACATTGACCAACATTGTACTCCATCTGCCAGACCCTTGTCTACTCACTTCACCTATCTATATCCCTTTGCAGACTTTCAGTGTCCTCTGCTTACTTTGCTCTACCACTCATCTTAGTATCATCTGTGAATTTTGACACACTACACATACATTCCATGTATGAATTTTAAAACAAAAACTTTGTTTGAAAGATAAAACAGAGTGTGTATTGTCACTCTCAGGATGTGAGAAGTGGATTTCTGAGTTTGGGATTGCAATATATTAACCTGGAAATTCTGTGGGGAGTTCCTATAGGTTTATCATTGTAATTTCTTGCACAAGGCCAACAGAATATGGAATTTGGAGGATACCCATGGCCTGCTCTATCATTCAGCCGGACTATGGCTGATCTGTGTCCTCATTCACTTTTCTGTCTTAGCTCCTGTCACTTTTAAGTAACAAGCATTTCTCTATGTTAGTGTGGAAGGCAGCAATTTTCCTCAGCACCATCAGCCTTTTGGGACAAAGAATTCCTAAGAACCTCAGTGTGAAGCAGTGCTTCCTTCTTGGCTTGGTTTGAATTTTGAATTACACGGGTGTGATATCGTTCCTCACTGTCTACTGAACGAATCCCTTTGACAATTTGAACACCTTGATTAGATTACCTCTCTATTATAGATACCCAAAGGAATAGAAGTCATCTTTGTGTAGCTAGTCATTTTAGTTTATCCCTTTCAACCCAGAAGTAAATGCTGGTCTAGCTAGTGACACCCACATTCCATGTATGAATAAATAATTCTGTCACCTGGGAGGTTTGGGCAGCCTTTCATTGTCTGAAGATGGATAGAAACGTCCTGTTCACCCCAGGAAAAAAAACCCAACCCTCCTGCCTAGCCCCAGGACCCACAATCAGTCTCCAGGATGAAAGAACCACAGTTGGTGCTGAGTAATCGCTGTATTTGATGTATCCAACCTGAGAGTGCTTGATCCTGTCTGTTGATGCCTGAACTGTAAAACTAATTCCCAGTACCAACATCCCTTCAGTCAAATAATACAGCTGATGAAACGCATTATCACCATAAAAGAAACTCTTAATGCACAATTACTCTCTTGTTCACCCCACTGATAGTCTGAATTAATTCTGAATTCCTTGCATCATGTATTATTTCACCAAACAATTTCCCGTGCAGTCCAATGATAAAGAGTTCAATTGGGTTATTCTGGTCTTTCATAAAGTGATATTAGTGGATGAGATCATGTGAAAATTTTGATTTTTGCCTCTTGCCATGCCTGGTGCTTGCAAATCGTTCTGATGCTACATCTCCCCTTCATCCAGTTCCCAATGCTACAACCCTCACAGCCACATACAGCTCTGATAGATACACACATTGTAACATAGTTACCGGAAGACTTCCCTTTTTCCTGTAAGGAAAGGATGTACATTACAAGAAACTGTGGAGAACATAGAACAGTATAGTGCAGGAATGGGCCCTTCGGCCCACAATGCTGTACCGAAAATGATGTCAAATTAAACTAATCCCTTCTGCCAGCCCTTGGTCCATACTCATGTGCTTATCTAAAAATCCTTTAAACGCCCCTATTGTATTTGCCTCCACCATCATCCCCGGCAGCACGTTCCACACTCCTACCACACTCTGTGTAAAAAAAAAACTTGTCTCTCATATCTCATTTGACTTTCCCTCTCTCAGCTAAAATGCATGCCCCCTAGCTTTAGACATTTCAACTCTGGGAAAAAGATTCTGGCTGTGAACCCTATCTATGCCTCTCAACTTTATAAACTTCTATCAAGTCCTCCCTCAGCCTCTGCTGCTCCGGAGAAAACAACCCTAGTTTTTCTAGCCTCTCCTTATAGCTCATACCCTCTAATCCAGGCAGCATCCTGGTAAACCTCTTCTGCACCATCTCCAAAGCATCCACATCCTTACTGTAATGTGGTGACCAGAACAGAATGCAATACTCTTAAGTGTGACCTAATCAAAGTTTTATAAAGCTGCAACATCACTTCTTCACTCTAGTATTCCATGCCCCCTACTGGTGTGCTCACATCTCACAAGCTGTTTGTGGCCATGATGCTGTGTAAGGACCAGCACTAACTGAGAAACATAGCGTTCAGCATCATTGATAAGATCCAGGGTGAGAGTGCCTCATGCAACTTCCCAAGCCCCACTTCACCTACATCTTTCTCTCAGACGTGTATGTAATCATGGCTCTCTCATTTACAATGCAATTGCTCCCCCCTCACACCAACACTTTCCTTTGGAATCCTTGCTTCGGACAACCAAGACTTGCCACTGGACAACAAGTGCAGTCTTAGTATTAAGACAGTAGCAATTGAACTCTCCCTCTTTATTCTCCCATGGGATGTGGGTGTCACTGTGAAGGCTAGCACAGATTGCCCATCTCTGATTATCATTGAGCAAAGTAACTTGCTTAGCCATTTTAGAGGGCAGTTAAGTGTCAACAACATTGCAGTGGGCCTGGAGTCACATGGAGGCCAGGCCAGATGACGATGTCAGTTTCCTTCCCTAAAGGACCTTAGTGAAGTTTTTACAACAATCCATGATAGCTTAATGGCCACTATTATTGAGAATCACCTTCAATTCTAAATTTATTCATTGAGGTTTTAAAAGAGAACCTTTACTGGTGGGATTTGCACCAAAATTTCCACAGCATCAACTTGCATCTTGCGTTTTTTGGAATAATGGCATAATTACTAATCCACTGTCTGACAGGTTGAATATTAATGTTGCACACACATCAGAGAGTAGTATAGAGGCTGTATTAGTTTGTGCTGATTCACTGGACAGGAAGGGGACTGCAGCCAGGCATGAGTGGGAGGGAGAGGGATATTTCCCCAGCTCTGCAGTTGGATGCTATTGCAAACGATGCAAAAGAGATCTTCAATGAGGCAAAGTACAGGAGAATTCCGATAAATTTCCATGCAGAGGTGCTTAGAATATATTGGCAGGCCAGTCAGAGATGCTGTTGTCAGGACAGTGCATATTCATGAACAAATTCCCTGAGCATGCTCCTGGTACTCCCTTACAAACGGAATCCATTGCTTTGTTCATGTGTAGTGGCCAGACAGTCGTGTGTAGTTGTCATGATCACCAGGCCATGTCTACCATGTCTACTGAACTGTAAATTAATATAGTTCATTGATACTGATTCAACTTAAATCAGGCCGGCAGTCAAAAAGTTTGATTAAACAAGGTAAAGATTAGTTAAAATATGTTATTTTCTGTAAGAATTCCATGGGGACTAAACAATAAGTATACTAACTAGAAATTCAAGACACCAAGATTAAAAAAACAGTATGGTTAAGACAAAAGTATACTTATAAGAAGAAGATTCCCATACAGCTCTATGGTATATCACAGGGGACTATTACTTGATTTCTTTGCTGAAGTGAAGGAATTGATACTTGAATTCAGATCCGGAAGCTACAATGGCTTCTATAGTTTAGAATAGAGTGGTTTTCTTGTAAAGCAGCTTCCTCACAGCAGCAGAATTTGGGAGGAGAGCAAGTTGCTTGCTCTTCATTACATAATGGATTTGGAACTTTCTGCTTGATGTTCCTCTAACAGAACAGTATTCAGTTTTGGAATGCATCCTTCCATTTGCCAACCCCCGGTCGAAACTTCCCTTTTAGGGTGGAACTCACAACCGTCTTCTTGGAGTTCTCAGCACTGGTTGAGATTGAAATCAGTACACACCTTTGTACACAGGAGTGAGGATTCCTGGTTGTGAAATATATCTAGGTGTGCGAGACATTAGGTGTGCCTTATGTTTGAGAGCTGCCTGTACACAGCATTAACTGTAGTGCCCCAAAGACAATGTAGTTGAATTATATTGTCAACTAAAGCTCACTATCTGATAACATTGTGACATTTGCACCCATATGTAACTTGAAACTCATGAAATGGCCCTTGCCATAAATACCAACTTACCAAAATATCTAATTTAATTTATTTGTTGTCACGTGTATTTTGTTACACCACTCTCCGGTGCCATCTTAAAACATAAAAAGAAAAATAAACCAAAACATAGAGGCAGAAAAACATATAAAGGTAGAAAAATAAAGAAATAAAGAAAAAGTGTTCAACTTTACAGTCCTTCTTGTTAAGTGCTTTGCCATGGGGCTGGTAGCCAGGCGCATGGCCCCTGCATAACATCGCCATTGCACCATCTTGCCTCCACTGATGCACTCACCACTATGAATCCTCGCTGGACCTTGCCAATGCAGATGCCACCAATGCCACCAGAACTTCTTTTTGTATTTACTAGTAACTTTTCTATCTTATTTACCTAATTGTGTGGGTAGGTATTTGGAGTTTGCTTTCAATGGTTGTTACCAGCTCCAGCACATTTTCTGGAAGTCAGCTATTATCTTGCAACAAGATCAATTTTGATAAAAGGGCATTGTTCACACCTGTGAGGATCCATTACCCTGTAGCATTGGCAAGGACTTATAATGTTTGATACCTGTCCTGCATGATGCATTGGCTTGTCAAATGCCACTTTGGTGGGTTTGTACCTTAAAATTTTAATGGATTCTTCAGATCTTCTGTTCCAAGTCTGTTTTTCTTAGTATTGATCTGTGTTCCTCCCGCACGCCTGTTACCTTCACATTCTGAATAGCTTTCTTAAAAGTCAACTCTTTTCCAGACTATTAAGTCTGACAAAGACTCTTCAGTAATGCACAAAAATTCTGACTATAAATCATAATGGTCAGATCTCTACACTAGCCTGTTGAGATCATTAATGAATTCATCTATTCCCCTGAATTCTCCTGAATTCTGTACTCTTTTGTTAAATCTTTTTCTTTCAAGAATTATTTTAATTCTGGGGTAGAAATAATTGTCAAGGCTTTCTGTCTCACTTTGAATGCATCTGCTTCTTCTTTTCCTTCTTGGTGAGATATAACATATTCTGTTATACCCCCAATTATAAACAGAAATGCATTTACTTGTTCAAATTTTGACTTAGTCTCTACTTTGGAAGGTTTTCTATACATCAAAAAATGTTTTCTCCAAGATGTTCAATTTGTGCCCTATTCGGCCCCATCTATGAAATTAAAATGTCCTGGCAACACTATTCCTAGTCAATGGCAGTGATTAGGTATTTATCTTCTATGACGATTTTTAGTTTGTGCCTATAGTACTTCTCCTGCACCTTGCTGCTGTTCTAGAGGGGTTCCCACACACTTTGTGTTAAAATTTAAGATTTCTCACATTTCAAATATACAATGGAGGAGACTTTCAAAAATAAATCTGTGTCAGACCAAAATCACTCAATTTTATAAATTACCCAGCACCTATCTGCCTTAGACGACTGGATTCTCTAGTTCAATTCATGCAAATTTCTCTCTTTGTCCTGGAAATTCCAATTGTTTTTTAGCTGCGCCTCATGGTATCTGTGCACTATGCTGGTGGTGTCTAATCTGAGCTACAAGTTATTTTTAAATGTTCACTCTGTCAGCCTGAACTACTGCACTATTTGAAGTGTCCTCTTTGTACCAGGGACTTTTAGTTTTAACTTACACTGACCTCATGGGCATCCCACCCAGACTCATCCCCCTAACCTATCCTTGTAACACCACATTTCCCATGGCTAATCCACCAAATTTACACATGCCTAGACACCACGGACAATTTAGCAAGAGTTGGTGTGGACATGTTGGGCCTAATGGCCTGTTTCCACACTGTAGGGATTCTATGATTCTATGTCTGTTTACTTGCTGCCTGAACTTGGACTCAGGGCCTCTGTCATATACCACTATCTCATAATGAGGCTATATCTCTGCCTTGGGTTTGTAGATTTCTTCTGTTTCAGCACAATTTCTATCAGGTCTCTTATGCTTTCTGATACTCTTTGAGGTATTAATTCACGTTGAGTGTTGCCACAAGACTTTTTTGGGGGTTTTGCTTTCTTTAGTAATCAAATGTATGTTTTCCTTCAGGTTGAGGTTACCAGCATTTTGGCCTTAATAGAACTGGTACTGCGAAATTAAATCTTCAGATCCCACACTGATCATCATATTGCATGTGCTGCCATGTATCTACAAAGTAGCCATCTTCTGGTCGATCAAGAAGAGCTTGTGAGTTAACAATAAGTAATTTATTGCATTTCTGTAACTATTTACAGTTTGCATTACAACAAGGGCTGTTAGGAGGGCCCAGACTTAGGACTGCCTCCCACATTATTTTACTCTCGGACCAAGCCATTATGGCATCATTACAATGGTGTTGCCTTTCACACTCAATCAAGTATTAAAACTTTCTGGTTCTTACAGACTTGTATACAACTGTGCTGAATGCAACACAGTCACATGTACCAACACGGACAGCCTTTAATGGCAGAACCATCAAGTGTATCTACAATGTGGTCATTGAACTATGAATTAATACAGCTCATTTAACCAATTTAGTAGTTTGTTTGAGGTTTTCATTTTGAAATTTTACCGTGAAATAAAGCTTTACTTTTGAAACAATGTGAAAGGTTAGTTTGCTGTTGCTTTATTGCTAAAATTTACAAAGAAAAAGATGTGATTAAGTTATTAGATATCGTACACATGCAAAGATTAAAAGTAGTTAAGGATAAAAGATGGTTATAAAGATAAAGGTCACATCAGTCCATTACCATTACAGGTCTTATTTAAGAATTTCAATTTTAAACTGAAGGCCTTGTAAATTTCGTCCAGCTGTGATGGATTCTGTTGTTGAATAGTTGGAGGTTTCTTCCACAGGTGGATCCAGCAGAACAGCAGATTTTGGGAGACAGAGAAGATTCTAGCTTCTGGTTCTGCAGGCTTGACATTTTTAGTTGTCCAGTTACACTACAGCAGACAATTAGCAGCTTTGAAATCTCTCTCTCTCTCTCTCTCTGTCTTTCTATCTCCCTCTGGAGAGGAGTTTTTTTTCCCCAGATGGTTCAGTCTGAAATCTCCTCGTCTAGGCAGCTTGCTTGCCTTTTTGTATGTTTCGGAGTTGGCAAGCTAAGATGGCAACTGTTACAACATGATATATGTATAAAACAAAGTCATGCTCCTTTAAGACTTTGGCATTTTGAACACAGCCTTTCTCCCAAATGTGGTTCTTCACTTTTGTTCTGATCAATACCTAGTTTAAATTCTTACAATGAGTCAGCACGGATGTGTTGTTATCTCCTTCATGAAACTGCAATGAGTTATAATTATGTTGAGCAGTGTCTATTGTCCTTGTCTGAATTGGAGCCCCAGTCTGCAATCCACAATTCTAACTGAGCTGGCTCAAAATTGACTTTTCCAAAGAGATTTCATTGCAAAAACAAACAGCAGCCTTTAAAACTGTTCTCTGAAAAATGATCAAATCACAAGGACACAATTGTGATACTTAGCAAAGGGAGCTGGCAGGAAATCAGAAAGTCCATCCTTCTCTAAGTTGTCACAGGCTAAAAGTGGTTCTTTAAACATAGTTTCTCTTTAATAATAATGGACAAATAACTTTTCTGTGTAGAAAAGATAACAGCTCAATCAAAAGCATTTGTATATAATTTTAAAACTAACACACAATTCTACCACATCAGTCACTATTGACGGGAAAATGTCTCGCGTACAATCCATTTCAAGGAGATGTATAAAATATTAAAGATTGGAGCCCAATAAAATGTTACAGTTTGTAAAGATTTAATCAATCAGTGACAGTAAAGTGAGCTATCAGGTATTAATTCTCCAGAGTCGGGGGGCGAAACGTGATTGGAATGAGAACAACGTTGTGGTCTTATCAATACATTACCCACGGCTAAAATACAGCCTTTCTATTTTGTTAAATGAGCAGTCATTTTATGAAGGGATGTGATTAGACTTTGCTGCATCATTAGATCAGGCAGATTCATTATTTTCAAGTGGGTGGCAGTTCCCATGAATTGGCTCCCAGCCTGACAAGCAGCACACATCCTCCAACATGGCACAACGCCCAGCAATCAACTGTGTTAGCTGGCTCTCCATGTGTCAAAAACCCTGTCTTCTCAAACAAATGATGCGAGATGAGGGCTGTCCTGACAACTCTTTGCATTGGGAGACGCCTCGAGGCCAACACACTTTTCATCCTCAGTAAAGCAGGAGATTACCTTCTTATCCAACTGTAGGGAAAATGATCCCATTCATTTGATTAAAACTCATTTGACAGTTGAATGAAGAATGCTTCAGTCTCTTGAACTTACAATTGGTCTCATTAGATGCATATTCCAAGATTCTCACTGTTGTTCAAACTTTGATAAGTGCCTCAAATTAAATACAATGTATAATTCAACAACAAGCTGTATTCAACTTTGCTGAATTTATGTCCTGGATGAGATCTGCCTCCCCATTCATGACCTCACCCTTCCAAGCAGAAATTTCTTTTGCTTTCTTCCTCATGTGTTTATTGATGTTCACCCTAACTACATCAGGGCTATTCACCTGCTCATGCTGAACCTAGGTGTCATTGATTTTCACATTCTCATCACTCTCTGAAGAAGTTTCTCTTACACTCTCAAGTACATTCAGTTCAGGCCAGACGTTGCATGTTAAATACTGAGTTGGTCAACACTAAATTCGTGTAGCTGTTATGATCCCAGTTCATGGTAATACTGGACAAGTCAGATCACACAGTGAGACCTGGCTTGAAAGGTCATAAGGTTTACTTCTTGCTTTTGTTTACCATGATGATCAGTCACTGAACAAGTTCACAAGAGGCTGACAATTCATTTTTAACAAAATAACAAAACTTTTTTACATGCCAGGGAAAAACCACAAATGATATGTCACCACACAAGAACTGTTGGAATGAACCCTTATAAATATAAGGAAGAATAATTCATACTATTTACCCCAATAATAAGTTTACAGACCCTCAAACCTCAGTGAAGCATCGCTCCTATCTCTACGTGAAAGCTGCGTGTTCAGCAGACATCGTTGTAATCAGAAATTACTGGTGAATCTCATCGGGTCAGGCAGCATCTGTGGAGAGAAAAATGAGTTAATGTTTCATGTTCAGTGACCTTTCTTCACTAGACTCAAAATGCCAATTCTACTTTCTCTCTCAGATGCTGCCAGACCTGCTGAGCTTTTCCAGCAATTTCTGTTTTTGTTTCAGATTTCCAGCACCCGCAGTTCTTTGATTTATTCTGGTTGTAATCAGTTTGTTTTTGGCATATTTCTGAATTCACTCCATGCTATTTTCTTTAGTTAATGTCTCTTCCTGAGACCTATACTCAAGCTGCTGACTCAGCTCACTTACGCCTTAATATGGGTCCCTCATCATCATGTCTCCAACATCTTTGTAGATATTTATCTCTATAACATCTCCATCACCTTTTCTTTCTGACTTTCTCCTAAGTGACTCAGGACTTTGCCCAGCCCTGATTATTTTGGAAACTGCTAAACTAACAGCAGCTCTTCTGTTAAGAATCTTTTCTCTGAATTAATCTGTGTCTAAGCCTCACCTCTCTCAGTCTCTCTCTGGGTTGTGAAATTCAAATCAGCAAACACTTCAGTAATTATCTCTCAGGGGGCATTGCTAATCATTTAGCTAAAGGCACCTGAGATCTTGGAAATGCCATCTTTAGCTCACGGTGCAAACTTAACTTTTATTACAAAGGCACATCAGGTCTTCAATTATAGGCAGGATATTATTAAGCTGGGGAGGATTCAGAAAAGATTTACCAGGATGTTGCCAGGTGTGGAAGTTTTGAGCCATAAGAAGAGGGTGGATAGGCTGGGACATTTTTCACTGGAATGTAGGAGGTTGAGAGGTGACCTTTCAGAAGCTAATAAAATCATTAGGGGCATAGATGGGGTTAATAGTAGTTATCTTTTCCCTAGGATGGGTGATTTCAAGTCTAGGAGGCACATTTTTAAGATGAGGGGTGAAAGATTTTAAAAAGACTTGAGGGCAAATCTCATTACACAGACGTTGATTCACATGTGGAATGAACTCGCCAAGGAAATAGTGGATGTAGGATCAATTACAATGTTTAAAAGACATTTGGATAAGTATACCAATAGGAAAGGTTTGGATGGAGAGAGATAATAGGACTACAGATGCTGGAGAATCTGAGATAACAAGGTGTAGAGCTGGATGAACACAGCAGGCCTAGCAGCATCAGAGGAGCAGGAAGGCTGACGTTTCGGGCCTGGACCCTTCTTTCTGAAGAAGGGTCTCGGCCCAAAATGTCAGCCTTCCTGCTCCTCTGATGCTGCTAGGCCTGCTGTGTTCATCCAGCTCTACACCTTGTTATCTAAGGTTTGGATGGATATGGGCCATGAGCAGGCAAGTGGGATTAGTTTAGGTTGGGATTATAGCTGGCATGGACTGGTTGGACCGAAGGGTCTGTTTCCATGATGTGTGACCCTATGACTCTATAACTCAAAGCTAAAATCCATGTTTTCTCCACTTAAAACCTATGTTTACAGATAATAATCACAAGTCTTTCATTATATGGTTACTGCTCACTTTAATTTGCTGCACTAACGTCAGTTCATTTTAACATTGCTTATTTTTTTGGGGCCTAATTTTTCAATTTTTCATGGCCATTGACTGTCATTAGTCTGTGTTGTCAGAATCTGGATTGTGTGTTAACGCTCGGGTGACTGTCTGTGTGCAGTTTGCACATTCTCCCTGTGTCTGTGTGGGTTTTCACCAGATGCTCTGGTTTCCTCCCACAGTCCAAAGATGTGCAGGTTAGGGTGGATTGGCCATGTTAAATTGCCCATAGTGTTCAGGGTTGTGCAGGTTAGATGCATTAGCGTTGGAAAGTGCAGGCTTATAAGGATAAGGTAGGGATGGGTCTGGGTGAGATGCTCTTCGGAGGGTCAGTGTGGACTTGTTGGGTTGAATGGCCTGTTTCCACACTGTACGGATTCTATGATCTATGATCAACCACAGATCAGTCTCCATTTCTGCTTGCATCCAGGACACCCTCTCCCTTTTGTTACGGCAGTGATCAAGGGCTCTTATCTTCCTACTGGCTTCATTTCCCAACCTTGTTTTTCCCTGGCCTCATCCCCCACTTGGTTTTGTTTCCACCCAACCTGCCTCATTTCCTTCCAGTTTTACTTTCGTCCTGGGCTGCCTATCTATCAGCCTCATCTTCCTCCCTGGCCTGTCCCCAGCTTGTATCCTCACTGGCCTGTATCACAGCTTGTATCCTCCCTAGCCTGTATCCCAGCCTGTATCCTCCCTGGCTTGTATCCCAGCTTGTATTCTCCCTGGCCTGTATCCCAGCCTTTATCCTCCCTGGCCTGTATCCCAGCCTGTATCCTCCCTGGCCTATAACCCAGCCTGTATCCTCCCTGGCCTATATCCCAGCCTGTATCCTCCCTGGCCTATAACCCAGCCTGAATCCTCCCTGGCCTATAACCCAGCCTGAATCCTCCCTGGCCTATAACCCTGCCTGTATCCTCCGTGGCCTATATCCCAGCCTGTATCCTGTCTGGCCTATATCCCAGCCTGTATCTCCCTGGCCTTGCTTCTATGTTTTGCTAACCTGGCCTTGTATCCTTGTGTTTCTTTGTCCAGATCTTGCCTCCTGTTCATTTTGGCTCCAGGTCTGGTCTCCTCATTGCTCCTGAATTTGGACTGCATGGCCACAAGAGAGAGCTCCGTCAGCCTAACAGTAAAAGTGGATTAAAAATATTTTGTAGGTAGTGATGCATTTTATTTTGCAAGTTATTTGCAGTTTCAGTTAAATGCAGTTAAATGCAGTTTCACACATGCACATAGCAGCATTTTAAATTTTACATCTATTTTTCTGGGTGAGGAATGTCCAAACGATCCTAATTCTGGCTTTGTCATTGGCCCAGAGTTTCTGATGGTGGATAATTCATTTTTCAGTGGAGAAGGCAGTTGAACATAGGAACTCTGATGTTGCAGGTTGTGAAGGAATTCTTCGGGAATTTGAATATTCCACTTGGTAATTCCCTCATGTCTGGAACGCTCTGCAAGTATTCATTTAAATTGGAAAATTTAGAAGCTCCACTGAATTTAAGAAAACAGTTACTCAGGAAAATTTGGACTATTAAAAGTGCAATCTCACTCCTGAGTAACTGATAAAGTGAACCTCCAACTACACATCCTTCAGCTTTCTGTGTATTTTACTCAGCTCATTGTTGTGTTCAGAAAAATGTTCCTGACATGCTTTTGAGAAAGAGCTACACAAATAACTGGAATTTTTAAAATGCTATGAGTAGAATTGCGTTCAGCAACATTACTGAAAAGACACAGGAAGAGTTAAAGTTTTATACAAGCACAAAATTAAATGACTGTCCCTTTAACAGCTCCACCTTTTGAAGACCTTGTACAAGATGGTGGTGGAGAAGAATGACACTAGATCACTAATTGTCAAGTTCAGGCGAATTGTCTGAGGAGAAATGTTCAAATCCCATCACAGCAGCTGATGGAATTTACACAGGAAAATTTAAGTAATTAATAGATGTGAAATTGGTCTCAGTATTTAATTCTCTTTGGTTGTCATTAAAAGTTCATCTGAAGCCTCTCTTGTGGCACAGTGGTAGCATCCCTATCCCTGGGCCGGGAGGCATGGCTTCCAGTCCCACCTGCTACAAAGTTGTGTAATCACATCTCTGAACAGGTTGATTGGAAAAACAAGTTAAATTAAAAAAAAATCCATCTGAGGGCCCTCTTGTGGTGCAGTGACATCGTCCCTGGACTGGGTTCAAGTCCCACCTGCTCCATCTCTGAACAGGTTGATTAGAAAATTAGGTTAAATTAAAAAAAAATTGTCCACCTCCCTCCTCTCCCTTCACATGTCTCGGTCTACATTGCCGTTCATGGGCTTTGCAAGTAAATTAATCAATTGGAAAACGGGGGATGGTTAATTGGTGAAATAAAAGACCACAGTTGTTGAGAATTAAAAGTATTCAGTCATATAAAAGAAAAATTAATCTGTTTCGCTATTGTTGCTCAGGGGAGGAAATCTTCCATTTCTTTTTCTGATCTGGCCTACATGTGACTCCAGCCCCACAGTAATGTAATTTAACTCTTAATTACCACCCGAAATAACACTGCAAGTCACTTCAGTCAAGGGCAAGTAGAGATGAGTATCAAATGCTCAGTGACGTTTACATACTATTGAATAAAAAATAAATCTTCCCTATTTGTTCCCTCAGGATCTGATATAGTGTAATCCTAAAGTTAGCAGGGTTGGTGGTGCCTAATTAATATTTATGAACATGGCCTCCCCATGTTGACCTTAATCTGACCTCAAGCTTGCACTCCTGCCAAGCAGGGAGTTTAGATTTTCCCAGAAAAACAAGGGCAAAAAACAGATTTTGTGCAAACTGTGGGATATTCTTCACTGAGCTTTTCAGTTCCCATCTCCACATTCCACGCAATAGGCCGAGCGAAAATTTTCCCTCGTACCTTAACCAGTCAGCACATCAAATGGAACACTGAATAACTCCACTGAGGAGAAATACATAAGTCAGCTCCAGATGTGAACTCAGAATTGAAATGTCTACACTGATGCCCAATTAAAAATTTCTGACCAATCCCAAAACAACTTCGATAATGGACAGACAATGCTTTTCTTTTTGCAAACTAAAAGCGATTGATCTGGGTAA
Source organism: Rhincodon typus (assembly GCF_021869965.1). Taxonomy (NCBI): domain Eukaryota; kingdom Metazoa; phylum Chordata; class Chondrichthyes; order Orectolobiformes; family Rhincodontidae; genus Rhincodon; species Rhincodon typus. The sequence continues at coordinate 4,204,254 of NC_063360.1, forward strand.
AAATCCAGGAATCAGATCAAATTGTCCAAACCTATAAGCACCTAGAATCCATAAAGTATGGAAGCAGGGCATTAGTCCCATCAGTCCACGTCAGCCCTCTGAAGAACATCCCACCAAGAGCCATGCCTTCTACCTTGTATTTCCCATGGCTAATCTACATAGCCTGTACATCCCTGAACACTTTAACATGGATGATCCACCTAACCTGCACATCTTTGGACTGTGGCAGGAAACCCTCCACACACAGACGCAAGGAGAATGTGCAAATTCCACAGAGACAGTCACCCAAGGGCGGAATCAAACCCAGGATCCTGGCACTGTGAAGCAGCAGTGCTAGTAAGTAAAACCCCAAAGACTTGAGAGATTAAAGGGCAACAGAAAAAGGTCAAACAGCCCAGTAACCACAGAGGGTATATTTTGTGTAAATATTTAACTTAACCCATCTGGGGGGAAAGAGATTGCGTCATTGGATCTTGCAATCTTTGGGTTTTATTGAATCCCTTTTGGGCCATTTGATGGTCCTCATTTTAATCTAGGACTAAAATTTAATTGAGGCACTATGCAATGTTTCATATTGAAAAGTTACAAAGTACAGAATTTGGATGGCAGAGTGGGTCGAATCTTTTCATTGTGGATTCAATTTCAGTCCAGGGGCTGGGATGGAAAGATACTTGACCTTCTGATTAATGGAGTCTCAACTCACAGCTCAAAACCTTCTTGCACTCAAGTACATTCCAGTTCTGTAACAAACACAGAGAGTGATGGAGAAACTCAGCATGTCTGGCAGCTTCTGTGGAGAGGGAAACATAATTAACCATTTGTGTCTGATATGACCCTTCTTCAGAACTGTTCTTCTTCACTACTCCCCATTGGCTGCTTTGGCAAACTCCTAGAGGCCATAGGTGCTACATTGGTTCAGGAATGGCTGTTCTCCTGAGGTTGCACTGTTATCTGACCTGAGTTAAATTAGTCCAGTGTGTATATTTTTAAATATATTATTTTGTTTCAATGTATTAAGGAACATTGGAAACAGGAGCAGGACTAGACCATGTGGCCTGCCAAGCCTTCCCTTCTATTCAACTAGATAATGGTTGATCTTGTGCTCTAACCCACTATTCTCCCATAAAATCCTCATATCCCTTCTTTAATATCTGGGAAGTTATAGACTTCTGTTTGAACGTACCCAATGACTGAGCACCCACAGCTCTCTGGGGAATTGAATTTCATGGACTCACAAACCCCGAGTGAAAAGAAATTCTACCTCATCTCAGTCAGAAATATTCTTCTTTGTCTCCATCCTAAGTGGAGTGTTCCAAGTCTGTGGTCCTACCATATGCCCCCTCCTCTGGAATTCACAGGGGATAACTTCCCAGCATTCACTCTGCCAAACCATGTAAGAAGTTTGTTTGCCTCAATTAGATCTCCTCTCATTCTTTGGATTTCTGAAGAGAAGCAGCTCTGTTTTCTAAAGCTGTCTCCATGAGACAATCCCACCATCCCAGGGTCAGACTGGTGAATTTCCACTGCACTCCCTCCCTGGAAAATTAAACTTCCTTAAGGAGAATGTGACCCTTCATGAGCAGACTCACCAAGTCTTTATACAAACTGTCTGGATTCAGTTTTGTCCAACAGGAAGCAGTTGTTTCTTCCAATACTGACTGTGGTGAGAGGGAGGATACTACTTTCAACATGTAAAAGAAGAAACACAGGAAGTTTTCAAAAGCATTTTCAGATCCAGTCATAACGTTTTTGCAAAGAGCTCCAAACCATTGGCGATTAAATAAGCCATTAACAAGAATTATAAACAAAGCATTTTGATTTATTATATTTAATAGTCTACATCTATTTGTGACAGGTGAAATTGCTGGACAATGACCATCTCCATTAAGATACAGTCCAACCATTACCCCTTGACATTGAATGGCATTACCATCACTGAATTCATTCACTATCAATATTTTGAGGGTTACCATTGACCAGAAACTGAACTGGGCCAGAGACATAAACACTGCAACAAGAGCAGGTCAGGGGCTAGGAATCCGACAACAAGTAATTCGCTACCTGACTCCCGAAAGCCTGTCTATTCGATAAGTCAACAATGTGATGGAATACTCTCCACTTCCTAAAAAAGTGTAGCTCCAACTTCACTGAAGAGGCTTGATACCATCTATCATCTTGAAAGCAGCCTGTTTGTTTCCCACCCTGTCCATCCCTTCAATATTCACTCCTTCTGCCGTAGATGCACAGCAGGAAAAGTGTGCAAAATGTACAAGAATCACTGCACCAGCACACCCAGACACTTTCAACAGCAAATATTTGACCGATAGCCTTTAACCACCTCAAAGATCAATGGTCAAGGGTAGCAGACACATGGGAACACTGCAATCTGCAAGTTACCTCCTCGCGTTCCCAAGCCACACACCATCCTGGTTTGTAGTTTTATCTCTGTTCCCCATCACTGGGTCAAAATCCTGGATCGGTAACAAATACTGGCATAGCCAACAAAGCCACATCTTGAAAATTAATATAAAAAATGCTTTAAAAAGAAACCTCATCAGTTTTACACCAAATCCTTAGATTTAATTTGAACATCAACTGACACAACTGCAATGGACACTATAAGACCGGAAGACATAGGAGCAGAGGAGGATATTCAGCCCATCGAGTCTGCTGCAGCATTCAGTGAGATCTTGGCTGATCTCAAAGAATCATAGAATCCCTACAATGTGGAAACAGGCCATTTGGCCCATCGAGTCCACACTGACCCTCTGAAGAGCATCCCACCTAGGCCCACCTGCAAATCCCCACCCCGACATACCTATCTCTGTAGTCGTGCATTTCCCATGACTCATCCACCTAGCCTGCACACTTTTGGACTGTGGGAGGAAACCATAGCACCAAGAGGACACCTACGGGGAGAATGTGCAAACTCCACACGGCCAGTCACTTGAGGGTGGAATCAAACCCAGGGGTCCCTGGCGTGGTGAGGCAGCAGTGCTAACCCTTGAGCCACCCAATCTGATAATCCTCAACTCCGTGGAAGTAATTGTTTTGTGTTTGAAATGTGATGATGCTGATTTCTTATAAATGCTGCTTTGTTTTAAGGAAATTGCAATTTCAACAAAATTTGAGGAAGGTACAGTAATTTTGTCACATCATTAGCCCAAACCAGTGAGATTAAGACAGGGTGACCACATTTGGAAAACGACTAGACGATACCTTATGTAACAGGGAATGGAGTGAACACCAGGCTAAACACCAGGCTTGGAGATAATGATCAGTGTAGATGCTGAGCAAGTATTTAAGATACACAGTGAAACAACTGGCCAGAATTACTTTCAGAATCTTCCCATTTTCCTATGAAAACCAAGAGCCTGTCTTACAGTGAGTTAATGGTTTCTCCAGTGCAGCATGAGGATTGTGAATTGTGGTCTCCATACGCCTCCTAGCGAGCAAGCAGGAATATCCAACTTAGAAATGGGAGCTTGATGGGTTGTTAGTTCCAGTACCTGTCTGTGTGCTGTGTGTGTGATGTATAAACATTAGGTGTGCATGTACAGGCACAGACAGGCAAATACAAAATCACATGTATATACACACGCACGTAAAAAGACAAGCATGTACACACACATACACAGATGCTCATATGCATGAACAGACATACACAAATACATGGCCAAGCATGCAAAAACATGGGCACATAGACATGCACACACACATATACACATAAACAACTACTTCTGAACTATCGGCTGTGTGATCAAATTCCACATGGACAATCTTGAGATCTCAAAGGGAGAATTTGACTGGCATCCGAAAGTTGTTGTTGAAACGAATGCCCGCCCCACATCCTCACCATGCACCGCCAGCCTCACTCGTCCATGCTAGCTAAGATCAAAGCCCAACTCAGCATTGGGCTTCAGTTGAACTCACCGACAGTCAGCTTTGCAACGAAGCCAGCCCATGCGTAGGCCCTACAGGTGGAGCAAACACAAAAACATAGAAATTAGGTGCAGGAGCAGGCCATTCAGCCCTTCGAGCCTGCTCCACCATTCAATAGGATCACAGCTGATCCTCCAACTCCATCCCCTGCTCCCACTGCCTCCCCTGTTCCCACTGTCCCCCCATAACTTTCGTCTCTTTAGCCTGAAGAACTTAAAGTGAGATCACATGGGATTCAGGGTGAGCTTGATAATTGGACAGAAAATTGGCTTAACAGCAAGTGACAGAGAGCGATGGTGGAGGTAACAAGATGTAGAGCTGGATGAACACAGCAGGCCAGGCAGCATCAGAAGAGCAGGAAGGCTGACATTTCGGGCCTAGACCCTTCCTCAGAAAAATGGCGATGGTGGAGGGTTGTTTTTCTGACTGGAGGCCTGTGATCCGTGATGTTTCACTTTTGTTTGTCATTTATATAAATGATTTAAATGAGAATATAGAAGCCATGGTTAATAAGTTTATGGATAACACCAAGTTTGGTGGTGGAGTGGACAGTGAAGAAGGTTTTCTCAGACTACAAAGAGATCTCGATCAATTCAGTCAATGGAGTTTAATTTGGGTAAACTCGAGAGACTGCCATTTGTGCTGAGCAAAGAGACCTTGGAGTGCAGGTTCACTGTTTCTTAAAAGCGGAGTCGCAGGTAGATAGGATAGTGAAAAAGGCCTTTGGTATGCTTGCCTTTATTGGTCAGTGCATTGAGTATGGGATTTGGGAGGTCATGTTGCAGCTGAACTGGACACTGGTTAGACTGCTTTTGGAATACTGCATGCAATTCTGGTCTCTCTGCTATAGAAAGGTTGTTGTGAAACTTGAAAGGGTTCAGAACAGACTTACAAGGATGTTGCCAGGGTTGGAGGGTTTGAGCTATGGTGGGAGGCTGAAGAGGCTGGGCCTATTGTCCCTGGAGCATCGGAAGTGGAGGGGTGACCCTATAAAGGTTTATAAAATCATGAGGGGCATGGATAGGGTGAATACCCAAGGTTTCTTCCCCGGGGTAGTGGAATTTAAATTGGAGGGCATCGGATTAAAGTGAGAAGGGAAAGATTTAAAGGGGCCTGAGGGGCAACGTTTTCACACAGAGGGTGGTGCGTGTATGGAATGAGCTGCCAGAGGAAGTGGTGGAGGCTGGTACAATTACAACATTTAAAAGGTATTTGGATGGGCGTATGAATAGGAAAGATTGAGAGGGATATGGGCCAAATGCTGGCAAAAGGGACTAGATTTATTTAGGATAGTTGGTCAGCATGGATGAGTTGGGCTGAAGGGCCTGTTTCAATGCTTTACAGCTCTATGACTGTATGGTAAAACAAACAAGACCAGGAGACTTATACAATTAGAAGTAGGGCCTTGGGTAGTGTTGCAGAACAGAGAGACCCAGTAGTTTAATTACATAATTCTTCGAAGCTTGCATTACATATAGATAGGGTGGTTAAGAAGGCATTTAGCACGCTTGCCTTCATTGCTTAGACCTTTGTGCATTAGGGGTTGGGATATTATGTTGAGGTTGAACAGGATGCTGGTGAGGCCTGTTCTGGAGTACTGTGTCCAGTTCTGATCTCCCCGTTATTGGATATTATTAAGCCCAAGAGGATTCAGAAGAGATTTACCAGGATATTGCTGGGAACAGAGGGTTTGAGTTATAAGGAGAGGCTTGGTAGGCTGGGGACTCTTTTTCACTGCAGTTTTGGAGGTTGAAAGGTGACCTTATAGAGGTTTAGAAAATCATGAGGGGTATAGATAAGGTGAATGGCAGGTGTCTTTTCCCCAGGGTGGGGGTTTCAAGACTAGGGGACATATTTTTAATGTGAGAGGAGAGAGATTTAAAAAAGATATGAGGGGCAATTTTTTTTCACAGAGTGTTTCATCTGTGGAATGAACTTCCAGAGGAAGTGGCGAATGCAGGTATAGTTACAAAATTTAAAAGACAGTTGGATAAGTATATGAATAAGAAATGTTTGGAAGGATATGGGCCAAACGCAGGCAGGTAGGTCCAGTTTAGTTTGGGATTATGGTCGGCGTGGACCGGTTGGACCAAAGGGTCTTTTTCTGTGCTGTATGACCATAACTGTATCTATCTCCTTCTTGGAAACATTCAATGCTTTGGCCTCAATCACTTTCTCTGGCAGAGAATTCCATTGGCTCACCACTCTTCAGGTGAATAAATTTCACCTCATTTCAATCCTAAGTGGTCTGCTCCATATCCTTCGACTGTGACCCCTGATTCTGGACTCCCTAGTCAACAGGAACATCCTTCCTGTGTTTGCCCTGTCTAGTTCTGTTAAAATTTTATAGGTTTGTTGGTTATATGGAAGAGGGTGCTGAAGTGTTGAAATGAGGGGTTGAATGAGATACAGGCCGACAGTGGGCAATAATGTTTCGAGGAGATGAGGATCTGCAAAATTACACTATTGAGAATTTCTTGGTCGCTTTATGAGAAAACATAGCAACCACAAAAGATCCACTGCTTCGGCTACACAAGACACTGCCCTACATTTAAACCTAGGAATCAGATTTGTATGTTATCTCATCTGTATCTCTCCTTTTGCTATCTATCATTCCATAAATCCTCCCAGGTTCATAGGAAAAAGGGGTTGACAATATTTTCGGAGTAAGTAGGATGTGGACCTAATGATTCTGACCAATGCAGCATTCCTACTGTGGATCATGGGCATTGAAAGAGCACGAACAAATAATAACAGGAATAAATAATTACAATGAGTATGTCCAGTGATATCAGTCCCAGTCCTTCATATGCCAGTAATGTTTTTGTTGAGAAACTGAAGCTGTGTTCAGGGTCACGGGGCAACAAGGGTCCAAGGCTATTGGCCAAGTGTGGATTAGTGCACATAGGCCAGTGCAGACTCGATGGGTTGAGAGGCCTATTCAGTGCTGTACGACTCCATACAGTTACCAGTTAAATTTAGAAGTGACACTGGGAGGTTGGTTATATGAGTCTAGGGTCAGGCACACTGAAAAGTGCATGAATAGGAATCCTTCACACATATTTAAAGAGGCTTCATTTCATTTGAGTATAAACATTAGAATGGAATCATAATCGCAGAAACTCTTTCAGCTTTTGAATGTTCCAATGGGCTCTTTTCACCCAGGACTCTCTCAGGCACTGCATTCCAAATTGTTACAACTCTATGGAAAATATTCTCCCCCTTTTGACTCTTTTTTTGTTGCCATGCATTTTGAAACTATGGCCAATAATTATCACATACTTGCCAGAGTTAAATAATTTATCTCAAATTGCTTTATCAAGACTCTTCATAATTGTGAATCCGTCTATTCAGTCTCCCCTTCACATTCTTTGCTAACACCGATTGTTATGTCCCTCTGAGACATTTGCCAGCTGCATCGTACACTTACTTATTACTAATAACTTTTCAAATTCAGTTATGCTATTCATATCCCTTGCTGATCTGAGTACAGAAGAATAAAAGGGATGCTAATTTCTACCAATTGTTATAATATTTGCAATATCAGCTCTAATATAAAGTTAGTTATAAAGTTATACATAGTTAAACATAATTATATGATTCTGTGACAAATTGATCAATTTCAGGATCAGCTTCCCTCTTATCCGACCTGTAAACAGCTGTTGTTTATTCGTGAGCTCATAGTGACCCTGTTTCAAAATTGTTTCTTGTTCTCTCTTGCTACATAATTTGTCTCTTTTACTCTTACGAGGTTATCTTGTTTATACCTTTCTGTTGTTCTAATCTTCTTGCAAATGAAGAAAAATGTTTCTTCAAAGGTGTTTATCAAAAATAATCTCTGCATTCAAGGCTAACTGCCTTCAGAAGTTTAATTTCCCAATATCTAATAAATTGAAACTTCTAATCTTGTATGAATATGTGTCTAATATGTATTTAGGACTAATTTGATTGATTAATTTATTGTCATGTGTACCTAAGTGCAGTGAAAAGCTTTATTTATGAGCAGTAAGGGCAGATCACAATAAACATGGAGCATACATGTCGTACGGTTAAAAGGAAACTTGGACAGAGGCATACAAGTTGTGTTGCATGGGGTGTGTGCAAGGCAGGATCAACATTAACAAGTTCAGCATTATTTGAAGTTAGTCCATTCATCAGTCTAATAACGGCAGGGAAGAAGCTGTTCTTGAATCTGCTGGTGCTTGTATTCAAGTTTCTGTATCTTCTGCCTGGTGGCAGAGGTTGTAAGAGAGCATTACCAGGGTGGAATGTCTCCTTCATGATGTTGGTAACCTTTCCACGGCAACGAGAAGTGCAAATGGAGTCCATGGATGGATGGTAGCCTTCTGTGATGGTCTGGGCTGTGCACACAACCTTCTGTAGTTTCTTATGGTCCAGGGCACAGCAGTTGCCATTACCAGGTCATTATGCACCCAGACAGTATGCTTTCTATGGTGCATCTGTAAAAGCTGGTGAGGGTCCTTATGGACATGCCAAATTTCCTGGGCCACCGAGGAAGAAGAGGCATTGTTGTGCCTTCTCGACTGCCTCATCTACATGGGAAGTCCAGGACTGGTTGTTGGTTATCGTCATTCCTCGGAACTTGATGTTCTCAACCTCTGCTCTGTTGATGTAGATGAGGCCATGATTTCCTCCTTTCTTTCTGAAGTCAATGATTAAAAAGCCTCATCTCAGTTAAGTCAGCCCTTGTATGGCTGTGAAGGCCATGATTTGAGTGATGTGAAATGCTACATCATTTAAAATTTCCTTTGATTGTCTGTGTTAGTTAAAAAGAAAAGCCCTAACAGCATTTTGTCATATTCAGCCATGGGCAACTAGAACAGAATCAGGGCTATCTACAGCACAGAAAATGCCCTTCTGGCCATCACATCCATGCTGGTCAGAAACAACCACCTAACTATTCTAATTCAACACTTGGCCCATAGCCTTATATGCTTTGGCACAAAACAGAACCATTCTTACACTGATACATGTGTTCTTCCCTCCAGCCTGAAAAATAACCTCTCACCAATCCTCAGTGATAGTAAGGACTGCCCATGCTGGAGGCAGAGATAACGCAGTGTGGAGCTGGAGAAGCACAGTGGGCCAGGCAGCATTAGAGGAACAGGAAAGTTGACATTTCAGGTCAGGACCCTTCTTCAGAAATCTGGGTCCTGACCTGAAATGTCAACTTTCTTGCTCCTCTGATGCTGCCTGGTCTGCTGTGCTCCTCCAGCTCCACACTGTGTTATCTCTCAACAATCTCTCTGCTTTGTGTCCCTTTGTCAGTTTTTGTACTCACAGTCTTCTTAGTGACCTCCATTCTGATTATGAAGTCTATTCGGTAATTAACGCTGTCGGCCATCTTCTTAAAAACCAAAAACATAGCATCGATCACAATAAGATCCTCCATCTTCCCCAATACATCGTCAAAGAACATGTTCAACCAAGTTCATCAAATCTCATTTGCTTTTAACCAATTTTGACAGATAATGGCAATCTGCATTCTTATTTCCTTCAGCAATCTTGGATAATTCCCATTCAGACAAGGTGAGTTTTCTACTTTGAAGAGGAACACCCTCTTTCCCTTTACTTGACCCAATACCATGACTTCCTCCCTCATAGTTCGATTAGAAGCTTTAACGGGTTGAGGGCTTTGCTGGCTCGGTGTGCGTTTATTGCCCACCCTAATTGCCCAGTTAAGAGTCAACTATTTTGACATTGGTCTGGAGTCATATGTAAGCCTGACCAGGTAAGGATGGCCATTTCCTTCCTTAGCGAGCCAGATGAGATTTTTATTCCGATTGACAATGGATTCATAATCATCATTAGACTCTTCATTATTTTATTGAATTGAAATTGCACCATCCGCCATAGATTAATAGACAAGTGATGATACCACTAGGCCATCACCTCACCCTGTTCACATCTCTTGTAAAGATTGTATAGAGTATTTACAAAGTACCTCAGACATTCCTCCTGCCTTCTGAAAACATCTCATTTTTTGTCTCAAAACGTTGTAACCCCTCCTTTCACTAATGATATATTTAAAGAAGACTCTGGGTTCCATCTTATGTTGGACAGAAATCTTGTCATACTCTTTGTTTCTCTGTCTTGTTTCCTTGTATTTATGAGACCATAAAAAATAAGAATAGGACTAGCCCCTTTGTACCTGCTTTGCGGTTCAATAGGATCATAGATTCACAGCTGGATATCCATGTACTATCTTCAATATGGTTCTCTACACTACCAGAATTTCTACATTTGCCAATACCCGGTCACATTTTAGCTTCTATGTCTTTAGTATCCACAGGACCTCATCCTCTGTGTGCCCTTACTTCCACCCTCATGGAGTGTATTTACTTTGCACCTGGAGCAACCAAATTTTGATTCTGATGCAAAATGAGAAAGCTGCATGTGCAGTCAATTAGAAACAAATACAGAAATTGCTGGAAAAGCTCAGCAGGTCTGGCAGCATCTGGCATAACTGAGGAAGGGCCACTCGACCTGAAATATTAAAGCTGACTTCTCTCCACAGATGCATCCAGTCTGCCTCACTCTCACTCTCTCCAGTTAGCTCAGTTGGCTGGAAAGTTGGTTTGCGTCACAAAGTGAAACCAACAGAATGATTTTAATTCCCAGACCAGCTGAGGTTACCAAGAAGGACTATCCTGCTCAATCTCTCTTCATAACTGAGGCATAGTGACTCTGAGGTGAAACCACCACCAGTCAAGAGAGAGCCAGCTATGGTCCAGTCGGACTGTGGTGACTTTAGTTAACATACAATGTTGAACATGATGTATAAAATAAGCCTTCATAAAATGCTCCTCAAATAACAAACTTTTTCTCCTGTTGCAGAGAAAAAATCTATTCCTGAGGCTGAATAAAATTCAGGAAAATCAAAAAACTTCCCTTTCCTGTGCTAACTCCCTTAATCACTTCACTCCCACACTAAGTCACATGTCTGAACTCAGCAATAGTAGTGCTTTGTCATATTTAAATTGCTCAGTTTTCCTGCTGTTCTGCGCAATGTCATTTCTAACCAATTACTGGTTGAAATTACATATTAGCCCTTGTCTGAACAGATCTCATAGGGAGAGTGCCACTCTACAGTCTGGCCAGATTAAACTGTTTCCAGGAGGGTTCTTGGGTGGACTGTATTCAGTTAAACCTGAGTCTTGCCAGTCGCATGTATTCATCAATTGTACTGGTGTCAAAACCAGGCTTTTTTAATGTTCTGTGCATTTGTCCATATCATGTTAGGACACTAGATTTTAAAGCAAACCAGACAATTTATTGGGCACAAAGACAAGTTTGTTTCTTTGGAACAAACACACTCTCGAAGTGATTGCTGGCAGTGTTTATTATATTGCTCAACATCAGCAGTACATGCAGGTCATTGTTCTTCACAGGCTGGAGAATGTAGTCACTCAGATATTACTGTGGTTACATGTATCAAACACACAATGACATTGGCCTTTTGTGTGAAGCTATAGAAATGTGCAGAAGCTGATATTATTCCACTTTTTCCAAATTGCAGCAGACAGTTAAAGCAATGGTATCGAATGAGTCAACATCAGCAGAAATGGTTCCCTCATTCTTTCAGGTGGGGTTCAATGAAGCTTTGGTTTCACACGTGGCTCCTTACACGATTGGATAGAACATATAGCTGGCAATTCCACAGTTATTCCGTCTGTCCTTAGAATTCTGATGTAACCTCCTTCACCCCATGATGTTCCCCAACTGAAAAATAAGAAGATAAATTGATGTCGGAATCAAACTTCTGTTGTAGAGACATATGTGGAGAACCAGCTGCTTTAACTCTGGGATCTGATTGAGATGATTTTAGGGGCTGGGTTCTTTCCAAGCACCTGGAATTATCTGAGCCAGATAATGAGTTGTAAAGATTAATTTACATTAGCTTGGAAGGATTCAATTTTGATATTTTGCACAAGTTGCTAATCTGTACAGTGAGTATAGACTCACTACAAACTTTAACATGGCATGAGGTGGGTGGGAAATCGGGTCGAGTGAGATCAGTGACTGTTGTCTCCTGGAGATTGCCTGCTTGCCTTATGGAGGAGAAGAATTTCCCAGCGTTTTTACCATCATCATTCTGAGATTGCCTGCCACAGGAGACTGTCTGAGTGGAAAATGAGTTGATGGTGCAGGTTACCCAGTGTCTCCTGGTACTACAAGGATACTCCAACCTAAAAAAACCCCAGACTCACCAAGCTATTCTACCACCCATTACATCCTGGCACTTTCCACCTTATCAAAGCATAATGTGTTTTGTTTTAAGCTACACACATACTGTTTCCTCTGGGCCTCTAGGAAATGTAGAAATGTGTGTGTCTGTGTGTGTGTCTACTCACTGAGCCACAGGACTTCTTTATTCAAACATTCTGTATCCAATCTGACCTTGAAAATTTTCACCAATCCTGTAACTACCACTTCCAATCCTAATTTTAGTGATTGTAACGACATCAGTCAGCTGGACCCCATAGAATATGAGTTCCCTGATTGGGGCTGTTAACCTGGTCCAATCAGGGAGCCCTGGCTGCCATATTAAAAGGATGAGTGTCAGAGATACTAACACTTTGGTGCCCGACTCTGTGCGAGGCAGTACTTCAGACAAGGACTATACATGTGTAAAGAAAGGGTCACTTGGTGATGGGATGCCAGCTTCTGGAGTTCTTTCAGATATCATTTCAGATGGCACTACAATTAACCCTTCACATCCAGATAAACACAGTGTGCTGTGTTGGTTAAACAGATACACAGGCTGCAGAACAGAGATAGGAAATTCACTCCGTGTCAGTGTTTATACTCCACACAAGCCTCCTCCCAGCCCCCTTCCTCTAGCCCTGTTAACATCTCCTTCTGTTCCTTCACCCCCATGTGTTTATCCAGCTTCTTCTTCAATATATGTGTGTCATTCAGCTCAACCACTTCTCATGGTAATAGTTTCCCCATTACCACCCAGCTGTGGGTAAGGAGGTTCCTCCTGAGGTTCTGATTGGATTTATTAATGACTACCTTAAATGAGCTTTGAGAGTAAATCCACTGCTCCTGTCACTGCCCCAACTCTGTTCAGTTGTTTGTTGCTTATAGAGTATGTACCTGTTTTTAACCAGCCAATAGTTCATTCCATTCTCAATTCCAAATCCAACCGTCAGCATTGCATGGTTTGCAGGGCCTTTGCAGTTTTGATCATAGTAAACTCCTGTAAGGAGACACACATTGCATATGTTTTAACTGTAAAATGTTTAATTAATTTTACTTTACCTTTGATTATTGAACACTGTCATGTTTTCTTCATCAACGATCTTCCAGTTGACAATCCTCACTCCTTGACATTGCTTTCGTTCAATTTTATCAATGTTTCCCAATGCCCTCACCTCTGCCATTCACACCTCCTCCAGACATATCTTTCAGAGTATAAAGTTATATAACACAGAAACAGATTCTTTTGTCCGACTTGTCCATGCTATCTTAAATTAATCTAGTTCCATTTGCCAGCATTTGGCCCTTACCCTTCTAAACCCTTCCTACTCATGTATACATCCAGACGCCTTTTACAAGTTGTAATTGTACCAGCCTCCACCATCTTCTCTGGAAGCTCACTCCATACATGCACCACCCTCTGCATGAAAATGTTGCCCTTTAGGTCCCTTTTCACCTTAAACATATGCCCTGTAGTTTTGCAGTCCCCTACCCTGGGGAAAAGACCTTGGCTATTCACCCTATCCACGCCCCTCATGATTTTATAAACATCTATCAGGTCACCCCTCAGCCTTCGACGCTTCAGGGAAAATAGCCCCAGTCTATTCAGCCTCTCCCTGGAGCTCAAACCATCCAATGCCAGCAATGTCTTTTTAAAATATTTTCCGAACTCTTTCATGTTTAACAACATCTTTTCTATAGCAGCGAAGACAGAATTAAACACTGTATTTCAAAAGTGGCCCCACCAATGTCCTGTACAGTCACAACATGACCTCCCAACTCCTTTACTCAACGGTATGACCAATGAGGGCAAGCATGCCAAATGCCACCTTCACTGTCTTATCTGCCTGTAAATCCACTTTGAAGGAACCATGCACCTGCGCTCCTTACCCTCTTTGTTTGGCAACACTCTCTAAGGCCCTACCGTTAACTGCATGTGTTTCTTTACTTTCTTTACTTTTCTCATTTTCACTCCTTTTGGCACTGCACCACGAACGCTTTTCACATCTAATCTCCTTTGTTCCACCCTATCACAGACCTTCCCTTTTCTCTTTTCCAATTGGAAGTCCTGTCTTGATTACATTCTTCCAATTCCTATAACTTTTGCTGATGTTTTTGTGTCAATGATTGCCATTGCCCACATTCCCATTTGGTTTTGCTGTCACACATCAGAATATTGCAGCGGCTCTGGGCTCTGATCACTGTGTTTCTGGGGAGTAACTTGCTGAATCTCTCGCTTCCACCACATACATTATACCAATCAACTGAGCACAGGCAGCACTGGGGTGCAATTTACTGGAGATCTGTGACAAGCCTTGCACCCAGCACACACTTCCTGCAAGTACAAAAGGAAAGGAAGACTTGCATTTATATCGCACTTTACACAAGCACCAGATGTCTCAACGTTCTTTGTAACCAGTGAACTGCTTTGAAATATAAGCACTGCTGTGATATAGGAAATGGAGCAAACAATTTGTGCGTAGCAAGCCCTAACAGTGAACATGAGGAGAGCGTTGTGGGCCACAAATTTGGTTCCATAGCATCCTTGGTTTTGGAGCTTTTGTTTGGTTTGGTCTCTGACTGTGTGTAACACCAATTGGATGATATCTGTGCTAACAGGTTCTCTTAACCACACACACACACTCTCACTCATTCACACTCACACACACACACTCTCACTCATTCACACACTCACTCACACACAGTCTCACTCATTCACACTCACACACACACACACACTCATTCACACTCACACACACACACTTGCATTCATTCGCACTCACACACACACTCTCACTCATTCACACTCACGCACACTTGGATTCATTCACACACACACACATTCACACTCATTTTAACACACACACTCACTCACACACACACTCTCACTCATTCACACTCACACACACACTTGCACTCATTCACACTCACACACACACACACATACAGTCTCACTCACTCATCACACACACACACTCGCACTCATTCACACTCACACACACACTCACACTCATTCACACACACACACTCATTCACACACACACACTCTCACTCATTCACACTCACACACACACTCACACTCGTTCACACACTCATTCACACTCACTCTCACACACACTCACACACACTCTCACTCACTCTCACTCACACACACACACACACACACACACAGTCGCTCATTCACACACACACTCACTCACACACTGTCACTCAGACACACACACACACTCACTCATTCACACACACACTCACTCATACACACACACTTACACACACTCTCACTCATTCACACACACACACTCATACTCACTCTCACACACACACACTCACTTTCACTCACACATACACTGACACTCACTCACACACACACACTCTCACTCATTCACACTCACACTCGCACTCATTCACACACACACACACTCACTCACTCTCTCACACACACACTCGCTCACTCTCACACACACACACACTCGCACTCATTCACACACACACACAGTCTCACTCACTCATCACACACACACTCTCACTCATTCACTCACACACAGACTCTCACTCATTCACACTCACAAACACACTCAAAGTCTCACTCACTCACACTCACACACACACACTCTCACTCATTCACACTCACACACACACACACTCTCACTCATTCACACACACTCACACACACTCGCACTCATTCACACTCACACACACTCACACTCACTCTCTCACACACACACACACTCACACACACACTCACTCACACACACACAGTCTCACTCATACACACTCATTCACACTCACACACACTCACTCATTCACACTCACACACACACACTCTCACTCATTCACACTTACACACACACACAGTCTCACTCACTCATCACACACACACTCACACTCATTCACTCACACACACACTCTCACTCATTCACACTCACAAACACACTCAAACTCTCACTCATTCACACTCACACACACACACACTCTCACTCATTCACACTCACACACACACACACACACACTCTCACACATTCACACACACTCACACACACACTCACTCATTCACACTCACACACACTCACACTCATTCACACACTCATTCATACTCACTCATCACACACACACATTCGCACTCATTCACACACACTCACTCACACTCACACTCTCACACACACACAGTCTCACTCACTCTCACACACATACTCACTCACTCTCACTCACACACACACAGAGTCGCTCATTCATACATACTCTCATTCACACACACACACTCACACACACACTTGCACTCATTCACAGCTCTGCTGGATGATAACACACATGTATGGGTCATCTACAAGGAGCTCCAACATGAGAGTCTGGAGGAGCTGGGTGAAAGATTTGAAGGATGAACTGAAGAATAAGCTGAAGCTGTGTGACACTGAGACAAACAGCTGGGAAATGCTTGCAAAAGACTGATCACGATGACATCCAATACAGAGGGACAACTGTGATGTGAAGAAATATCAACAGAATAAAACTGGCTGCTGGTGAAACAACATCTGTACAAAAAGCAAGTTACAAAAATATTCACCTAAGGGCAGGTTTGAACCACGTTGTGTCTTCATTACACCCCAGTATTTACAGACTGGCCATAGACATAGACAAATAGTTTGCACATCAAATGAGCCTTCTCACCAAACATTAATAACTGTGCACAGGTCACACTTTAAACTTAACTGTTTCTTTTTTATGTAAATTGCAGCTTAGATTGGAGTCACTGACTGGCCTGATGGGACACATGAGAGAAGCAGACAGAGTAAAATAATTTCCTCTAGTCTTAACACTTTAGTCCTGCCTATCATTGTGTTTCTGCAGTAACTGTTGTACTGGATGGTGTGCATTCCCCAGATCAAGTACAGAACTTGCTGAATGACCTAGAGATAACACAGTGTAGAGCTGGAGGAACACAGCAGGCCAGGCAGCATCAGAGGAGCAGGAAA
>NC_063360.1:4221491-4221951 GCF_021869965.1 Rhincodon typus
CTCACTCACTCATCACACACACACTCTCACTCATTCACTCACACACAGACTCTCACTCATTCACACTCACAAACACACTCAAAGTCTCACTCACTCACACTCACACACACACACTCTCACTCATTCACACTCACACACACACTCACACTCTCACTCATTCACACACACACTCGCACTCATTCACACACACACACACTCACTCACTCTCTCACACACACACTCGCTCACTCTCACACACACACACACTCGCACTCATTCACACACACACACAGTCTCACTCACTCATCACACACACACTCTCACTCATTCACTCACACACAGACTCTCACTCATTCACACTCACACACACACTCAAAGTCTCACTCACTCACACTCACACACACACACTCTCACTCATTCACACTCACACACACACACACACTCTCACTCATTCACACACACTCACACACACTCGCACTCA
>NC_063360.1:4222451-4238481 GCF_021869965.1 Rhincodon typus
CCGATAGCAATATTACAAATAAAAGCAGGGGACATATTGTCATTGTCAATAATTATCTTTGCATTAACATCCTGGTCACTACCATACTGCTGCTCTGTGGACACTGGCTGTGCACAGATTGAGCAAATCAAGGGCCAAGTGGCCTAATTCTGATCCTACGTTTTATGGTCTTCTGATTTAGCCTTGGGCAGTTGCGATGGAATGGCTGGGGAATGGAGTTTGTGACTCTTTGGCCAGTGCTGAATAGATAAGAATGACCACCATCTACAAGGCACAAGTCAGGAGTGTGATGGAATACCCCCCACTTGCCTGGATGGGTGCAGCTCCAATAACACTCCAGATTGGAACTACATCCACTCCTGTACCACTGCCAATCTTCATGAATTTAAGCTGATTTTTAAAGGTGAACTCTGCAGCTATATTTCAATCCATGTATTCAAATCCTTCAGTAGCCTCCCCTAGCCTTGTCTCTGTATCCTCCTCCTCCTCCAACTCACAACTCGGCCTAGAAACTGTGCTTCTTTGATTTCTGCACTTTGCACGTGCCTGGACCTCTACCATTCATAGAATCCCTACAGTGTGGAAGAAGGCCATTTGGCCCATTGAGTGTACACTGACCCTCAAAAAAGCATCCCACCAAGACCCAAACCCCTATCCTATCCCTGTAAATCTTCATTTCCCATGGCTAATCCACCTCGCCTGCACATCCCTGGACACTATGGGCAATTTAGCATGGCCAATCCACCTAACCTGTACATCTTTGGATTGTGGGAGGAAACCGGAGCACCCGGAGGAAACCTGCGCAGACACGGGGAGAATGTGCAAACTCCACACAGGCAGTGGCCTGAGGGTAGAATTGAACCGAGGTCCCTGGCGCTGTGAGGCAGCAGTGCTAACCACTGAGCCACCATGCTGCCCGTTCCTTTAATATATTACGGAAAATGCTGGAAAAACTCAGATTCTGCAGAATCAACAGAGACTAGAATTTTCTCTACCGTATCTGTCTGGCTAGCGCTCTTTGTCTTTCTTTTCATTTCTACTTTTCTTTCAATTTCAGAATTCCAGCATCTTTTCTTTTTGTATTTTTCTTTTGTATTGGTTAAGTCGTCTTGACCATTAGATTGTCTCCAGATGGTCTGGCATTGTGCAATGCAAATGTTACTTTGCACATTCTCCGCTCAAGCCTAAATATTGCCCAGGTCTTGCTGCATTTGAACATGAAAACCAAACAAAGAACTGTGGATGCTGAAGATACGAAACAAAATCAAAAACAGAAATTGCTGAAGAAACTCAGCAGATTTGGCAGCATCTCTGGAGAAAAAACAGACTCAGCAGAGAAGACCTGAAGAAGGGTCAGCAGACTCAAAAACTCTGTTTTCTGCTGCCAGACCTGCTGAGTTGCTCCAGAAATTTCTGTTTTTGCATTTTGAACATGGACTGCTTCAGTATCTAGGGAATTGTGAATGGTGGTGAACATTGAGCAGTCATCTGATCACCTTTCTGATGGAGGGGAGGGTATTGAAGCAGTTGAAGGTGGTTGGGCCTAGTCAAGCCTGTGCACACCCATGTTGCCCACTTTTGGCTAACAAAATTACACCCATGAACACAATTCCCAGGAGATGGAGTGATGAGCATTCATGATAAGCTAATAAATGCAAAAGAGATTCCTGACCATCAGGAAAATGGACCGAGTGCTGAGAACTTAAAGCAAAATGTGAAACTATCGTCGGCAGACTGAATTTTTGCTTCCCATCCGAATTAACTTCCCCTCCCACTGTTCGTGAAACTCCAGGTGGCCCAGTTGATTCTGTCCTTAACTTAGATGGTCTATGGCCTCTGTATTTGAGTTGTATGGGTTTGCTCAGCGCTCCACAACATGTTGGGGGGTAACTTCAGATCCAGTTTGCCTCTGACTGCCTCCTCCTGGGATCTTCAGCCTAATCCATTGCAGAGTTGGGTGAAGTTGCTTGAAGTTAAACAGCATTTGAAGCAGTTGTTCTCAGTGTGTGTTGTTTTTGGTTACTAATAGATACAAGAGTGAGATTGCTGCAGTTCTTCAATTTCTGTGACTGTTCAAAGAAAAAAACAAAGTACTTTGGATGTTGGAAATCAGAAACAGAATCAGAAATTGCTGGTAAAGCTCAGCAGGTCTGGCAACATGTGGAGAGAAAGCAGAGTTAATGTTCTGAAGAAGGGTCACTGGACCCGAAACGCTAACTCTGCTTTCCCTCCACACGTTGCTAGACCGCTGAGTTTTTTTTTTTCCAGCGATTTCTGATTTTGTATCTGAGGCTGTTGACTGAAATAGTAAACAGCAATCTCCTGTGAGAGAGCAGATGTCAAGGCTCAACTCACCAGGGATAACCAGGAAGGGCTTGGAACAAATCCATTCAGCTGTTGAGAGAAAGCTTCTCAGCTCTTGTGTTCCAAGGGAGAAACAGTGAGTAAAATTAATATTGGGTGACTAAATTATCCATTCAATGCAAAAGGGATTTGAGGTTCAAACCAGCTGTCTTTCCCAAACTAAGAACAATGCATTATCATCAGAAAATTATGAAGATAACTCTCGGGTTTATTGAGCTAAGTTTTTTTTTGTTTTATAGACAGCGTAGGATGTAACTAGCTGTTTGTTTGAATGTTCATTGAGGGAAGAATATTCATTGGGACAAAATAATTTTAAGAGTCATTCTTCAGGCATTAATTACTCACTCGTATTGACCCTGAGAAGGTGATAGTGGTGGTAATGACGACAAGCCACCTTGGTACTAGTTGGATGTAACCTAGTCCCTCGCCAGGAAAATGAAGAGTTAACTACAACTATGATGTACAATATGCCACACCATCAGGAAACTGTGTCAAATTTCACAGGATCCCAGATTTTCGATCTGGTATGCCTTTCAAAGTATCCCATTTTGCTACTGGTTGCCCCTTTCTACATATATACAGATCTTGTGTGACATTCATCAGTCAGCAGTGTGCGTGTGTGATTTGTTTTCACATTTTAGTGTGTTGTCAATTGAGAATCCTATAGAGGAAATGAGCAATGATTAATCTCCTTGTGACCTAAGCTAGAACCAGCCCAGAATGAAGCTGAACCTGTGCAGAGCCTGACCAGCTTGTCATTTCAACAATGTCCAGTTATTGAGCCAGCTTTACTCAGATTTATGAAGCTGGATTTTGAGACATGGCAATATTGCACGCATTGTAACTCCACGCCAATTCTTTAAGAAATGAAAGAGTTCCACATTTTTGACAAAAGATTCTGATAGAGTTTTCAAAAATGCAGAACAGTACCTCCATTCTGACAGTGCACACTAGTCAGAGGAAGACAACCCATGCACTGCTTTTCATGATAGTCATTTGCTGTATTCTGATAATTTAAGATCCAGCATCACAGCTGCTGTGAATAGATCAATGCGTTAGGTCACTGTGAGGTTCGGATGCCTGGTGGTAGAAAGAAGTGATTGGAGGATAGCATGCCAGGTGGGTAAGGAGTAGGGTACAAAGTAGCTAGGGTGGGGTACCAGGTGGTTAGGGTTAGGGTACTAGGTGGGTATAGGTATGAGTTCTAACTGCAAGGTGGCAAGCAGGACAGGCAAGTAATGGTGTGTTTAAAGTAAATTGGGATGATATTGGATCCGATTGGGGTGGAGGAGTGGCAGGAAGAGGGATTTCAGCCCAGCAGTTTGGGGAAGGGTGGTCAGGTCCCATGGTTGGGTGGTTTGTGGGTGGGGAGAGAAGGTCGGTTCTGAAGGCAGATGGGAAGGTTGGAGGGGATTTTGTTGGATCCCGGGGTGAGGGAGTGGGGGAAAGGTGGGGTAGATGGACAGGTATTCATAGAATCATAGGATCCCTACAGTATGCAAGCAGGCTATTCGGCTCATCGAGTCCATTCCGACCCTCTGAAGAACATCCTACCCTACCCAACCCATCCCATCCCTGTAACACTGCATTTCCCATAGCTAAATGTTGTTGGATCATCAGGGTGGGGATGTGCTACTGGGTGCCAAGGTAGAAGTGGCTTGTCAGTTTAGGCTCTAGAGAAGTCGGGGAGGTGTAGTTGGGAATCGGTTTAACAGTTACTTCAGAGTTAGATTGGGTATCTCTTAGTCTAACTTTATTTTAACTTTAGCAGCACCCTCCCAGTTCTCCAATTTAAATGAATACTTTAAGAACATTTCAGGTGTAGGAGAATTTCTCAGCAGGATCTTCAATCTCCCTGGGAATTCCTTTTTTGGAGTCTGCTTTATTCAAGATTCTACAGAGTCTTTGTGTGCTGCTGAAATGCCTACCCAGCCATCGGAAAATCCAGGCCATTGTTTTCGTTATGGACATGCACTTGAGCAAGTCTTTTTTGTGATAGGATTTAATTAATCTGTAAATGAAATGGGAGTAAGTTATAGTGTCGTTGTGACCTTAGTCATGCATTAGTGTTCCTCATGGGGGCGGTACCCTGTGTAGCCTCAGTGTGTTGCTCTGCTCTGTTGTCTTACCAAGATGTATAGTGTCATCTTAGGCTTTGCTTCGCAATAACTGAGCAGTCTTGAATGAAGTCCCCAAAAAACCACCTTAGAACATGTTGCAACATTTTTTTTTTAAGCAGACAACAACTGGTGGAGTGGCTCAAACCAAAAATTCTCTGCTGCAAAAATTGTCGATATTTTAGACATCCAACTCGAATATCTGCATTTGGGGTATTGGATGTTGTTGATTCTGTATGTTGTCAGATTGCCTGCGTGGTAGCATTAATTAATATTATATTAAATAATATTGAGCCAATAAAGAAGACATCAGGTGATCAAAAGTTTAGTCAAAGAGGTAGATATGTCCACAAAGACTCTTACCAATTGTTATAGATGTGCCATTGAAAGCATCCTGTCTGGATGCATCACAGCGTGGTTTGGCAACTGGTCTTCCCAAGACCACAAGAAACTGCAGAGAGTCACAAACACAGCCCAGTCCATCACACAAACCAGCCTTCAATCTATTGACTCCATTTATACTTGCCACTGCCTCGGGAAAGCAACCAGCATACTCAAAGACCCCTCCCACCCTGGATATACTCTCTTCCACCCTCTTCCATCGGGCAGAAGATACAAAAGCTTGTATACACAGATGGATAGGTTCAAAAGCAGCTTCTTCCCAGCTATTAGTAGACTTCTGAATGGATCTCTGAAATTTTAAGTTAAATGTTGATCTTGCTCTCTGTGCACCTTCTCTGCACCCATGACATTGTATTCTTAGCCGTTCTATTACCCTAATGCACTTTGTACAGTATGATTTGCCTGTACTGTAGGCAAAAAAAATTTCACTGTACCTGGGTATATGTAACGATAATAAATCAAATCAAAATCAAAGGTTTCAAGGAGTATCTTAATAGGTGAGCAGATTTAATGGGAATATCAGAGGTTTGGGCCTCAGAAGATGAAGGCATGGTATTCAATGGTTGGTTGAAGGAAGTTAAAGGTAAGGTCACCATAGTTCTACCAAGCTATAGGGCTGCTCTCATTAGGGAGAGAGAGAGAGAGAGAAAGAGAGATGACCAGTGGTGGTTTAACCTGAGGGTCACCATGCATCAGGTGAGGGGAGATGTTGAGAAGGTCAGTCCTTCATGGTGACCTCAGTTGGTGCATGAAATAAGCCTATGCTGTTGCATCACTCTACATTTTTTTAGACAGCTGTCCACCCAACTGAGCTAACTATCTCTCAGTTGAAAGGAGTAAGGAATAGTCAAAAGGCCAGAATTTGAAGACGAGATCTTTGAGAGCTGGTAGGATTCAGAAGATTAGGAGGAGAGAGGGGAAAATCTATGGAATGATTTGGGGGAAAAAAGGCTAAAAAGGTTCTGGAGCTAGATGTCCATGTAGGGCAACGAACAGAGTTGCTGGATGAACAGGACTGTGTATGACTATATAGGCCAGACCGGTGATCAATAGGATTGGAACAGCTAGGTGGTTGTTTTTGACCATTGTGGATGTGATGGGCCAAAGGGGCTTTTTCTATGATGTAGATTTCTATGCTGTAGATCTCTATGACTCTATCATGGCAGAAGTCACATAACACCAGGATATCGTCCAACAGGTTTATTTGAAATCACAAGCTTTTGAAGTACTGCTCCTTCCTCAGCTGTGAAAGGCGCAGCGCTCCGAAATCTTGTGATTTCAAATAAACCTGTTTGACTATAACCTGATGTTGTGCAACTTCTGACTTGCCTACCTCAATCCAACACTGACACCTCCACATCATGACTCACTAATGGTAGATTTGTTTTACCTTCACTGTTTTGCTAATGTTAGTTTTTGTGGCAATCTGAGTATCAGAGTATCAGCATTTCCTTTTGTAGCTTTTGTTTTATTTTAAAGTTCTGAAATGGCTGGCATGCAATTTGGATGCTTAACCCACATTTTGGGAATCGAAGCAGGTAGCTGGAGTTGGGAATTCAAGTAAATTGTTGGCTTTGCATGATTAGGCTATTTCCTGATACGCACAGTATTTGTTCCAGGAAGTTGGGGGTGTGTATGAAGTGATAGCATCAGGCCACCAACCATGACATTATCCCTCATTCGTACCCTGGCCCCTTGCACTTCCCATGACCTCCTTGATATTCCTCATGGCCCCCAAAATGCCCATGAAAACACAGCCCCTTTGCTGATTTACAGAGTCATAGGGTCAAACAGCTCAGAAACAGAAACAGACCATTTAGTGCCAATTAGACATCCCAATCTAACCTAGTCCCATTTGCCAACATTTGGCTCATATCCTTCAAAACCCTTGCTGTTCATATATCCACCCAATGCTTTTTAAATGTTGTAATTGTACCCACCTCCACCATCTCCTCTGGTAGCTCACTCCAAACACGCACCACCCTCTGCATGAAAAAAGTTGCCATTCAGGTTCCTTTTAAATCTTTCTCCTTGCACCTTAAACCTATCCCCTCTAGTTTTGGACTGCCCTGCCCCCTTGGAAAAAGCCCTTGGCTATTCACCCTCTCCATGCCCCTCATGATTTTATAAACTTCTTTAAGGTCACCCCTCAGCCTCCAATGAGCCAGGAAATATAGCCCCAGCCCATTCAGCCTCCCCCTACAGCTCAAATCCTATGGAAGCTTTAAAATCTGCCTAAATGAACAGGCAGGGCAGGCTATTGGCTTTACATTCCATCAGAACAGTTGTAGCAGCATAGCGGCTTGAACATATTCCCCACAACAGATGGGTGGGGGTGCTCAGAAACTCAGAGGAAAGGTCCTTGCTTGCAATCATCCACGGATACAATCACCCTGAGTTTTAACGTGGAGATAGCAAGAGCAACAGATGCTAGATGACCTCTGATGCTGCCTGACCTGCTGTGTCTCTCCAGCTTCATACTGTGTTGTGTGTGAGTTTTAACATGATGTTTTATATTACTAAGAAAATGCAGTACAAATGGAGTAATAAATGGTTCTGATATAGTGTTCTGTTACACAGAAACACTTGGCTCCATTCATTAAAGAATCAACCAGCCTTGGATTTCAACAAATGCAATGCCCCAGGCTTCCAGCAGCCTGATCATTTTTCCTACAGGTTGTAGTGCTTTTGCTAAATGGATTTCTCTGTCTAAACCCGTTTGGCAATGAGGAAGTGGTCTCTCTTTCCCCACCGCCCCGTCCTGCTATCAGATACAGAGTGGCTGAATCCAAGACAGTTTCAGAGGTTGGCTGCAGCACAGACAATGTCAACACAGAGGGCTCACTGGCTTTTCTTGGAGGCAAAGGCATGTTAGCCAGGCCAGAAGGAATAGACAGGGCTGATATCCAGCATCAGAAAGATTACAATTTATTCACCGAGACAGAAAACAATTTACAAGGATGTTTCCTGGACTGGAGGGTTTGTGCTATAGGGAGAGGCTGGGACTTCTCTCCCTGGAGCGTCGGAGGCTGAGGGGTGACCTTATAGATATTTATAAAATCCTGAGGGGCATGGATAGGGTGAATAGCCAAGGTCTTTTTCCTAGGGTAGGGGGGTCCAAAACTGGAGGGCATAGATTTAAGGTGAGAGGGGAAAGATTTAAAAAGGGACCTAAGGGGCAGGATTTTCACACAGAGGGTGGTGCACGTATGGTATGAACGGCCAGCTGTTGTGGTGAAGGCTGGTATGGTAGCAACATTTAAAAGGCATCTGGATGGGTGTATGTATAGGAAGGGTTTAGAGGGGAATGGACCAAACCCAGGCAAATGAGACTAGTTCAGTTTAGGAAACCTGGTCAGCATGGATGAGTTGGACCAAAGAGTCTGTTTCCATGCTGTATGGCTCTGTCTGTTGGCTATACTGCAACGGGAGACCCATCAGATTGATCTGACTTAGCCATGCTCAGTGGTAGCACTCTCACCTCTGAACCAGGATCACCCACTTCCCCATTCAACTTTGACTAAAACTAAGGCCCTATCTGTTCCTCTGTGACTGGTGTGAAAGATTCCACTGAGCTACTTTGCTTGAGACTAGGCTCGTGTTCTATCGTGGCTAATATTAAAGCCTCCACAAGGATTGCAAAACACAAAAACAGGTCAATATAGTTTGTCTCTAATATTCTGTCTCACATGGCTGACCAGGAAATGTCTTTTCCACCCGTGCCATTGGATGTATGTTGGAAGGTTTTGCAAGTTGAGACTCAACAGGTTTGGCCTATAAATGGTCATCAAGTTTTGGAATGGAGCTGGAGCCTTTAGCTTTCAGAAGCAGGGATGCTACTCACTGCTGCATGCTGCCTTCCAATGTGGGATCATGTTGTGCAGAATTGGCGACTGAACAGTGACTGTACTTCCAAGGCAATGGAGCAAAATATACCGTCCAAGCCCTGTGGCACAGTGGTAATGTCCTTACCTCTGGGCTAGAAGACCTAAGTTTAAGTCCCACCTTGAGGTGTGTAATGACATCTGAGTTGGGATTGGTTTAGAAAATAAGGACCATCCAAGATCTCTTGTGGTTGTTACAGAATCACAGAATTGTCATGGTAGAGAAGGAAGACTATTTGACCCTCATGGCTGCATTTCCTCTCTGAGCATTTTGACTTGGTGCCAAACTCCTGCCTTTTCTCTGTAACCCTGTTTTAATTTACATAATCATCCAATACTCTCCTGATGGTCTGATTTGGCTCTGCCTCTGTCACTCTCTGAGACTGTGTGCTTTTGCAGACACGAACCACTTGCTGCATGGAAAAGGCTATTTCTCACCTCGCATTTTCTTCTTTAGCAAAAACACTTCAAAACTGTACCCTTTGATTCTCCATCTTTCCACGAGTGGGAATAGTTTCTCCCTATTCACCCTGTCCAGTGATTTTGAAAGCTTCTATCAAATCTCCACTCAGCCTTGTTTTCGAGGAAACAGTCTCAATTTCTCTCAAATATCCTTGTAATCGAAGTTTCTCATCCCTGGAACCATTCCAGTAAAATCTCTTATCAAAACTTTATATTAGATAGTGGTTCTGAAGGGGTTATTGTTCATGTTACATTTGGCTCCATGCACTCTTTTTAACGTCACCCACACAGTCCGTGGATGGAGACAAGATTTTCTACTATAATATTCAGAGGGAGCAGATGTATTTGTACCAGCTCCTGAGGGTGCTAGTAATTTGAACCATAGAAATTATACAGCACAGAAGGAGGCCATTCAGCCAATCTTGTCCGTGCTGACCCAAAGACACCCAGATACCCTTTTTAGTCCCATCTTCCTGCACACGGCCCATAGCCCTGTAGCTTACAGCACTTAAGGTGCAGATCCAGGTACTTTTTAAAACAATTTAGGGTCTCTGCCTCTACCACCAACTCAGGCAGTGAATTCCAGACACCTATCACC
The DNA here is from genome assembly GCF_021869965.1 of Rhincodon typus. Classification (NCBI taxonomy): domain Eukaryota; kingdom Metazoa; phylum Chordata; class Chondrichthyes; order Orectolobiformes; family Rhincodontidae; genus Rhincodon; species Rhincodon typus. Next base: position 4,232,279 of record NC_063360.1, read on the forward strand.
CACTGCGTTTAATAAAAAAAAAATTTTTCCTCAGGTCCTCTCTCATTCTTCTGCCAGTTAGCTTGAGTTTCTGACCCCAGATTTTTGAACTCTCTGTGAAGGGAAACAGGTTCCACCTGTCTACCCTATCTTTACCCCTCACAGTTTTATATACCCCAATCATGTAGCCCCTCAGCCTTCTCTGTTCCAAGGAAAACAGCCCCGACCTTTCCAATCCCTCCTCATAACTACAATTCTACAGCCCTGGCAACATTCCAGTAAATCCTCTCTCCATAGAGAAATTATGTCCTTCCTGTCATGTGGTGACCAGAACTGCACACAATATTCCATTTGTGGCCGCACCAGTGTCTTGTACAGTTTCTTCATTATATCCCTACTTTTGTGTTCTATACCTCTGCCAGTGAAGGATAGCATTCCATATGCCTTCTTTACAACCTTATCTACCTGTACTGCTACCTTTAGGGATCTGTGCAGTTGAACGTCAATATTTCTCACTTCATCTGCTACTCTAATTCTGGCCTGACCAACTGTGGTTGTATTCATTACCATTCTGCAGTAAACCTTCCTGTTTATCTGAGAATGGCCCTAGCTATAGATGCTTTTAAGTGCTGTATGTTCTGCCACTCATCACTAGAGAGACTCAAGACAAGACTAATTCAAAGATCCTTTACCTGATGCCACATGCCAGTAGAGGTGGCAAAAAGTATAAGATGCCAATAGTGATCACTTGGGGAAATACCACTATGGCCACAACTTTGCTGCATTTTAACGCTGGAAATTATTTTGAGAAGGCATCAACTTCTTCTCAGGCCCTAACTTCAATAAATTCACAGGCATCTCAAATTCTCACTGTTGCTTTCACTTCTTCTAAGTGTTGAGGTATCTGTAAGAATAACTACTGCTGTTTTAGCTGATAGCTACTTCAGAATCCTTATCCAAAGTTAACTACTGGAGAGCTACTGCTATTCAATATTGAGATCTCACTTTTGCCCAGTGATCAAGGAGGCCCTTGTTTCACAATAGCCAGCAGATTGTGACTCAACAGCAATTCAACTGAATCAATTCCAAGCAGCTCAGCGCTCCTGAATGAAACATTACACTCTCAAAGGCCTGAATGACCACAGGTCCGGGAAGGATCCTGACTTGGCTAAAATAGATCCCAATCGCCAATTCATCCCCACTCCCAGCACCCGCTATTTTCCCACAGGGCATGGCATGGCGGAGGGGCAGGGCAGGGCTTGTTAGCATGTCAATGGGTCACAGGCAGATGCCCTCAGACAGAAACAAGAGACAACAAGGTGCAGGGCTGGATGAACACAGCAGGCCAAGCAGCATCATAGGAGCAGAGAGGCTGACGTTTCGGGCCTAGACCCTTCATCTGATGAAGGGTCTAGGCCCGAAACGTCAGCCTCTCTGCTCCTATGATGCTGCTTGGCCTGCTGTGTTCATCCAGCCTTGCACCTTGTTGTCTCGGATTCTCCAGCATCTGCAGTTCCTACTATCTCTGATTCGATCCTACCCTCAGACAGAATCTAATTTCCATTGAGATGTCCAGAACATGGCTCATAGGCTTTCGATATTTGAGCAAAAGTCTGAAGCTGTCTGATCCATTTGAAGAGGTAATTATCCAGGTGGAGAACTCCAGGTACCACGCTGGGAGAGGCTAGCTGCTTTCTGGGATTGTTACAAGTAGAGATAAATGTGGGATGTAGTAAGGCAAACCAGGGCAGGACTTATACAGTAAACGGGAGGTTCCTGGGGAGTGTTGCCAAATAAAGAGACCTTGGGGTGCAGGTTCATATTCCTTGAAGGTGGAGTCACAGGTAGACAGTGTAGTGAGGAAGGCGTTTGGTACACTTGCCTTTATTGATCAGTGCATTGAGCATAGGAGTTATGATGTCATATTGCAGCTGTATGGGACATTGGTTAGGCCACTTTTGGAATATTGCGGTCAATTCTGTTCTCCCTGCTATAGGAAGGATGTTGTTAAACTTGAAAGGGTGTAGAAAAGATTTTAAAAGGATGTTCCTGCGGTTTGGAGGGTTTGAGCTGTAGTGAGAGGTTGAATAGACTGGGGCTATTTTCCCTGGAGCATCGGAGATTTAAGGGTGACCTTTGTAGAGGTTTATAAAATCATGAGGAGCATGGATTGGATGAATAGCCAAAGTATTTTCCCCAGGATAGGGGAATCTAAAACTAGAGGGCATAGGTTTAAGGTGAGAGGGGAAAGATTTTAAAAAGAGACCTGAGGGGCAACTTTTTCACACAAAGGGTGGTGCCTGTATGGAATGAGCTGCCAGAGGAAGTGATACAATTTGCTACAGATACACACATCCCATGAATGAATTAAAAAAAAAACAGACCACTCACTCAGCATAGAACATCTGATGAATTGTACATTAAGATGCTTGGATAATGGGGAGTGAATGAAGGCAGTCAGGCTGCTATGAAGGCAGGTACAATTATGGCATTTACAAGGCATGTGGATGGGTATATGAATAGGAAGGGTTTAGAACGATATCTGCCAAATGCTGGCAAGTGGGACTAGATTAATTTAGGATATCTGGTCAGCATGGATGAGTTAGACCAAAGGGTCTGTTTCTGTGCTGTATGACTCAATGACTTTATGACTCTATAAAATCATAAAAGGATCATAGAATACATGGCTGTGCAAAAAAATAAGGTCAGTGGTCTGTCAAGCTGTTATCCATTTCAATCCTGTCTTTCAGTTTCATTAAACTGCCTGTTGACACACGTCTGAGTGTTATCGTTATAAACGTCACTTGCCTGGCTCCACAACCAATCATTATTAAGGAAGGAGTGGTCTGTAAACTCAAAATTTAATTGACAGGTTTTGTGAGACTGGAAATATGAATGTATTTTCACAATGGATTAACTACTGGCAGCACTTCAAATATAAATAATGGATTTTTATCAGCAAGATTGTTCAGAAATTTAGGAACAGAAATAGAACATTTAGATACTGAAACCTCAGTAAGACTATGTTTGACCTGGTTATGGTGTCCCTCCACCTTCCTGTCTGTACTACTTTACCATTGACTCACTTGGCATACAGCATTTTAATCTATTTTATTTCACTGTGGCCCCTGAGATCTGCCCATGGTTCACACGAGGTGAGTTGGCAAGAAGTGTGTAAGGGCAAAGGGTGCTCTCTGGGAGTTCATGTGTTTACACTGAGATGGCAGAGGGTCTATAAAGTGACATTGGGAGTAAGTAAAAGGGTACAGTTTGTCATGGAGGACATCGGAGAGGTGGGAGAGAGCCTGAAATAGCACAATGGGGCTTGGGGGATGAGGGGCATTAAGCGTTGGAGTGCTATTTTGTTGGATCTGGTACAGCTGGGATGAAGTCGAGGGCCGACTTTTCTCACTTAACATTACTTAAGGTGCTTCCTCTCCCCTGACAACCCAGGACAAAAAAAATTAGAACATCTGGTGCACTTTCTGCTGAGTGGGATTAGCAACGTCAGGATTTAGGAGTGAAAATTCAGCCCAAAGGTCTCACACACCAGATGTACCCTGAACCTGATCTGAAGCCTCATTTTCTAGAGCCCACATGTTTCCCTCCATTGGGGTGGCTGTGATAATTTACTGACACCGGTCTGATTGCCATCACCCATTCCCCATTACCTGAGCACCTTTAATGTACAATTGATGACGCGTTCAATGCTGAGTGAGCGGTCTTTTTTTATTTAATTCATTCACAGCATATTTGCATCTGTAGCAAATTCAGGATTTATTGTTCTTCCCTAAATTACGAATTGATGATTGAGAAGCTGACAATGAGTTCCTTCTTGAACTATTGCAGTTCTTTGTGTGTAGGACACCCAACGTGCAGTCGATGAGGTAGAACATAGAACTGTGCAGCACAAGAACAAGCACTCCAGCCCACCATGTACTGAACATGCCACCAAATTAAACTAATCCCTTCTGCCTGCCCTTGGTCCACATCCCTCCATTTCTTACATAGTTTTGTGCTTATTTAAAGGTCCCTATTGTATGTTTCCACCACCAACCCTGGCAACACATTCTACCACTCTCCATGTAAAATAAAACTTATCCCTCACATCTCCTTTAAACTTCCTCCTACTCTCGCTTTAAATGCGTGCCCCCTTTATATTAGACATTTCAACTCGGAAAAGGATTTTGACCATCAACCCTATCTATGCACCTCATAATTTTGTAGACTTCTATCAAGTTTCCCCTCAGCCTCTGCCGCTCCAAAGAAAACAACCTGAGTTTTCCTAGCCCCTCCTTATAGCTCATACCCTCTAATCCAGGCAGCATCCTGGTAAACCTTTTCCACGCCCTCGCCAAAGCCTCCACATCGTCCAAATACAGGTAGTTCCACGATTTGGACCCAGTGACACTGAAGAAATGCTGATGTAGTCCCAAGTCAGTGGTGAGTTGATTGGAGGGTGGTTGTGTTCACATTTATCTGCTGCCCTTGTCTTTCTAAGTGGTGGAGGTGGTGGTATTGGAAGTTTCTGCCTGTTGACTTTTGAGTTCCTTAAGTGCACCACGTGGATGGTAAACATGGCTGCCACTGTGCAACGGTAGTGAAGAGAGTGAATGGTGGATGGGTAGATACCAATATTTTAGCTAGGATGCAGCTGGTTCAAAACTACCTCTTCTTATTATTGCCAGAATGTTATCAATAGCCATAGCCTTTACTGTATTCAGTCCTTCAACCGCTTATTAATATTCTGTCGAGAAAATCAAATTGGTGATGCTGGGGACCTCAGGTGGAGGCAGAGTTGGGTCATCCACTTGACACTTCTGGCTGAAGGTGATGCAAATGCTTCAGCCTTGCTTATTGCACTGATGTGCTGGACTCCCCTAGTTTTTGAAGATGAGGATACTTGTGAAACATTCTCCTCTGGTAAGTTCTTTAATTGGCCACCACCATTCATGATGGGACATGTCAGGTCTGCAGAGCTTGGATCTGATCCATTGTCAGGGGTCGCTTCTCTCTGTTTATCGAGCATTGTTCCTGCTGTTTTGACATTCCTGGCAACCCGTGTTGTAGTCATCAGGTTGGCGTTACCCATTTGTAGAGTTGCCTGGAGCTGCTCCTGAATTCTTCATTACATCTGGGTTGACCCATGGATTAGAAAGATGCTGTCTGGCCTGCTGTGTTCCTCCAGCTCCACACTGTGTTGTCTCTAGTTTATTATTTCTTCTCATAACTCAAACCCCCGAAGTCCAAGTATCATTCTTATAAACACATGTCTATTCCCTCCAAGGCCAATCTATCATTCCTAAGATCTGTTCAGAGTACTCCCAGTTGGGTCTGACCAGGGTTTTGCATTACTTGTACCCCAGGTCACTAGGTACAAAAGCCAGCATTCTGATAGCTTTCTGGATTATTTTCTGATCTGTTTGTGAAATTTTAAAGATTTCTGCACTTGAAACCCCAAATCTCTTTGGATATCCACTGTTTTTAACTTTATACCATCTAGAAACCACACTGATCAATCTTTTTTCGGTCTATAGCGGATAACTCACACTTGCTAGCGTTGAATTCTATCTGCCATGGGTTTTGCCCATTTACATCGTCTATCAATATCCCTTTGTAGTTTTATGCTTTAATCTACACTGTCTACAATGCTGCTTCAGTCAAATAGGTTTCTCCCTTTTATTGGCTCTCCCACTACCTACTGAAGACCCACTCCCCACGCCCACCGCCCCCCAACAGAGTCCACTCCAACTCCTTACTACCCCAAGTGTGTCTTCCAAGTGATATCCAACATGGAGAAGTGTTGATTTGCCATCTTGAGGAAGGGCAGTGGATGGTAGCCTTGCCCAAGTTTAACCTGGTGCCATGAGATTTCATGGGTGGCACCATCTTTGGGGAGTCTGCCCTGCTGATGGGACAGAACAGACACAGGGATGGTGGCAGACTAACCTAGGACGTAGGATGTTGGGTATAATTTAGATCAGGCTGTTACGTGACTTGGCCATCACTGAAAGACCATAAGACATTGCAGCTTAAGTAGGCCATTGAGCCCATCAAGTCTGCACTGCCATTCGGTGAGATCATGCTGATCTGATAACCTTTAATGCCACTATCTTACTCTTCCAATTATATAATCCATCCCCAGATGCCAATGAGGTAAACAGTACAGTGTGCTGTAGGAACAAAAACAAAGTTGCTGGAAAAGCTCAGCAGGTCTGGCAGCA
>NC_063360.1:4238981-4249768 GCF_021869965.1 Rhincodon typus
GACCCTTCATCTGATGAAGGGTCTAGGCCCGAAACGTCAGCCTCTCTGCTCCTATGATGCTGCTTGGCCTGCTGTGTTCATCCAGCCCTGAACCTTGTTGTACCAGGTTACAGTTTAACAGGTTTCTTTGAAACCACAAGCTTTCAGAGCGCTGCTCCTTTGTCAGGTGAAGTAATGATTGAAAGCTTGCGATTTCAAATAAACCTGTTGGACTATAACCTGGTGTTGTGTGACTTCCGACCTTGCCCACTCCAGTCCACCCCACCGGCACCTCCACATCAGAGCAACAACAAAATCTATAATTGGATCAACTGTTTGTGGTGCAGTAGTAGTGTCCCCACCTCTGAGCCAGGAGACCTGAGTTCAAGTCCCACCTGTTCCAGAGGATTGTCATAATATGTCTGACCAAAAAGACCATTGCATGTCCCTTTAAATATGACTCATCTGCTTCCCTCTTTTGCATGGGAGAATTCCAAACTATTTTCTCTCGAGCACTGCTCCCAGGACGCAGGAGTGAAGAGGCAATTCCTAACGGACCCCAGAGGATGGATGCAGTAAGATCTGACTGCACTCCAGGATCTGGGTCCTATTGGATTTCTTGCTTGCTGCCATCCTTCTCCAGACACACTGCTGCCTGTTCATCTAATGAGAATGTCCAGATGGCACCATACCTGCTTCTCTTCAGGGGATATGATCAGAAACCTGATATTTATAGAATCCCCACAGTGTGGAAGTGAGCCATTTGGCCCCTCAAGTCCAAACCAACCCTCCAAAGGGAATCTTCATCCTATCCCTTTAACCCTGCATTTCCCATCGCTAACCCACACATCTCTGGGCACTACAAGGCAATGTAGCATGGCCACTCCACCTTAACCTGCACATCCTTGGACTGTGGGAGGAAAATGGAGCACCCAGAGGAAACCCTACACAGACACATGGAGAATGTGCAAACTCCACACAGACAGGCACCCGAGGCTAGGATTGAACCTGGATTACCTGGCATCATGCAGTAGCTGTGCTAACCACTGAGCCACCATGTTTCTCTCTGTCCCTGTGAAGCCTGTTGAAGGATTTGGGTGGCCATACAAATCCCAGGAAAATCCAAACATTCCAGCGCAATCTGCGCTGTGAGGGTGCCAGATTTCGGAAACTGCACATCAGACACAAATTGTGTATGATCCACCGTACAACACCAACAGGGATCATCAATCCCACACATGCTGCTTCAATATCTCAGACAGTACTCAACGTTCGAACCAGCATTCCTGTATCTGAGCCTGCGGGCCATACTTCCCTTAGCCTTCCTATGTCAGCCACATCAACTCCAGAGTGTGGGAACACATGCTCACAATATTGCTGTCCTTCCCGCGAAATGTCACAATTCACAAACTGGATGAGACCAAGGCATGAGTAGCAGTTGGCTGGTCCTATTGCTGTTGGGACCTAGCTGGTTGGCATTACTCAAACCAGCTTGATGCCAACAGCATGGGTTCAATTCCCGCACCAGCTGAGGTTACCATGTGTCTTTCAACACAACTTATCCGCTTCCCTCTTTTGTATGGGGAGAATCCCAAAGCAGGGCAGCAGATTGGCTCAGCGGTTAGCACTGCTGCTTCACATCACTAATGCCCTGGGTTCAATTCTAGCCTCAGGTGACTGTCTGCATGGAGTTTGCACATTCTCCCTGTGTCTGTGTGGGTTTCCTCCCACAGTCCAAAGATATGTGCGGGTTAGGGTGGATCAGCTGTGCTAAATTGCCCATAGGGTCCAGGGACGTGCAGACTAAGCGGCCATGGGGAATGTTTGGTTACAGGGATAAGAGGGATGGGTCTGCATGGATGCTGTTTGGAGAGTTGGTGTGGGCTGAATGGTCTGCTTCCACAGTGTAGGGATTCTGTGATTTCCAACTTCTCCCTTTTGCCTGAGGTGTGGTGACCCTCAGGTTAAAACACCACCAATCATCTCCCATTCCCTATGCAACTACAGTGCCTTAACTATTTTATTCACCACGCCTTAAGGCCCAGTATTTTTAACTGGGGTATAGCTTTGGTCTTTGATCTAACACGAAATGCAAAGGACTTTGCAATGATGAGTTAGAGTGCTGAGCTCCAGTGAGGTATTGTTCCTTGCCCTTTAATAAGATGCACAATGTTGTTACCCAACAACATGGACTATGAGGAAGTCGTACATTGTTTAAGGCTAGAACAGTAAGGCTTTGATCACATTTAAAATCATTTGATTGCAGAGGTGAATGCTTCCCAGTGAGTGCTTCAGTCGGTTCCGGGGTGGCCTCACACAAAATGTGCTCACCCTGACCAACCATCCTCCTCTCTCCCCCAGAGACACAGGGGACAAAAGCAACAAGAGAGACACAGGTGAATGTGCTGTGAAGATTTATCTCCCTCGCTCACATATGTGTACGAACAACCTTGTAAAGTAACAAACACAGAGATAGCAAGAACTGCAGATGCTGGAGTCAGAGATAACACAGTGTGGAGCTGGAAGAACACAGCAGGCCAGGCAGCATCAGAGGAGCAGGAAAGTTAATGCTTCAGGTCAGGTTTGTTTGTTGGATAGAGTCAAGCTCCAATGTTTGTTTGTTTCTTCATACGCTTCTGTACAGAACCAAACTACTTTGGTGACTGTGTGTGTTTTAAAGACTTTTTTTAATGAATAGAGTATACATTTGAATTATTTTTTTTAGATGTGAAGATCAGTGTACCTCGCTAGTTTCCTGCTTTCCCATGTTGGTTGTTTTGTTAAAATGGACCTGACTGACCCCATTCTCCCTACACCTTTACAAAAGGTGCCTCATTGCCCCTTCAGAAGAAGCATTACTTCCTCCCTCCCCTCCCTGTCACAATCCTCCTAACGACAATGTCACAGTTTTGTCTCTAACTCCTGATTCTGTGTCTCCCCCAGCCCCCACCCCTGATCATTTATTCCGCTAGTAGCTGTTTTTTTTTCATTTTCGCAAATTTCAAAGGAAACTAGATGCTGTTTGGGTGGCCTGCTCCATTGAAAACAAGCTCCTGTCTCTCAAGTCTCTCATTCCGAGAGCTTCCAATCAACCCCTGTCATCATTCCAGTAAAGTCCACCGAGCTCTGTAATTAAGTGTCGTAGCAGCAAGTTTTCCCACCTACTCACAGCACAGTTATCCCTCCCTGTCTGTGGGAGACAGATTGCTCAGAAATCACAGCATGTGGGACAGTGTATCGCACAGGACAGTCTCGTCCCCCCAGTCAGCATCTTTACCAGAGGTGTAGGAAGAAGAGGAGGAGGTTTTGTTCATTGAATTTTCTAGCCCCAACCTCTCGGGTATAATTTCTCCCAAACTGTATTTTGAGCTCCCTCACAAACCCGATCTTGCCCTCATCCTGACAAAACCCCTGATTAGAAGGGTGCCCGGCTTCCATCGTAGTCAACCCAATCCTCTTTCAGCGCTCACCTTGCCCCTTCACCCTCAGTGCCCATTCTGCCAAGGCATGGACGTTAAAATTCTCATCCCTCCACAGCCTCATCCGCCCACTCTCCCTCCCCGACTCCTTCCCAATCTGCAGATCATCCTCCAGCTTCCCGAGTCACCAGGGCCAATGCCCGCTTTCCATTCTGGCCTCATGCATGTCTCATGGTTTGTCATCGAGTCCAGTGCAAGCCACCCTTTCTATAGGCTTGATAGACCCTAAGTTCTGGATCTACCTTGGTAAACACCTCTTTCTGTCGTTCTCTTTTCCTTTAAGACTCCCCTTAAGACCTCCTGGCGTGGCTCAGTTTCAGATTTTGATTGACAATCAATCAGGTGAAGCACCTTGGGATGTTTTACCATTTCAAAGGCACTACACAAATGCAGGCGGTTACCATCGGTCAGGGGTTGGCGCAGATGATCACAGGGCTCGGCCTGGACACAGGAAGAAGGATTGGACAGAATTGCAGCTAATGATAATTGTGGATGTGTGCGTGTGTGTGAGAGAGAGAGAGGGGCCAGGATAGGGCACAATGACAATTGCTTTTGTGGTGGAATAGCCTGCTCTCTGAGTTGCGTACGAAGAAGAGCCATTTTGAGAATAGAGTTCAAAACATTTGAGGGAAGGAGTGAGGTTGGTTCAAAACCAAACACACAATGCCAGCAGAGAATTGTGTGATGATGGATGAATGAGCTTAAAATTGGTCCATGTTCACCTCTGTTCCCTGAATTAAAATAGAAGCCATCTATAAAATAAAATCACCTCACAGGAAATGTCCTGGTGTGTGAATGGACAAGCCTTGATGTAGATATTTCTTTCTGGAGCCAATCCCTATCTCAACCAGGACAAAATGTGGATTTGTGGTGAGCTGTGAGATCCTCATCTCTGCCCAAGAGGGTGGCAGGGTGGCTCAGTGGTTAGCACGGCTGCCTGACAACATCAAGGACCTGGGTTCGATTCCACCCTCTGCTAACTGTCTGTTTAGGGTTTGCACATTCTCCCCGTGTCTGCGTGGGTTTATTCCAAATGCTCCAGTTTCCTCCCACAGTCCAAAGATATGCAGGTTAGATGGATTGGCCGTGCTAAATTGCCCCAGGGATGTGCAGGCTATGGGAAATGGGTTAGCCATGGGAAATGCAGAGTTACAGGGATGAGGGAGGGGGTTGGGTTTGGGAGGGGAGAGGTAGATGAAGGGCTGCTTCCACACTGTAAGGGTTCTATTGTCTTCCCTAAACCCTGCACCCAGCCTTCAGCCCAATGCTGAGTGAGGTCTCTCTGTGGTGGACTATGGTAATCTGACAGCACTGAGACCATTCACAGTCACACCAAGAGCACCCTGGCCCTGAGCAGCAACAGAAAGGGTTAAACTTTGAGCACAGATGGTAAAGACAAAAGGCTTGAATTCCCCTGAGTGCAGACATTCAATGGTGATCTAACTGCAGCGCTCAAGTTAATGAAAGAATTCAGCACAGAGAGAAACAACTTCCTCTAACTGGGCAGAGGTCCAGAACAAGGTTTGGGGGGTGCAGATCCTTAAAATTCAAACCACGTCTTTTGAGGGGGGGGTCAATGCCTGGGATCTTAAAAAACTTTTCTAAACTGAAATTGATACCCGTTCACGAGGTCAGGGTAGTGGGGCCTGAGGAACCAAGGGTCAAAAGGAGTTTAGACTGCGAACGGTACGACAGATTTGAGGGGCTGAATGGCCTCAGCCTGTTTTTACAATCGGTTATTGCAGCACTCAAAGGAGGGACTGCAAAAGGACCTGATGGCAGTAAGTGAGAACAGCTCTCCAAGCTGCTTGTGGTCGGGGTAGGGAGGAGGTGGGATTGGGGAGACAGAGAGGGAGAGGTGAAATCTGTCCGAATATTTCAACATCCGTCTTGTTGACAGTCACCGTTCTGTCGCTGGCGGTCGGGCACGGCCACGCAAGGTCACAGAACCTACCTGAGACATCTGAGGCCGCAGATTGATCTCCTTGAGGTTGATGGAGTGAGGTCGGAGGTTGTTGAGGAGCTGACACAGCAGGACGCCATCTCGCAGAGCCCAGGCCAAGTCGCAGACCTGAGCGTTGGCCCAGGTCACCCTGTGGTTGGGGGGCAACACTTTACACTCAATCAGCCAGTTGGCACACTGTCGCCAGTTCTCCATCGCCAAGCCGGGCTGGGGTTCTGCTCCCAAGTCCGGTTACGATCAAAAAGACGGTGGCCCAGAATCGATCACGAAAAGCAAAAACCCCAGCCTGCCACCTGTTCAGTGCATTTCCCGTCCTGACTGTTTCCTCCAGAGAGCAGCTTGTTTTTAAACGATCAGGTCCTTCCTGTTTCAGACTGAGATTAAAGAATCACCGACCAGAGCTGTGAAGCACTCTGGGAGTAGTAGTCCCAGCAGTGAGTTCGATTCAAGTCCCTGCTCCAAAACAGAATGAATCATCTCAAACAGCAGCGCGTTCAGCTATTTAAATAAAAGGCAGCCTGTTCCTGATTCCTTTCAAGCCTCTCAGTGTCTTGCAGCCCTTTATTTCTCCCTGCCACAGAACCACAACCCACTTAACATGAGAAATAATAAGCTTTTGTGACTGGGATAGCATGCTCTGGGATTGCCTCATGTTCTCCAAGAATTAAATCTAATCTCCACAGCGCTGCAAGGGAGCTTTTAAAAAGGAAGAAATCAACTGGTTGGCCAAGAGCTTTGTCTTGCACTCATCAGGACAACCGCAAGTTGAGCTTTTGCGAGGCAACGTGGTGTCCTGATAATATCCGGATTGGTATCTCATAAACCCCAGGCAAATGTTCTGCTGTCATGGGTTCAAACCCCATCGTGGCAGATAGCGAAGTTTGAATTCAGGAGAGCATAAAGTTCTGGATTCATGGTGAACATTGTCAATTGTTGTCAAAACCCACATGGTTCACTAATGTCCTTTAGGGAGGGAAATCTGCCATCCTTACCTGGTCTGGCCTACATGTGACTCCCACAGCAATGTGGCTGATTCATGAGGGCCCTATAGATAAGGTGAATGGCAGGTGTCTTTTCCCAAGGGTGGGGGAGTTCAATACTAGGAGGCATATTTTTAAAGAGAGACGATAAAGATTTAAAAAAGACATGAGGGGCAATTTTTTTTACACAGAGAGCGGTTCGTGTGTGGAATGAACTTCCAGAGGAAGTGGTGGATGATGCTACAGTTACATGTTTAAGAGACATTTGGACAAGTACATGAATAGGAAAGGTTTGGAGGGGTATGAACCAAACACAAGCAGGCGGGACGAGTTTAGTTTGGGAACACGGTCAGCAAGGACTGGTTGGACAAAAGGGTCTGTTTCCATGCTGCACGACTCTATGACTCTTAGCTGCCCTCAGGGCAATTAGGGATGGGCAGTAAATGTTGCCCTGGCCAGAAATGTCCTCATCCTGTGAATGAATTAAAAAAGAACTTGCCCCCTGGGTCAGCAAGTGACTAAACTAAATCATCACTGACACACACATCGCTTTGAGACATCCTAAGGTGTTAGATAAATGTAAATCCTTACTCAGGTTCTCCTACCTAATTCATTTATTCATTGACGGTCCCTCATAGATGAGGATGACTGTCTTTCCCTCTCAGGGTGAGTCTGTAGGTTGGTGTACAGACCAATGCAGCTTCCGCAGGCTCTGTGACACTTGGTGTAGAGGTTGGTCATGGTAAGGGGGGGCGGGGTGGTGGGGCATTGGAGTGGCAGTGTGCTCCTTTCGCTGTTTACGCCTGGTTTCCACTTTTTCCCTACAGCAAGTCTCGAGGTGCTCGACGCCTTCCCAGATGCCCCTCCTCCACTTTGAACGGGGCATGGGAAACAGTATGTTGGCCCTCATTGGGAGAGGTTTTGAGTACAGAAGCAGGAATGTGTTGTTGCAGTAGGCCACACCGAGAATATTGCGTGCAGTTTTGGTCTCCTTTTCTGAGGAAGGATGCTCTTGCTCTCGAGGGAGTGCAGTGAAGATTTACCGGGCTGATTCCAGGGATGGTGGGTCTGACGTATGAGGACAGATTTACTGCATTGGGATTGTTTTGCTAGAGTTCTGATGAATGAGGAGGGACTGTAACAGGACTGGACAGGGTAGATGCAGGGAGGATGTTCCCGATGGTGGGTGCATCCAGAACCAGGGGTCACATTATGAGGATTCTGGGTAGACCATTTAATTTGGAGATGAGGAGACATTTCTTTACCAAAGGGTGGTGAGCCTGTGGAATTCATTACCACAGGAAGGAGTTGATGCCAAAACATTGAATATATTCAAGAGGCGACTAGATATAGCACTTGGGGCGAATGGGATCAAAGGCTATTGGGGGAAAGCAGGATCAGGCTATTAAGCTGAACGATCAGCCATGATCATGAAGAACGGCACAGCAGGCTCGAAGGGCCAAATGGCCTCCTCCTGCTCCTTTCTTCTATGTTTCTATGTGATACCCGGGCGTCTGTTGGAATCCACACCTTGCCACTGAGGCTTTGTGGGTATCCCAGTAGCGCTTCCTCTGTCCACCTGGGGACAGAAGCCAGACCAGCCCACCTAATAACGGCTTCTAATCTCCAGCCCACCCCTGATCTCCACCACCCCACTTTCTAACACTGGCCCCAAGGCCCCAGCCCTTCTCCCATTCTCTACCCTGCCCTTAGAGCCCTTAACCCCTGCAGTCGGTAAAGGTACGGGGTCCAAATGTGGATTTACGACAATCTGGTGATGTTAACGCTTCTTTATTTGGGACTAAATTCGAAACCTAGAATTGCTGAGGTTGGATTTGAAGTCAGATTCTGGGCCCAGGCTTGTCATATGGTCCCTACACCAACCTGCTCTATGTAAATGTCAATGACGGTGTCCCACTCTCTGAACTGTGTACTAGACTACCCCCTCGTGGCAGGATGAAGCACATCAACAAGAAAAAGTAATCATCGACCATTGTACTTCAGCAATTCTTCAAAAAGAAATGACGTGCCTCAGCCTCTTTCGACTTTGACTGCATGGTCGGTATTGTTGCGTTAGAGAAAGGAACTTTGAATTAAAAACTTTGTAAGAGAATCCAGGCTGACACTTGCTGTGCCTTCCGGAGCGAGTGCCGCACCTTCAGAGGCTCAGCCCTTCGTGAAACCGAGACCTTTTGTGTCTCCAACTTTTCACGGAGACGCAAAAGATCTTGTGGAACTATCTCGTCGAAGTACAGGGAGTTCTCCCCAAATCTCTGAGTCAATATTTATCCTTCAACTAAAGTCATAAAAACAGACATGGGCTGGGTGACCACGTCTTTAGGAATGACTCTGTTCTCCCAGCTGTTGTCAGTTCAATAAACCTCCTTTCTCTCACATTAACATTTCTGTCTGTGGCCTGTGACAAGGTTCCAATGAAGTACAACACAAGCTTGAGGAACAACACCTCATTTTCCACTGAGGCAGCTTACAACCTTAAGGTTTTAGTATAGATGTGGCCAAAGCAGAGATCTCCGTTTTCCTCCAACTCTGGAAAGATGGTGGTGCAGTAGGGTTCCTGACCTCGGGGCCTGTTCACTCTATCCTCTTTGCTTTTTCTTTTCATTTCATTTTTACTTTATCCCCCCCTTACCTCCTTTTTTTTTTCTTCTTGCGCTCACCTCCTGTGACGATCTCGATGGCGACGACAGCAACAACAGTGTTGACCGAGAGCAGCGCCGACTCGCGCCGGAAGATTCTGGTACAGTAGCGGCAGAGGAGGGGTGGGCGCAGGGCCTGGTGTCGGAATCAGCAGCTGCTACTTCGGCAGAGTCGGCAGGACCAGCGGCGACGGAGCGGCACCGCGGCAACGTTGGCCGAGGGCCGGTGTGGTCTTGTTGGGCCGAACGGCCTGTTCCCACACAGTAGGGACTCTATGATTCTGCGAAGGTGGCATCTGCGGTTGGCTTCGGGATCGGGGGGGGGGAAAGTTGGGCTTCCTCGGCTGCGATGCGGTAGGCCCAAAGTGGTCCTCCTGCAATGGACCGCAATGGGAGGGCTTTGGTAGGCCCAGAGCCTGTTGCGGAGACCACACCCACTCCCCCCTCTACCCCCAAACTGATGTCAAACAGAGCACAAGAACGGGGGGGGATGACGCTATTTTTACTCATATTTAAGTGTGAATTTCAGTCTTATATCTTAAACTGCACTGAAAACAAAACATGCTGGAAATCATGCAAGGGGTGGGGGGCATGGTGGCCTAGTGGTATTATTGCTGGACTGTTAATCCAGAGACCCAGATAATATTCTGGAGGCCTGGGTTCAAATTCCACCATGGCAGTTGGTGGAATTTGAATTCAATAAAATATCTAGACTTAAGAGCCTAATGACAACTGTGAATCCATTGTCAATTGTCAGGAAAAACCCATCTGGTTCACTAATGTCCTTTCGGGAAGGAAACTGCCATCATTACCTGGTCTGGCCTACATGTGACTCCAGACCCACAGCAATCTGGTTGACTCTGAACTGCCCTCTGGGCAATTAAGGATGGGCAATAAATGCTGTCTAGCCAGCAATGTCCTCATCCCATAAATGAATAAAGGATCACAGCACAGAGACAGCAAGCTAACATTTTGCGTCTAGATGATTCTACGGCAGATCCTTCTCTCCACAGATGCTGCCTGACCCACTGTGATCTCCAGCATTTTTTTGTTCTTGGCACAGATTCCAGCATCTGCAGTAATTTGCTCCTACCTTATATGTTAATATTTTCTGTTAAGTCAAGTGGTGTCAGGGTGTGGTGACAGATTACACTTTACACTGCATTTATTTGTCAGTTGCGTGTCTTTTTTTCTGAGGGTGGGGGATTTCAAGACCAGGGGCCGTATGTTTAAGGTGAGAAGAGGAAGATTTGAAAAGGACGCGAGGGGCAATTTTATTACACGGAGAGTGGTTCGTGCGTGGAATGAACTTCCAGAGGAAGTGGTGGATGTGGGTACAGTTACAATGTTTAAAAGACATTTGGATAATTACGTGAATAAGACATACTTGGAGGGATATGGGCCAAGTGGAGGCAGGTGGGACTGGTTTAGTTTGGGATTACAGTCAGTGTGGACTGGATGGACCGAAAGGTCTGTTCCCGTGCTATATGACTCTATGCCTAAATACAGGTGACAACAAATCATTCAATCTTCAATCAATCAACCCTTGCACACAATAAAAACCAAAAGAACTGCGGATGCTGTAAAATCAGGAACAAAAACAGAAGTTGCTGGAAAAGCTCAGCAGGTCCGGCAGCATCAGTGAAGGCAAAAACAGAGTTAACATTTCGGGTCCCGTGACCCTTCCTCAGAACTGCAGAAATCCCCACGTCTGAGGAAGGGTCACCAG
>NC_063360.1:4250268-4260428 GCF_021869965.1 Rhincodon typus
GGGTTGCAAGTGGGCCATGAGCTACAATTTTAAGGTTAAATCTGTGGCGACCGGCTGCTGTAGAGTGGGGACCAAGTTACAATAGCTGTCCCCCTGCTCTAAAGAACTCATTGCTCTCACATTTCTCAATAAGAGTTTGCAATCGTTTTCAATACTCAAAATAGAGTCACAGATCCAACTCGTCCATGCTGACCAGATATCCTAAATTAATCTCGTCCCAATTGCCAGCATTTGGCCCATATCCCTCTAAACCCTTCCTATTCATATACCCATCCAGATGCCTTTTGAATGTTGTAATTGTACCAGACTCAACCACTTTCTCTAGCAGCTCATTCCATACACACACCACCCTCTGCGTGAAAAAGTTGCCCCTTAGATCCCTTTTAAGTCTTTCCCATCTCACCTTAAACCTATGCCCTCGAATTTTGGACTTTCCTACCCTGGGGAAAGGACCTTGGCTATTCACCCTATCCATGCCCCTAATGTTTTCATAAACCTCTATAAGGTCATCCCTCAGCATCCGATACTCCTCGGGAAAAGCCTCAGACTGTTCAGCCTCTCCCTATAGCTCAAACCTTCCAATCCTGGAAACATCCTGTAAATCTTCTCTGCATGCTTTCACATTTAACAAAATCTTTCCTATGGCAGGGAGACCAGAATTGAACACAGTATTCCAAAGGTGGATTAACCAATGTCTGGTACAGTGACAACATGACCTCTGAACTCCTATACTCAATACACTGACCACTAAAAATAAGTGTAACAAAGGCCTTCTTCACACACTGTCTATCTGTTACTCCACCTTCATGGAACCCCAAGATCTCTTGGCTCGGTAAAACTCCCGAAGGCCCTACCTCTCAGTGCATAAGTCCTGCCCTGGTTTAATTTAACAAAATGCAACACCTCACATTTATCCAAATTAAACTCCATCAGCCAGTTTGATCAAGGAGCCAATGTACTCTGAGATAACGTTCTTCATAGTTCACTATTCCACTAATGTTGGTGTCATCTGCAAACTTACTGACCATTCCTCCTCTCTTAACATCCAAATTATTTGGATAACTGACAGAAAGCAGTGAATGGGATCACAATGGGCAAACACTTAGGAAGCACTGACTCAGGACCCAAACCATGCAAGGATTAGGATACACCAGTAATAACACAAGCCACCAACTGCCTCTCCCTTCCCTCCTGCTGATCACCTCTCCTGAACCGTCCCGTTTGCACTTTCCTCTCTGATACTCACTATTTTGCAGTCAACACTTCACTTGGCGCCTCTCTCCACAGTGAGAGATCGTGAGAAAAGCAGCAAGACGCAGGAACCAATTGAGGAAGAAAGAAGGATGTGCGGGGAGGCATAGAGAGGGGTGAGGGGCAGGAAGTGGTGAGCAGGAGAGATAGGCTGTGACAAATTGGCAACAAGTAGAAAGGGTTAATAAGTCATCAAGAATTAGTGAGTCACTGAGGATAAGAGATAGGAAGAGGATTTTTGAAGCCAGTTGGCTACAGATTAGATTAGATTTAGATTAATTGTCACATGTATATAAAAAAAATAGTGAAAAGTGTTTTTTTGCACGCAGTATGCAAAGTGTCGCCATGCTCCAGCATCATCTTGAAACACTGAAAATAATGCAAGATTTTACTGCAATAGAGTTCATCCTTCTCTCTTCGTCTTTGTGTTTGTCCTCCACTGCTCCTCCTGTTGCTAGAGAGACATTGGCCAGAGTCTCTCTAACGGGCTCTGGGTCTCGGTTACCAGCCTCCACCGCTGCCACATTCGCAACTGTCCCGTGCAACCTGGAGCCATGTGCTTTGGGATGTACAGGTTCTGACCTCCTGTTCCTCATCTCATGCTCCTCCAAATCCTGCTGCCAGTCATCCATCGTTAGGGTCTCCGCTATCCCTTTTGCCATGTGATACATAAACTAGAGCAGAGTACAACTGGACCATGGTGATGTTTGTAAATGATAAAGACAACTGATATCAGGAAAAGAAATTGAAAGAAGGCATTAGAGTGGAAAAAGCACATAAAGAGAGAGGTCTACACTGGAGAGCTGTATTTATTAACCTGCAATGTAATGATCTAGTAAAAGGTTGTTAGAACAAGGTAAAGTCAACATAGTCTTACCAAACCATAGGGCTGTTCTATCATTTGAGAGAGAGAGAAAAATGTCTGGTGGTGTTTTAACCTGAGGGTGACCATGTTGAGGCAAGGGGGGAGGTTCAGAAGGACAGTCCTTCATGGTAACCTCAGACGGTTTGAGAATGGAATCCACACTGTTGGTATGACTCTACAAGCCACCTAACTAACAGGAACCCACTAACTGTTATAGGAAGGATATTATTAAACTGGAGAGGGTGAGGACAAGGGTGATTCACCCCACTAACCTTCGGATTCAATGTACCTTTCTCTGCCACTTCCGCCATCTGCAATCTGACCCCACAACCAAGGATATATTTCCCTCCCCACTCCTATCTGCCTTCTGTAGGGACCGCTCTCTCCGTGACTCCATCATCTGCTCCACACTCCCCACTAGCCCCAACACCCCCAGCACCTTTCCTTGAAACCGCAGGAAGTGCTACACCTGCCCCTGCACCTACCCCCTCACCTCCTTCCAAGGACCCGAACAAACCTTCCACATCAGACACAGGTTCACCTGCACATCCGCTAATGGGGTCTACTGCATCCGCTGCTCCTATTGTGGCCTCCTCTACATCGGTGAGACCACGCGGAGGCTTGGAGACTGCTTTGTAGAGCACCTGCGCTCTGTTCATGACAAATGACAACACCTTCTGGTCGTGAACCATTTCAACTCCCTCTCTCACTCCGTGGCCATCATGTCCATCCTGGGCCTCCTCCAGTGTCACAATGACACCACCCGGAAACTGGAGGAGCAGCACCTCATACTCTGCCTCAGGAGGCTACAACCCAATGGTCTCAATGTGGACTTTACTAGTTTCAAAATCTCCTCACCCCCAGCCTCATCCCATGACTGAACTTCCCTCTCATCCCCACCTCCTTAACCTGACACAACCTGTCGATCTTCTCTCCCATCTATCCGCTCCTCCCACCTCATTGACCAATCCCCACCACAGCCTACCTGCACTCACCTATCACCATCCCACCTACCTTCCCCAGCCGCACCCCTCCTCTCTCTATTGATTTCAGAGCTCCCTTCCCCCTCCCCCTTTTATGAAGAAGGGTCCCGACCTAAAACATCAGCTTTCCTGCTCCACTGATGCTGCCTCACCTGCTGTGTTCCTACACCTCCACACTGTGTTATCTCTGACTCCAGCAGTGGCAGTTCTTACTATCAGATTACAATGAATAGTGTTGTTTTGCTTGTTATTCAGGCAGAAAATGTTCCATACTAAGTGCATCAAGGTAGCAGAACACAGTGCAGAATACAATGTTACAACCACAGAGAAGGTGCAGAGAGAGGGTTCAACATTAACATTTGAGAGGCTCATTCAGGAGTCTGATAACAGTGGAGAAGAAGCTTTTCTTGAATCTATTCATACATGTATTCAAACTTTTACATCTTCTACCCAATAGAAGAGAGTGAAAGAATGTATAACAAAGGTGGGAGGGGTCTTTGAGTATGTTGATCACTTTCTCAAGGCAGTGGGAAGTATAGATGGAGTCAATGGATGGAAGGCTAGTTTGTGTGATAGACTGGGCGGTGATCACGATTCTCTGCAGTTTCTTGCGGTCTTGGGAAGAGCAGTTGCACTGTGGTGCATGCAGATAGGATGTTTTCTATGGTGCATCAATAAAAATTGGTAAGATCTTTGTGGACATGCCAAATTTCCTTAGCCTCCTCAAGAAGTAGAGGCATTGTGTGCATTCTTGATCATCATTTCAACGTGGGTAGACCAAGACAGATTTTTGGTGATCAACACTTCCAGCAATTTTATACCCTAGACCATCTCCACCCCAGCACCATTGATGCAGACTGGGACATGCCTTCCATTCCACTTCCTAAGTGAATGACCAGCTCCATCATTTTTCTAAGTTGATGAAGAGATTGTTGTCTTTACGCCATTCTGCTAAGCTCTCAATCTCTTTCCTGCATTCTGTTTCATCATTACTTGAGATCAGACCTACAGTGGTGGTGTCGTCAGCATACTTGTAAATGGAGTTGGGACAGAATTTGGCCACACAGCCGTGAATGTATAAGGAGTATAGTAGGGCGCCAAGTAGGCAAACTTGTGGGGCACCGGTATTAAAGATTATGGTAGAGGAGGTGCTGTTTCCCATTCTTACTGACTGTGGTCTATGGGTCAGGAAGTCGAGGATCCAGTTATAGAAGGGGCGAGCTGAGACCGAGATCTTGAAGTTTAGAGATGAGTTTGTTTGGAATTAGAGTGTTGAAGCAGAGTAGTAGATAATAATTAGGCATCTGATGTCGGTATCCTGTTATCCAAATGTTACAGGGATGACTATAGGGCCAGGGGAACTGCCATGGACCTGTTTCACCCATAGGCCAATTGCAAAGGATCAAGGCAATTTGTTAGGCTAAAGTTGATGTCAGTCATGACTAACCTCCTGAAGCACGTCATAATTAAGGAGGTCAGCGCCATCAGGCATGAGTCATTGAGGCACGCTGCATGGTTTTTCTTTGGCACCAAGATGATGGCGGTCTTCTTGAAGCATGTGGGGACATCAAATCGCAGGAAGGAGAGGTTAAAGATGTCAGCGCAAACTTCCGCAGCTGGTCTGCACAGGTCTGAGTGCACGGCCAGGGATTCCATCCAGGCCAATCACTTTCAAGAAGGCCAATCTAACATGCGCGGTTGTGACTGGGGGTATAGATGCATCCAAAGCTGTTGGGACAGGTGACATTGTTTCATTGTCCTTCTGTGCATCTCATAATTTTATACACTTCCATCAAGTCTCCTGTCAGCCTCCACTGCTCCAGAGAAAACAATCCAAGTTTTTCTAACATCTCCTTATAGCTCATACCCTCTAATCCAGGCAGCATCCTGGTAAACCTCTTCTGCACCCTCTCCAAATCCTCCACATCCTTCCTGTAATGTGGTGACCAGAATTGAACACAATACTCTACTGTGGCTTTTCTTATATTTCTCATGGGCCCTGTCCGATTTTAGCTTCCTAAGCCTTACATATATTTCTTTATCCCTTTTGAGTAAATTCACAACTTTCCTTGTTATCCAAGGATCCCTTACCTTGCCATCCTTGTCCTTCCTCCTTACTGGAGATGGCGGCCTTGAAGTCTTCCCAACAGGTCTTTAACAGTTCCCACATGTGAAATGTGGACTTGCCGGATAACAGCCCCTCCAAATTAATACTCCCTAGCTCCTGCCTAATGCTGACATAATTTGCCCTCCTCCAATTTAGTCCCTTCTCGCAAGTTCCTAACTTATCCTTGTTTATAGCTATCTTAAAACTGAAGGAATTGTGATCACTGTTTCCAAAATGCTGTCCCACTGAAAGGTCAGTCACCTGACCAGGCTCATTAACCAATACAAGGTCCAGTATGGCCCCTCCTCTCGCTGAGCTATCCACATACTGTCTCAAGGAACCCTCTTGGATGCACTTAACAAAATCCACCCTGACTAAGCTTCATGCTCTAAGGGATTCCCAGCCAATATTGGGGAAGTAAGTGTTACCCTACATGACAGCTCTGCTTTTATTGCATCTTTCCATAATCTGTCTACATATTTGTTCGGTGGCAATTGGGGGTCCTATAGTATAATCCTACCAGAGTGATTGCATTTATCTTATTTTTGAGTTCTACCCATATCGCCTCAGTGGATGACCCCTCCAGTATGCCCTCTCTGAGTGCAGGTATAACATTCTCCCTGATTAGTAATGCAACTCCTCTACCTCCTTTACCTTCTTCTCTATCTCATCTAAACCAACAAAATCCTGGAACGTTCAGCAGCCTTGGGTCCCAACCCGAAAAATCAGCTTTCCTGCTCCACTGATGCTGCCTGGCCTGCTGTGTTCCTCTAGCTCCACACTGTGTTATCTCAGACTCCAGCATCGGCAGTTCTTACTATCTCTGAGGAGTCAGACAATGTTGTGTCCTTTCCCCAAGTCTTTACTTTATGATCTTCTCAGCAGCCATACATGGTCTGACAAGAGAGACGATCTGCCTGCTACAGTGCAGCTTCTCTGTTTTAGGGATAGTAAACTATTTAATGTCAGACAGCTTAAATCAAACACCATGATCCAAAATTCAGTCGTTGAACTGCAATTTGCAGACGATGTTCAGCAAGTGATTTATTGAATGTGGATCTTGAAAGAATTCTTGACATTTTTAAAGAGACATTTGAGAAGATAGAGACAACAAGGTGCAGGGCTGGATGAACACAGCAGGCCAAGCAGCATCATAGGAGCAGAGAGGCTGACGTTTCGGGCCTAGACCCTTCATCAGAAAAGGGGGAGGGGAAGGGGGTTCTGAAATAAATAGGGAGAGAGTGGGAGGCGGATAGAAGATGGATAGAGGAGAGGATAGGTGGAGAGGAAACAAACAGGTCGAAGAGGCGGGGATGGGGCCAGTAAAGGTGAGTGTAGGTGGGGAGTTAGGGAGGGGATAGGTCAGTCCAGGGAGGATGGACAGGTCAAGGGGGCGGGATGAGGTTAGTCGCTAGGAGATGGAGGTGCGGCTTGAGGTGGGAGGAGGGGATAGGTGGGAGGAAGAACAGGTTAGGGAGGCAGGGACGTGCTGGACTGGTTTTGGGATGCGGTAGGGGGAGGGGAGATTTTCAAACTTGTGAAATCCACATTGATACCATTGGGCTGCGGGGTTCCCAAGCGGAATATGAGTTGCTGTTCCTGCAACCTTCGGGTGGCATCGTTGTGGCACTGCAGGAGGCCCAGGATGGACATGTCGTCAGAGGAATGGGAGGGGGAGTTGAAATGGTTCGCGACTGGGAGGTGCAGTTGTTTATTGCGAACCAAGCGTAGGTGTTCTGCAAAGCGGTCCCCGAGCCTCCGCTTGGTTTCCCCGATGTAAAGGAAGCCACACCGGGTACAGCGGATGCAGTATACCACATTGGCAGATGTGTAGGTGAACATCTGCTTGATGTGGAAAGTCTTCTTGGGGCCTGGGATGGGGGTGAGGGGGGAGATATGGGGGCAGGTGTAGCACTTCCTGCGGTTGCAGGGAAAAGTGCCGGGTGTGGTGGAGCTGGAGGGGAGTGTGGAGCGGACAAGGGAGTCACGGAGAGAGTGGTCCCTCCGGAAAGCAGATAAGGGTGGGGAGGGAAAGATATCTTTGGTGGTGGGATCGGATTGCAGATGGCGGAAGTGTCGGAGGATGATGCGTTGGATCCGGAGGTTGGTGGGGTGGTACGTGAGGACGAGGGGGACTCATTTGAGAAGATAGGACTGTCATTCCATAAGACCGTAAGAAGACTTTCCACATCAAGCAGATATTCACCTGCACATCTGCTAATGTGGTATACTGCATCCGCTGTTCCTGTTGTGGCCTCCTCTACATCGGGGAAAGATTTCAACTCCCCCTCCCATTCCTCAGACGACGTGTCCATCCTGGGCCTCCTGCAGTGCCACAATGACGCCACCCGAAGGTTGCAGGAACAGCAACTCATATTCCGCTTGGGAACCCTGCAGCCCAATGGTATCAATGTGGATTTCACAAGCTTCAAAATCTCCCCTCCCCCTACCGCATCCCAAAACCAGCCCAGCTCATCCCCACCTCCCTAACCTGTCCTTCCTCCCACCTATCCCCTCCTCCCACCTCAAGCCCCACCCCTATCTCCTACTTACTAACCTCATCCCCCCCCCTTGACCTGTCCCTCCTCCCTGGACTGACCTATCCCCTCCCTAACTCCCCACCTACACTCACCTTTACTGGCTCCATCCCCGCCTCTCCAACCTGTCTGTTTCCTCTCCACCTATCTTCTCCTCTATCCATCTTCTCTCTGCCTCCCCCTCTCTCCCTATTTATTTCAGAACCCCCTTCCCCTCCCCCATTTCTGAAGAAGGGTGTAGGCCCAAAACGTCAGCCTTCCTGCTCCTATGATGCTGCTTGGCCTGCTATGTTCATCCAGCTCTACGCCTTGTTGTCTCAGATTCTCCAGCATCTGCAGTTCCTACTATCTCCAACACTCGTTGTGTCCACTTTCCTGCCCTTTCACATAACTCCTGATTCCTCTACTGATCAAGAATCTATCTACCTGAGCCTTAAATAAGCACTAGGATTCTGCCCCTACAACTCTCTGTGTCAAGCAGTCCCAAAGACTTAACCACCTGAAAGAAGAAATTTCCCCTCAGCCCAGTCTTAAATTGGTGCCTCTTTACTCTGAGACTATGCCCTCTGTTCCTAGACTCTCCCATGAGGGAAAACATCCTCTCAGCATCTACCCTGTCAAATCCCTTAAGAATCCATTATGTTCCAATGAAATCACCCTCATTCTTCTCAACGCCAGTGAGTAGAGTCACGACCTATTTAATCTTTGCTCATAAGCCAATCCCTCCAGACTGGGGATCATCCTGGTCAACCTTCTCTGATCTGTCCCCAGCGAAATGATATCTTTCTTTAAATAAGGTGACCAAAGCAGCTCACAGTACTCCAGCTATGGTCTCATGAGCATTTCATACAGCTGCAATAAGACTTCCCTATTCTTATACTCCAAACCCCTCGAAATAAGGGCCTATATTCCATTAGACTTCCTGATTCCCTGATGCACCTGTCTGCACCTTGTTTTGTGCACAAGTACCTTCAAGTCCTTTGGTGTTGCAGCTTCTTGCAGTTTTTCTCCATTTAAATAATACTGTTCATGTGTTATCCTTTCCAAAATGAACAACTTCACATTTTCTCACATTGTACTCCAATCAACATCCAGAAGTCCAAGGTCCTCCATCCACGAGCTCCAAATGTACACACCTCAACCCCATTGCTTGGGATTCATAAGAGGTTTCTGGAAGACATGGAAACACTCTAAGGGGAAAAGTTTCTTCCTATATATTTTGTTTATGCCCTTCAGAATTTTATACACCTCAATCAGGTCCCCTGCCCCCTCACCTTTCTCTGCTGTCAGGAAAACAACCCCAGCCTATCTAGTTTCTCTCCCTAGCTGAAACATTCCAGCCGAAGCAATTTCATGGTGAATCTCCTTTGAACCATTTCCAATGCAATCACATTATTCCTGTCGTGTGTAACTGACATCTTATGCAGCTCCATCACAACCTCTTGTATTAAATGCCTTGACTAATAAAGGCATGTATCCCATATGCCTTTTAACCACATTATCTACTTTTCCTGCTGTCTTCAAGGATCTATGTACATGCACACCAAGTTGCCTCTGAACTTCTATACTTCCTCGGATTCTGTTATTCATTACGTACTCCCTTGGCTTGTTAGTCCTCCAAAATGCAATGCCTCACACTTCTCAAACTTAAATTCCATATGCCATTGTTGTACCCATCTGACCAACCCATCTATACTGTCTAAGGCTTTCCTCCTCACTAATTATCACAACACTAATTTTCCTGTCATCTGTGGACTTACTGAGCAAATCTCACACATCCATGTCTAGATCATTAACATAAACTACAAGCAGTAAGGAGCCTTGCCCTGAAACATGTCGTACGTCACTAGACACAGGTTTACAGTCAAAAATACAACTTTTGACCATCACCTTCTGCCTCTTGCCATCAATTCAATTTTGGGATCAGGTCTAACTTGGATCCAAATTGCTAAACTGTCCAGGATCCTACGGGCTCTTATCTTCTTTCCCAGTCACCCATATGAGAATTTGTCAACAGCATGTGAACAATATCCACTGCACTACACTCATCCACACATCTGGTCACCTCCTCAAAAAGCTCAATCAGACTTGTCAGGCAGGATCTCCTGCTAACAAAGCCATTCTGACTATCTTTGATTAATCTTTGCCTCTCCAACTGGAAATTAATTCTGTTCCTCAGAATTTTTTCCAACAGTTTCCCTACCATTGATGTTAGGCTCACTGACCTCTAGTTCCCTGCTTCATCCCCACAACCCTTCTTGATTAATGGTACCACATCAGCTGTCCTCCAGTCCTCTGGCACCTCTCCTGTTTGCAGTGAGGATTTTAAAATTAATGTCAGGGCCCCTGCAATCTTATTCCTTGTTTCCCACAACAGCTTGTAATACATCTCATCTGGGCCTGAGGACTTATGCAAT
>NC_063360.1:4260928-4280828 GCF_021869965.1 Rhincodon typus
AGTTGATGTTTTGGGTCAGGACCCTTCTTCAGAAAGGGTTCCAACCGAAGGGTCCCAACCCAAAATGTCAACTTTCCTGCTCCTCTGATGCTGCCTGGCCTGCTGTGTTCCTCCAGCTCCATACTGTGTTGACCCCAAGTGACCTACTTGAGCTACAGAGTTGACCAGACCAGGTTAAACCTGTTGGAAGATAAAGTGATGGCAATCAAAAGTGCCCCGGCTCCCATGTCTGTACAAGAGCTTCGGTCTTTCCTTGGATTGATGAGCACGTGGTTCATCTGCGTCTGTAAATTTGTCCCTGTTGTTGACTGAATGAGCTGCTAATGGGTCCAGAACATTAAAATGTGAACTTGTTTTTCATGAAACAGACTCGTGGCGGCAGTGGAGTTGAGTTTGAGCTGGTTTGGTACCCACCAGCATTGGTAGCGCCTGTATTGGCGAGGTCCAGCGAGGATTCATAGCGGCGAGGGTATCAGTGGAAGGTGAGATAGCGCTGATTGAGCGGTGACGGCACAGCAAAGGGGACTTGTGCCTGGCCACCAGGCCTATGGCCCGTGACAGAGCACTTAACAAGAAGTACTGTAAAGTTGAGCACTTTATTTTATTTCTTCATTTTTATGCCTTTACGTTCGATGCTTTGGTTTATTTTTCTGTGTTGTAAGATAACGCTGGAAAGTGGTGACACTATGCAACACTTTTCACTAGGTTTTGTAGATGTAGCCTGCTAGGAATAGAGAGCGTGAGTGAGAGACCAGACTTTGGTGACTACATTGTAGAATCCCCACAGGCCCTTCAGCTTAACAAGTCTACACTGACCCTCAGAGCATCCCACCCAGACCCATCCCCCCATAACCCACCTAACCTACACTTCCCTGAACACCACGGGCAATTTAACATGGCCAGTCCACCCAGCCTGCACATCTTTGGACTGTGGGAGGAAACCCACACAGACACGGGGAGAATGTGCAAACTCCATACAGTCACCTGAAGTTGGTTTTGAACTTGGGCCCCTGGCACTGTGAGGTAGCAGTGCTAACCAGTGAGCCACCGCGCTGTTTAAATTAGTGCAGCAGGACGGAAGGAATCAAACTAGTAGGTCAGCAAATAGAATGATGAAGGAGGAATCAGAGACTACGACGGAATTGATGGCCTGAAGTGTATTTGTTTTAATGTAAGGAGTATGACAGGTAAGGCAGATGAACTTACAGCTTGGATTAGTACATATAACTATGATGTTGTAGCTATTACAGAGACTTGGTTGAGACAGGGACAACACTGGTAGCTTAACGTTCCAGGATTTAGATGTTTCAGGCTAGATAGAGAGGGATGTAAAAGAGATGGGGGGAGTTGCATTACTGATAAGGGAGAATATCACAGCTGTACTGAGGGACGATACCATGGAGGGCTCATCTAACGAGGCCATAGAGTAGACCTCAGGAACAGGATGGCTGCAAACAATTTAATGGGATAAAAACCGAAAGAACTGCAGATGCTGCAAATCAGGAACAAAAACAGAAGTTGCTGGAAAAGCTCAGCGGGTCTGGCAGCATCTGTGAAGAGAAAATCAGAGTTAACGTTTTGGGTCCAGTGACCCTTCCTCATTGTACTGCAGGCCTCGCAGCAGCCAAGGGGAGATAGAGGAACAGATATATGGACAAATTATGGAAGAATATAAAACTCACAAGGTTGCTGTGCTGGGTGATTTTTACCTCCTCTATATTGAGTGGGACCCCCTTTACTGCCAGCGACATGGATGGGAGTGAATTTGTTAGGTGTGTCCAGGATGGTGTTTTGAAACAATATGTAAATAGTGGGAGGGAAGGAGCCATACTCAACCTGTTATTGGGAAATGAGCCTGGCTAGGTGATTGAAATTTCAATGGGGGAGGATTTCAGTATCAGTGACCATAATTCTGTAAGTTTTATGTTACTTATGGATAAGTATTAGAGTAGTCCTCAGGTGAAATTACTAAATTGAGGGAAGAGTAACTACCACAATATTAGACAAGAACTGGGGAGTGTAGATTGGGGGTGGCTAATTGAGGGTAAATCCACATCTGGCATGTAGGAATATTTTAAGGGCCAGTTGATTTTAAAGGGGCAAGCACGATGGCACAGTGGTTAGCACTGCTGCCTCTCAGCACTGGGACATGGGTTTGATTCTAGCCTTGGGTGACCTCTGTGTGGACTTTACATGTTCTCCCTCTGTCTGCATGGGTTTCCTTTTGGTGCTCTGGTTTTCTCCCACAGGCCAAAGATATGCAGGTTAGGTGCAATGGCTGTGCTAAATTGCCCATAGTGTCCAGAGATGTGCACATTAAGTGGGTTAGTCACTGTAAAGACTCCATGCTGGGATACAGGGATGGATTTGGGGTTTGGGTCTGGGCGGGATGCTCTTCAAAGTGTCAGTGCAGACTCGATGCGCTGAGTGGCCATTTTCTGCATTACGAGGATTCTACGATTCTATGATTAAAGTTCAGGACCAGCACGTTTCTGTGAAAATGAAGGATAAGAATGGCAAGATTGGGGAACCTTGGATGACAAGGGAAATTGAGAGCTTAGTCAAAAAGAAAAATGAGCCATATTTAAGGTTAAGGAGAATTCAAAGAGTAGCAGGAAAGAACTTAAGCAAGGAATTAGGAAGGCTTAAAAGGGCCATGAAATGATTTTGGCAAACAGGATTAAGGAAAATACCAAGGCATTTCATACATATATGAAGAGCAAAAGGACAGCTAGGAAAAGGGTAGGTCGACTCAAGGACAAAGGAGGGAATTTATGCATGGAGCTGGAGGAAGTGGGAGAGGTCCTTAATAGATACTTTGCATCGGTATTCACAAAGGAGAAGGACATGATGGATGGCGAGTCTCCGGAGGGTACATTGATATTCTGTGGCGTACAAAGAACAAAGAAAATTACAGCACAGGAACAGGCCCTTCGACCCTCCAAGCCTACACCGACATGCTGCCTGTCACAACTAAAACTCCCTACTCTTCCAGGGATTGCATCCCTCTATTCCCATCCTATTCATGTATTTGTCAAGATGCCCTTTAAAAGTCACTATAGTATCTGCCTCCACTACCTCCCCCGGCAGCGAGTTCCAGGCACCCACCACCCTCTGTGTAAAAAACTTGCCTCGTACTTCACCTTTAAACCTTGCCCTCGCACCTTAAACCTATGGCCCCTCGTAACTGACTCTTCCACCTGGGAAAAAGCTTCTGACTGTCCAGTCTGCCCATGCCCTTCATAATCTTGTAGACCTTTATCAGGTCGCCCTTCAACCTCCGTTGTTCCAGTGAGAACAACCCAAGTTTCTCCAACCTCACCTCATAGCTGATGCCCTCCATACCAGGCAACATCCTGGTAAATTTTTTCTGTACCGTCTCCAAAGCTATCACATCCTTCTGGTAGTGGGCTATTTTTAAGTGGAAATTCTGGGAGGAATTAGAATTGCTGAGGAAGTTAACTGTGGAGGAGGTGGAATCTGTGAGAGGAAATTTATTGGGGCAGAAGAATTGTTGGGTGTGAGCTGTGGGTTCAGTAGGAGGAAACATTGTAGTAGGGGCTGAATCTGTGCTGGTGTGAGGATATGCTGTAGGTGGGAGATCTGAGGCAATAAGATAGGAGTTGAGGTGACAAGGAAACAGAGCAATGAACTTACCCATGTAATAATACAGAAGTATAAGAGGAATTAAACTTGGATTTAAACACTCACACTCCACCTGAACCCCTTGGCCCATTCCCATCCACACTCTGTGTACACTAACACACCCTCGACACACCCAGATTCAGCAGCTTCATTGTATCAGCTTCTTCCACCAACGACTGTCTTTCTCTCACTCATCACCTTAACCATTTGCTGTATAAAAGGATTATTTCTCACATCACCCTTGCTTCTTTTGCTCACCTCTTTAAATCTATTCCTTTTTTTTTTACTTTTACCAGCAGGAGCAGCTTCTCCCCATCTACTGTATCCAGCTGCTCATGATTTTGAAAACCCCTGGCAAATCTCCTCTCTGTTCTTCCCTCCAAGCAGAACAGTACCAATTTGTTCGCTCTGTCCTCCTAACTTGAAGTTTCTCATTCCTGGAGCCATTCTTATAAATCGCTTCTGCACCCTCTCCAATGCATTCACATCTTTGCTATAATGTGGCACCCATAACCAAAACCAATGCGCCACCTGATGTCAAACAATTGTCATGTATAAGTTCAACATCTCCCTGTTCTTGTCCTCTACATCCCTCGTAATAAACATAAAAATATTCTATGCTTTAGTAACTGCTGTCTCTACCTGTTCTGCCTTCTTCAATGATCTGTGCATAAATACACCCAGGTCCCTCTTTGCCTGCACCCCTTTAGAAAATAAAAAGTGTGAGGACTGGGAATTGAATTCAGGTCAATTTCCATAAATGTAACCACATTTCCCACTGCACCACCATCATTTAATTGACAGTGTGAAGACCACTATCGTCTTACTGGAGAGAGACAGAACTGATGGCGGGTTTAACCTGAAAGTTAACACACCTCAGGCAAGGGAAATGGTTGAGAAGATAGGCCTACCAAACAGGTATATTTGCAAGCCTACCAGCATAAGCAGCAAGTGTTAGACAGAGCTAAGTGATCCAATAGCAAAAGGATCAGATTTAAGCTTTGCAACTCTGCCACATCTAGTTGTGAATGTTTGTGGACAATTCAATGGAGGAGGTGATTGCACAACATCTCTGTGGTTGTCATTAAAAGTTCATCTGAAGGCCCTATTGTGGCACAATGTTAGTGACCCTACCCCTGGACCAGGAGGCATGGCTTCAAGTCTGACCTGCTTCAAAGTTGTGCAATCACATCTCTGAACAGGTTGATTGGAAAAACAAGTTAAATAAAAAAAAATCCATCTGAGGGGCCTCTTTTGGTGCAGTGGCATCGACCCTGGACTGGGTTCAAGTCCTACCTGCTCCATCTCTGAAGAGGTTGAGTAGAAAATTAGGTTAAATTTTTTAAAATTGTCCACTCCCTCCTCTCCCTTCACATGTCTGGCTCTGCATTGCCGTTAATGGGCTTTGCATGTAAATTAATCAATTGGAAAACATGGGGGTGGTTAATTGGTGAAATGAAAGACCACGGTTGTTGAGAATTAAAAGTATTCAGTTGTATAAAAGAAAAATTAATCTGTTTCACTATTGTTGCTCAGGGGAGGAAATCCTCCACCTTTTTTTTCTGATCTGGCCTACATGTGACTCCAGCCCCACAGTAATGTAATTTAACTCTTAATTACCACCTGAAATAACACTGCAAGTCACTTCAGTCAAGGGCAAGTAGAGATGAGTATCAAATGCTCAGTGACGTTTACATACTATTGAATAAAAAATAAATCTTCCCTATTTGTTCCCTCAGGATCTGATATAGTGTAATCCTAAAGTTAGCAGGGTTGGTGGTGCCTAATTAATATTTATGAACGTGGCCTCCCCATATTGACCTTAATCTGACCTCAAGCTTGCACTCCTGCCAAGCAGGGAGTTTAGATTTTCTCAGGAAAACCAGGGCAAAAAACAGATTTTGTGCAAACTGTGGGATATTCTTCACTGAGCTTTTCAGTTCCCATCTCCACATTCCACCCAATATCCCAGGAAATGTAGTCTACACGTAAAAAGTTTTTCCCTCATACCTTAACTAGTCAGCACATCAAATGGAACACTGAATAACTCCACTGAGGAGAAATACATAAGTCAGCTCCAGATGTGAACTCAGAATTGAAATGTCTACACTGATGCCCAATTAAAAATTTCTGACCAATCCCAAAACAACTTCGATAATGGACAGACAATGCTTTTCTTTTTGCAAACTAAAAGCGATTGATCTGGGTAAAAATCCAGGAATCAGATCAAATTGTCCAAACTTATAAGCACCTAGAATCCATAAAGTATGGAAGCAGGACATTTGTCCCATCAACCCTCTGAAGAACTTCCCACCAAGAGCCATGCCTTCTACCTTGTATTTCCCATGGCTAATCTACATAGCCTGTACATCCCTGGACACTTTAACATGGATGATCCACCTAACCTGCACATCTTTGGACTGTGACAGGAAACCCCTGCCACACACAGATGTGAAGAGAATGTGCAAATTCCACAGAGACAGTCACCCAAGGGTGGAATCAAACCCAGGATCCTGGTGCTATGAAGCAGCAGTGCTAACCACTATACCACTATGCCACCGTGCCACCTGTTCAAGTAAAATATCAAAGCATTGAGAGATTAAAGGGCAACAAAAAAAGGTCAAACAGCCCAGTAACCACAGAGGGTATATTTGGTGTAAATATTTAACTTAACCCATCTGGTGGGAAAGAGATTGCATCATTGGATCTTGCAATTTTTGGGTTTTATTGAATCCCTTTTGGGCCATTTGAGGGTCCTCATTTTAATCTAAGACTAACATTTGATTGAGGCACTATACAATGCTTCATATTGAAAAGTTACAAAGTACAGAATTTGGATGACAGAGTGGGTCGAATCTTTTCATTGTGGATTCAATTTCAGTCCAGGGGCTGGGATGGAAAGATACTTGACCTTCTGATTAATGGAGTCTCAACCCACAGCTCAAAACCTTTTTGCACTCAAGTACATTCCAGCTCTGTAACAAACACAGAGAGTGATGGAGAAATTCAGCATGTCTGGCAGCTTCTGTGGAGAGGGAAACATAATTAACCATTTGTGTCTGATATGACCCTTCTTCAGAACTGTTCTTCTTCACTAATCCCCATTAGCTGGTTTGGCAAACTCTGAGAGGCCGTAGGTGTTATGTTGGTTCAGGAATGGCTGTCCTCCTGAGGTTGCACTGTTATTGGACCTGAGTTAAATTAGTCCAGTGTATGTACTTTTAAATATATTATTTTGTTTCACTGTATTAAGGAACATTGGAAACAGGAGTAGGAGTAGACAATGTGGCCTGCCAAGCCTTCCCTTCCATTCAACTAGATAATGGTTGATCTTGTGCTCTAACCCACTATTCTCCCATAAAATCCTCATATCTCTTCTTTAATATCTGGGAAGTTATCGACTTCTGTTTGAATGTACCCAATGACTGAGTCCCACAGCCCTCTGGGGAATTGAATTTCAAGGACTCACAAACCCCGAGTGAAAAAAAATTCTGCTTCATCTCAGTCAGAAATATTCTTCTTGGTCTCCATCCTAAGTGGATTGTTCCAAGTCTATGGTCCTGCCGTATGCCTCCTCCTCTGGAATTCACAGGGGATAACTTCCCAGCATTCACCCTGCCAAACCATGTAAGAAGTTTGTTTGCCTCAATTAGATCTCCTCTCATTCTTTGGATTTCTGGAAAAAAGCAGCTCTATCTTCTAAATCTGTCCTCATGAGACAATCCCACCATCCCAGGATCAGACTGGTGAATTTCCACTGCACTCCCTCCCTGGCAAATAAAACTTCCTTAAGGAGAATGTGACCCTTCATGAGCGGACTCACCAAGTCTTTATACAAACTGTCTGGATTCAGTTTTGTCCAACAGGAAGCAGCTGTTTCTTCCAATACTGACTGTAGTGAGAGGGAGGATACTACTTTCAACACAGGAAGTTTTCAAAAGCATTTTCAGATCCAGTTATAAAGATTTTGCAAAGAGCTCCAAACTATTGATGATTAAATAAGCCATTAACAAGAATTACAAACAAGGCATTTTGATTTATAATATTTAATATTCTATATCTAGTTGTGACAGGTGAAATTGCTGGACAATGACTATCTCCATTAAGAGACAGTCCAACCATCACCCCTTGACATTGAATGGCATTACTATCACTGTTTTACCCCACTATCAATATCTTGAGGGTTACCATTGACCAGAAACTGAACTGGGCCAGAGACATAAACACTGCAACAAGAGCAGGTCAGGGGTTAGGAATCCTACAACAAGTAATTCGCTACCTGACTCCCCAAAGCCTGTCTATTCGATAAGTCAACAATGTGATGGAATACTTTCCACTTCCTGGAAAAGTGTAGCTCCAACTTCACTGAAGAGGTTTGATATCATCTGTCATCCAGAAAGCAGTCTGTTTGTTTCCCACCCTGTCCATCCCTTCAATATGCACTCCTTCTGCCATAGATGCACAGCAGGAAAAGTGTGCAAAATGTACAAGAATCATTGCACCAGCACACCCAGACACTATCAACAGCACCTGTTAGACAGATAGCCTTTAACCACCTCAAAGATCAATGGTGAAGGGTAGCAGACACTTGGGAACACTGCAATCTGCAAGTTACCTCCTCGCGTCCCCAAGCCACACACCATCCTGGTTTGTAGTTTTATCTCTGTTCCCCATCACTGGGTCAAAATCCTGGATCGGTAATGAATACTGGCATAGCCAACAAACACACATCTTGAAAGTTAATATAAAAAATGCTTTAAAAAGAAACCTCATCAGTTTTACACCAAATCCTTAGATTTAATTTGAACATGAACTGACACAACTGCAATGGACACTATAAGACCAGAAGACATAGGAGCAGAGGAGGACATTCAGCCCATCGAGTCTGCTGCAGCATTTAGTGAGATCTTGGCTGATCTCAGAGAATCATAGAATCCCTACAATGTGGAAACAGGCCATTTGGCCCATTGAGTCCACACTGACCCTCTGAAGAGCATCCCACCCAGGCCCACCTGCAAATCCCTGCCCCGACCTACCCTATTCCTGTAGTCCTGCATTTCCCATGGCTTAACCACCTAGCCTGTACACTTTTGGACTGTGGGAGGAAACCATAGCACCAAGAGGACATCTATGGGGAGAATGTGCAAACTCCACACGGCCAGTCACTCGAGGGTGGAATCAAACCCAGGGTCCCTGGCGTGGTGAGGCAGCAGTGCTAACCCCTGAGCCACCCAATATAATAATCCTCAACTCCGTGGAAGTAATTGTTTTGTGTTCGAAATGTGATGATGCTGATTTTTTATAATGCTGCTTTGTTTTAAGGAAATTGCAATTTCAACAAAATTTGAGGAATGTACAGTAATTTTGTCACATCATTAGCCCAAACCAGTGAGATTAAGACAGGGTGAGAACATTTGGAAAATGACTAGACTATATCTTACGTAACAGGGAATGGAGTGGTTCAGACTAAACATCAGACTTGGAGATTATGATTAGTGTAGATGCTGAGCAAGTATTTAAGATACACAGTGAAACAACTGGCCAGAATTACTTTCAGAATCTTCCCATTTTCCTATGAAAACCAAGAGCCTGTCTTACAATGGTTTCTCCAGTGCAGCGTGAGGATTGTGAATTGTGGTCTCCATACGCCTCCGAGTGAGCAAGCAGGAATATCCAACTTAGAAATGGGAGCTTGATGGGTTGTTAGTTCCAGTCCCTGTCTGTGTGCTGTGTGTGTGATGTATAAACATTGGGTGTGCATGTACAGGCACAGACAGGCAAATACAAAATCACATGTATATACACACGCACATAAAAAGGCAAGCATGTACACACACATACACAGATGCACATATGCATGAACAGACATAAATAAATACATGGCCAAGCATGCAAAAACATGTGCACATCGACATGCACACACACATATACACACAAACAACAACTTCTGAACTATCGGCTGTGCGATCAAATTCCACATGGACAATCTTGAGATCTCAAAGGGAGAATTTGACTGGCATCTGAAAGTTGTTGTTGAAACAAATGCCCGCCCCACATCCTCACCATGCACCGCCAGCCTCATTCGTCCATGCTAGCTAAGGTCAAAGCCCAACTCAGCATTGGGCTTCAGTTGAACTCACCGACAGTCAGCTTTGCAATGAGGCCAGCCCATGCGTAGGCCCTACAGGTGGAGCAAACACAGAAACATAAAAAGTAGGTGCAGGAGCAGGCCATTCAGCCCTTCGAGCCTGCTCCACCATTCAATAGGATCACAGCTGATCCTGCAACTCCATCCCCTGCTCCCACTGCCTCCCCTGTTCCCACTGTCCCCCCATAACTTTCGTCTCTTTAGCCTGAAGAACTTAAAGTGAGATCACATGGGATTCAGGGTGAGCTTGATAATTGGACAGAAAATTGGCTGAACAGCACGTGACAGAGAGCGATGGTGGAGGTAACAAGGTGTAGAGCTGGATGAACACAACAGGCCAAGCAGCATCAGAAGAGCGGGAAGGC
This sequence comes from Rhincodon typus, assembly GCF_021869965.1. Classification (NCBI taxonomy): domain Eukaryota; kingdom Metazoa; phylum Chordata; class Chondrichthyes; order Orectolobiformes; family Rhincodontidae; genus Rhincodon; species Rhincodon typus. Next base: position 4,271,087 of record NC_063360.1, read on the forward strand.
TGACGTTTCGGGTCTAGACCCTTCTTCAGAAAAATGGCGATGGTGGAGGGTTGTTTTTCTGACTGGAGGCCTGTGACCCGTGATGTTTCACTTTTGTTTGTCATTTATATAAATGATTTAGATGAGAATATAGAAGGCATGGTTAATAAGTTTGTGGATAACACCAAGTTTGGAGGTAGAGTGGACAGTGAAGAAGGTTTTCTAAGATTACAAAGAGATCTTGATCAATTCAGTCAATGGAGTTTAATTTGGGTAAACTCGAGATATTGCCATTTGTGCTGAACAAAGAGACCTTGCAGTGCAGGTTCACAGTTCCTTGAAAGTGGAGTCGCAGGTAGATAGGATAGTGAAGAAGGCCTTTGGTATGCTTGCCTTTATTGGTCATTGCATTGAGTATGGGATTTGGGAGGTCATGTTGCAGCTGAACTGGACATTGGTTAGACTGCTTTTGGAACACTGCATGCAATTCTGGTCTCTCTGCTATAGGAAGGTTGTTATGAAACTTGAAAGATTTACAAGGATGTTGCCAGGGTTGGAGAGATTGAGCTATAGAGGGAGGCTGAATAGGCTGGGGCTATTTTCCCTGGAGCATCGGAGGTGGAGGGGTGACCTTGTAGAGGTTTATAAAATCATGAGGGGCATGGATAGGGTGAATAGTCAAGGTCTTTTCCCTAGGGTAGTGGAATCTAAATTAGAGGGCATCGGATTAAGGTGAGAAGGGAAAGATTTAAAGGGGCTGAGGGGCAACTTTTTCACACTGAGGGTGGTGCGTGTATGGAGTGAGCTGCCAGAGGAAGTGGTGGAGGCTGGTACAATTACAACATTTAAAAGGCATTTGGATGGGCGTATGAATAGGAAGGATTGAGAGGGATATGGGCCAAATGCTGGCATAAAGGGACTAGATTTATTTAGGATAATTGGTCGGCATGGATGAGTTGGACTGAAGGGTCTGTTTCAATGCTGTACAGCTCTATGACTCTTTGGTAAAACAAACAAGGTCAGGAGACTTATACAATTAGAAGTAGGGCCTTGGGTAGTGTTGCAGAACAGAGAGACCCAGTAGTTTAATTACATAATTCTTCGAAGCTTGCATTACATATAGATAGGGTGGTTAAGAAGGCATTTAGCACGCTTGCCTTCATTGCTTAGACCTTTGAGTTTAGGGGTTGGGATATTATGTTGAGGTTGTACAGGATGCTGGTGAGGCCTGTTCTGGAGTACTGTGTCCAATTCTGATCTCCCTGTTATTGGATATTATTAAGCTCAAGAGGATTCAGAAGAGATTTACCGGGATATTGCCGGGAACAGAGGGTTTGAGTTAAGGAGAGGCTGGATAGGCTGGGGACACTTTTTCACTGGAGTGTTGAACGTTGAAAGGTGACCTCATAGACGTTTATAAAATCATGAGGGGTATAGATAAGGTGAATGGCAGGTGTCTTTTCCCCACGGTGGGGGTTTCAAGACTAGGGGACATATTTTTAAAGTGAGAGGAGAGAGATTTAAAAAAGACATGAGGAGCAATTTTTTTTTCACAGAGTGTTTCATGTGTGAACAAAGAACAAAGAACAAAGAAAATTACAGCACAGGAACAGGCCCTTCAGCCCTCCAAGCCTGCACTGATCCAGATCCTCAATCTAAACCTGTCGCCTATTTTCCAAGGATCTGTATCCCTCTGCTCCCTGCCCATTCATGTATCCGTCCAGCTACATCTTAAATGACGCTATTGTGCCCGCCTCTACCACCTCCGCTGGCAACGCGTTCCAGGCACCCACCACCCCCTGCGTAAAGAACTTTCCACACATATCTCCCTTAAACTTGACCACTCTCACCTTGAAATCGTGACCCCTAGTAATTGAGTCCCCCACTCTGGGAAAAAGCTTCTTGCTATCCACCCTGTCTATCCCTCTCATGATTTTGTAGACCTCAATCAGGTCCCCCCTCAACCTCCGTCTTTCTAATGTAAATAATCCTAATCTACTCAACCTCTCTTCATAGCTAGCGCCCTCCATACCAGGCAACATCCTGGTGAACCTCCTCTGCACCCTCTCCAAAGCATCCACATCCTTTTGGTAATGTGGCGACAAGAACTGTACACAGTATTCCAAATGTGGTCGAACCAAAGTCCTATACAACTGCAACATGACCTGCCAACTCTTGTACTCAAAGCCCCGTCCGATGAATGAAAGCATGCCGTATGCCTTCTTGACCACTCTATCGACCTGTGTTGCCACCTTCAGGGTACAATGGACCTGAACACCCAGATCTCTCTGTGCATCAATTTTCCTCAGGGCTTTTCCATTTACCATATAGTTCGCTCTTGAATTGGATCTTCCAAAATGCATCACCTCGCATTTGCCTGGATTGAACTCCATCTGCCATTTCTCCGCCCAACTCTCCAATCTATCTATATTCTGCTGCATTCTCATCTGTATCCTTACCTTTTGCTATCTATCATTCCATAAATCCTCCCAGCTACATCGGAAAAAGATGTTTCTGGGGTGACAATGTTTTTGGATTAGGTAGGATGTGGACCTAATGATTCTGACCGATGCAGCATTCCTACTGTGGATCATGGGCATTGAAAGAGTACAAGGAAATAATAACAGGAATAACTAATTACAAAGAATATGTCCGGTGATATCAATCCCAGTCCTTCATATGCCAGTAATGTTTTTGTTGAGAAACTGAAGCTGTGTTCAGGGTCACGGGGCAACATGGGTCCAAGGCTATTGGCCAAGTGTGGATTAGTGCACATAGGCCAGTGCAGACTCGATGGGTTGAGGGGCCTATTCTGTGCTGTATGACTCCATACAGTTACCAGTTAAATTCAGAAGTGACACTGGGAGGTTGGCTCTGTGAGTCTCGGGTCAGGCACAATGAAAAGAGCATGAATAAGAATCCTTCAAACCTATTTGAAGAGGCTTCATTTCATTTGAGTATAAACATTAGAATGGAATCATAATCACAGAAAGTCTTTCAGCTTTTGAATATTCCAATGGGCTCTTTTCACCCAGGACTCTCTCAGGCACTGCATTCCAAATTGTTACAACTCTATGGAAAATATTCTCCCGCTTTTGACTCTTTTTTGTTGCCATGCATTTTGAAACTATGGCCAATATTTATCACATACTTGCCAGAGTTAAATAATTTATCTCTACTTGCTTTATCAAGACTCCTCATAATTGTGAATCCCTCTATTCAGTCTCCCCTTCACGTTCTCTGCTAACACCGATTGTTATGTCCCTCTGAGACATTTACCAGGCGCATCATACACTTACTTATTACTAATAACTTTTCAAATTCAGACATGCTATTCATATCCCTTGTTGATCTTAGTACAGAAGAATAAAAAGGATGTTAATTTCTGCCAATTGTTATAATGTTTGTAATGTCAGCTCTAATATAAAGTTAGTTATAATGTTATACATAGTTAAACCTAATTATATGATTCTGTGACAAAGTGATCAATTTCAGGATCAGTTTCCCTCTTATACGACTTGTAAACAGCTGTTGTTTATTCGTGAGCTCATAGTGACCCCGTTTCAAAATTGTTTCTTGTTCTCTCTTGCTACAGAATTTGTCTCTTTCGCTCTTATGAAGTTATTTTGTTTATACCTTTCTGTTGTTCTAATCTTCTTGCAAACGGAGAAAAATGCTTCTTCAAAGGTGTTTATCAAAACTAATCTCTGCATTCAAGGCTAACTGTCTTCAGAAGTTTAATTTCCCAATATCTAATTAAGTTAAACTTCTTTTCTTGTATGAATATGTGTCTAATGTGTAATTAGAACCAATTTGATTGATTAATTTATTGTCACATGTACCTAAGTACAGTGAAAAGCTTTGTTTACGAGCAGTAAAGGCAGATCACAATAAACATGGAACATACATGTCATAGGGTTAAAAAGAAACTTGGACAGAGGCATACAGGTTGTGTTGCACGGGGTGTGTGCAAGGCAAGATCAACATTAACAAGTTCAGCGTTATTTGAAGTTAGTCCATTCATCAGTCTAATAACGGCAGGGAAAAAGCTGTTCTTGAACCTGCTGGTGCTTGTGTTCAAGCTTCTGTATTTTCTGCCTGGTGGCAGAGGTTGTAGGAGAGCATTACCAGGGTGGAATGTCTCCTTCATGATGTTGGTAACCTTTCCACAGCAATGAGAAGTGCAAATGGAGTCCATGGATGGGAGGTAGTGTCCGTGATGGTCTGGGCTGTGCACACAACCTTCCGTAGTTTCTTATGGTCCTGGGCAGAGCAGTTGCCATTACCAGGTCATTATGCACCCAGACAGTATGCTTTCTATGGTGCTTCTGTAAAAGCTGGTGAGGATCCTTATAGACATGCCAAATTTCCTGAGCCACCGAGGAAGAAGAGGCGTTGTTGTGCCTTCTTGACTGCCTAATCTACATGGGAAGTCCAGGACAGGTTGTTGGCTATCGTCATTCCTAGGAACTTGATGTTCTCAACCTCTGCTCTGTTGATGTAAATGGGGCCATGATTTCGTCCTTTCTTTCTGAAGTCAATGATTAAAAAGCCTCATTTAAGTCAGCCCTTGTATGGCCGTGAAGGCCATGATTTGAGTGATGTGAAATGCTACATCACTTAAAATTCCCTTCGATTTTCTGTGTTAGTTAAAAAGAAAAGCCCTAATAGCATTTTGTTATATTCAGACATGGGCAACTAGAACAGAGTCAGAGCGACCTACAATACAGAAAATGCCCTTCTGCCCATCACATCTGTACTGGTCAGAAACAACCACCTAACTATTCTAATTCAACACTTGGCCCATAGCCTTATATGCTTTGGCACAAAACATAACCATTCTTACACTGATCCATGTGTTCTTCCCTCCAGCCTGAAAAATAACTTCTCACCAATCCTCAGTGATAGTAAGGACTGCCCATGCTGGAGGCAGCGTTAACACAGTGTGGAGCTGGAGAAGCACAGTGGGCCAGGCAGCATCAGAGGAACAGGAAAGTTGACATTTCGGGTCAGGACCTTTCTTCAGAAATCTGGGTCCCAACCTGAAACATCAACTTTCTTGCTCGTCTGATGCTGCCTGGTCTGCTGTGCTCCTCCAGCTCCACACTGTGTTATCTCTCAACAATCTCTCTGCTTTGTGTCCCTTTGTCAGTTTTTGTATTCACAGTCTTCTTTGTGACCTTCATTCTGATTATGAAGTCTATTCTGTAATTAATGCTGTCGGCCATCTTCTTACAAACCAAAAACAAAGCATCGATCACAATAAGATCCTCCACCTTCCCCATTACATCATCAAAGAACATATTCAACCAAGTTCATCAAATCTCATTTGCTTTTAGCCAATTTTAACAGATTGTGGCAATCTGCATTCTTATTTCCTTCAGGAATCTTGGATAATTCCCATTCAGACAAGGTGAGTTTTCTACTTTGAAAAGGAACACCCTTTTTCCCTGTACTCAATCCAATACCATGACTTCCTCCCTCATAGTTCGATTAGAAGCTTTAACGGGTTGAGGGCTTTGCTGGCTCGGTGTGCATTTATCGCCCACCCTAATTGCCCAGTTAAGAGTCAACTATTTTGACATTGGTCTGGAGTCATATGTAAGCCTGACCAGGTAAGGATGGCCGTTTCCTTCCTTAGCGAGCCAGATGAGATTTTCTTTCCAATTGACAATGGACTCATAATAATCATTAGACTCTTCATTATTTTATTGAATTCAAATTTCTACATTTGCCAATACCCTGTCACATTTTAGCTTCTATGTCTTTAGTATCCACAGGACCTCATCCTCTGTGTTCCACCCTCATGGAGTGTATCGACTTTTCAGCTGGAGCATCTTTTTATTTAAGGCTTCCCATTGTCAACCAATTTTTGATTCTGATGCAAAATGAGAAAGCTGCATGTGCTGCCAATTAGAAACAAAACAGAAATTGCTGGAAAAGCTCAGAAGGTCTGGCAGCACCTGGCAGAACTGAGGAAGGGTCACTCAACCCGAAACATTAAAGCTGATTTCTGTCCATAGATGCTGCCAGACCTGCAGAGCTTTACCAACAATTTCAGTTTTGTTTTTGATTCTAATGCATCCAGGCCATTTTCAGCTTGCTGAAGTCTATTAAATAATCACTAATTAGATAATTTCAATCTTCTTTGTTCTTTATCAGATTTGCTCTAAAATTGAACTATTGTTCCCCAAAAGCATTCTAAAAAGAATGCTGCAGTAATGGACTTGGATGGTTGGTTGGTTTTTGGTACAGGATAACTCTAGGATCTGGCTGACTCCTCGCCCAGTGTCCAGATATTAATTTACCCAGGCACCTTTGCATGTATCCAGGAAATGATGACACAGCACGAGGCAGCGGTAAGTGAACCAGCTTGAAGATAACAAAAAAAAAGAAGTAAGTTCACAACTTTATTAGTAACGACTTCTTTAGAAACTTGAATACTTCCACAGATACTCGTAGCTTTCGCTGGTTTGTTGAATTCTTTGGTCCGCTCCTGTCTATGGTCAGGGCCAAGCTGCTGTGGTCTCTGCTGTGTCCAGACCTGCCTCTAGGTTGGCTGGAAAGGGAGGGTCCCCTTCTCCCACCCCGCCCACCCCACCACACTCCACGCCTCCTTACCCCCACCCGATCCTTGCCAGACCTGGGTTCTAACACCTTCCTGGCTACCTTCTCGAATTTTCCAGGGACTTGACCAATCAGGGCCATCAAATTAATTGGCTTTATTACATTTAAATGTTGTTAATGGCTCTGGGTGGCTTCCTAATAGTAAACCTTTTGATGCGTCTGATTTGGGGACTGAGTGTCTGTTCTTTTTTGGCCAGAGTGTACACCTTGTGTATATACATCTTTTGTCATATTGATGGACGTCTGCTCCATGCATTTACACCACCTGTGTGCACAGCAAGAGCAAGAAGCTGGAGAAAGTTGGCATCACCACCAGCAATAACCAAGTGTCCCCTGGTACCACAGTTGAAGGCGGTACCACCGCGGGGAAATCCATCGTCAACTTATCTGACCACACCCTTCAACCAGACAAGATTGAAGTTCTCAGCAAAGGACTCAATTTCTGCCCAACCACCAAGATGGACCCCATTCGTCTTGCGGCAGGCACAGAGGAATTCACCAGATGAACGAGACTCTGGGAATGCTTCCAAGATATCAGCAGTGAGCCCAATAAGACAACTAACGAACCGGGATCAATCATCAGAGAGATCCATGGGGGAGCGGGGAAAGAAAGAGTTGTATTGGACACCTCTGGAGGACCGCTGCCTGGGTCTTGACAGGTTCGCTCAAGTCATCAGAGAGTGCGTGAACACCAGATTTATCAACCACACTCACAAGGTAGTGCAAAATGTAACCCAGGCACAACACAACCGCCATCGATGCTCTCACGATCAATCGTAACATTGTCATCAAACCAGAAGACAAAGGAGGAGCCATTGTCCTACAGGATAGAACAGATTACTGCAGGGGAGTGTACTGACAGCTGAACCAGGAACACTACAGACAACTACTGCCCATCCGACCAAAGAACACACCTGTCAGCTGAACAGACTGGTCAAGACTTTTAATCCAGTCCTTCAGAGTACCCTATGCACTCTCATCCTGCGTACTTCCTGCGTAGGGGACTTCTACTGCCTTCCAAAAATACACAAAGCCAACACACCTAGACATCCCATTGTATCAGGAAATGGGACCCTGTGTGAGAACCTCTCTGGCAATGTTGAGGGCATTTTGAAACCCATTGTGCAACGAACCCCACCTCCCCACCCCCAGCTTCTGTTATGACACTGCAGATTTCTTACTGAAACTCAACACCCACGGACTGGTCGAACCAGGAACATTCCTCGTTATGATGGATGTTTCGACACTCTACACTAGCATCCCCCATGACAACGGCATTGCCTCACCAGCCTCAGTACTCAATACCACCAACTGCCAATTTCCAGACACCATCCTACACCTCATCCGCTTCATCCTCAACCACAACATCTTCACCTTCGACAACCAGTTCTTCATCCAGACACATGGAGCAGCCATGGGAACCAGATTTGCTCCCTAATATGCCAACATTTTCATGCATGGCTTCAAACAAAACTTCTTTATTGCACAGAACCTCTGACCAACGCTATACACCAGATACATTGACAACATATTCTTCCTTTGGACTTATGGAAAGGAATCACTGAGACAACTATATAGCGATATCAACAAGTTTCATCCCACCATCAGACTTACCATCGGTTACTCTTTAGAATCAGTCTCATCCTTGGACACACGCATCTCCATCAGGGACAGACACCTCTGTACCTCACGCTACCGCAAGCCTATGGATAACCTCAGGATGCTGCACTTCTCTAGCTTTCACCCTAAACATCCCCTACAGACAAACCCTGTGCATACACAGGATCTGTTCAGATAGGGAGGAACAAGACAGACATCTGAAGGTTTTGAAGGACGCCCTCATAGGAACAGGATACAATGCTCAACTCGTCGATCGCCAGTTCCGATGTGCCACAGCCAGAAGCCACAATGACCTACTCAGAAGACAGACACGGGATACGTCCGATAGGGTACCCTTCATCGTCCAGTACTTCCTGAGGGTGGAAAAACTGAGCCATGTTCTTCGCAGCCTTCAACATGTTATCGATGACGATGAGCCCCTCACCAAGGTCTTCCCCACGCTCCACTTCTCGCCTTCAAACAACCACCAAACCTTAAACAGACCATTGTTCACATCAAACGACCCAGCCTTCAGGACAACATTGACCACAAGACTATATAACCCTGTCATGGTAGCCTCTGCAAGACATGTCAGATCTTCGACATGGGCACTACCATCAGACGTGGGAACACCACCCACCACATACACGGCAGATACTCATGTGACTTGGCCAATGTTGTCTGTTTCATACGCTGCAGGCAAGGACGCCCCGAGGCATGGTATATTGGCGACATCATGCAAACGCTACGACAATGGATGAATGCACATCGCACAACAATCGCCAGATAGGAATGTTCCCTCCCAGTGGGGGAACACTTCAGTGGTCAAGGACATTCGGCCTTGGACCTTCAGGTAAACATCCTCCAAGGTGGACTTTGTGATATGCAATAACGCAGAGTCGCTGAGCAGAGGCTGATAGCCAAGTTCAGTCCCCATGAGGATGGCCTCAACCGGGATCTTCAGTTCATGTCGCACTACAGGTGGCCCCACCACACTATACACTCTCTCTCATACACACACACACACACACACAAACTCAGTTACACAAACACACCCTCTCTCACACACACACACATGCACACACAAACTCAGTTACACAAACACACTCTCTCTCACACACACACACACACAAACTCAGTTACACAAACACACTCTCTCTCTCTCACACACACACAAACTCAGTTACACAAACACACTCTCTCTCTCTCACACACACACACAAACTCAGTTACACAAACACACTCTCTCTCACACACACACACATACACACACAAACTCAGTTACACAAACACACTCTCTCTCTCTCACACACACATACACACACAAACTCAGTTACACAAACACACACTCTCTCTCTCACACACACACACACACACAAACTCAGTTACACAAACACACTCTCTCACACACACACACACACACACATACACACACAAACTCAGTTACACAAACACACTCTCTCTCTCTCTCACACACACACAGACATACGCACAAACTCAGTTACACAAACACACTCTCTCTCACACACACACACAC
>NC_063360.1:4281328-4291473 GCF_021869965.1 Rhincodon typus
GTGTGTCTGTGTGTGAGTGAGAGAGAGAGAGAGTATGTGTGTGTGTGTGTGTGTGTGAGAGTATGTGTGTGTGTGAGACAGAGTATGTGTGTGTGTGAGAGAGAGAGAGTGTGTGTGTGTGTCTGTGTGTGAGTGAGAGAGAGAGAGAGTATGTGTGTGTGTGTGTGTGTGTGTGTGAGAGTATGTGTGTGTGTGTATGTATGTATGTCTTGGCTGAGGTATACCCAGCGTACCTTGTTTTTTGGCCAATGTCTGTGCCCTGTTTATTTCGGATGCTGTGCTCATAATTCTGTTTTTCTTATTTAAATGATTGTTATTTTACTTGAGCTGTCACAGGCTGCCACAAGTTAAAGAAGGGGTAGATCAATTTTTGAAATATTGAGGACTTGAAAGCTGTGAGTAGCGTATACAAAAGAGGAGTTGAAGCCTGGGGCAGATCAACTGTGATCTCATTAAATGGAAGGGCAGAATTGAGGGGCTGAATGGCCCACTGCTCCCCTTTCTAACTCTTCTTTGTTCTTCAAATTTAATGTTCATTAAATTCAAGGTCACTTTTAAATTCTAAGATTTTTTCCATGAACAAAATGCTCTTTTCCCCGATTTAATTTTATTGATCCTCCCTTGCCAATCAGGCTAAAAATGCATAAGGTGATGATCGAGAAAGTTGCCTTGTATACATCAGAATTTCTTGTGCTTTTTAGCGTAACAAAACCCTCTCTAATGCTACACTAATTTATTTGATCAATATTACTATCCACCTCTCCTTTTTCCCTTCAATATAACTTTCCTGAAAATCTTGTAACAGCAATATTACATTTCTATTCCCACCCTTGGGGCCTGGCTTTTCTGTTATTAACAAGTGGTGAATTGTGCTCAGAGCTCAGTATCTTTCTTTATCCATGTCACATGCATTTGCATACATACACTTCAAATCTGTCTTGGACAGGTCTGCAGTTAGTTTTTTTTCTACAAACATATGATTATGAGAACTAGGAGCACCTCATCCTGTTTAAATTCAAGGCCACTTTTAAATTCTAAGATTTTTTCCATTATCTAACACTTCGGCTGCTTTACCGATAAATGCAATTCTCATGTAAACCAGTGTTTTTTTTCAAATGGCTCACTTTTACTGTTGAAGAAAATTCATCTTTATTTGCTTTAAGAGCTTCATTGATGTTCTGCTGAAGCTCATTTAAGAAAGCTTGATACTACTTTTTATTTAATTCATAAGTTGTCTTCATCTGTTTTGCTCTTCTTCCCTCTCAGAGTTTGTATTTTCTCTATTTCTGTTTGTGCAAGAAGAATTCTTACTCCATTTTGACGTTTACTTTTACATTCAACAACACACATCCTTTCTGGCATCTCAACTGTGACAGCTCAGTTTTTCGATTTTTTTTCAAAGAATTCCTTTCCTTTGTTTCATCATTAATTTTGAGTCCTGTTGTTATTATCCCCACCTTTGGTCATTCGATTTCTGTACTTTTTATAATTCAGATGACTCTAACGCAGCTCTACCTTTTACTTTCTAAAATACCTTACTTAAAATTAGCAGGCTGGCTTTTTGGCTCTTTGGAATATGTCTTTGGTTAAAACATTAATTTTAATAGTTTTACAGGAAGTCATTGGTAATTTTGTCCCTCAGGTTTCCCCTGTATATTTCAAAAGCCTCTGCAGATTCTTCCGAAATGTTTGGAGTAAAAATACTTTACTCCAGCCAAGTCGTCTCTTAATAAGAAATAAAAACTTTTAACAAGCAAAATTGTAACTACGCTGACAATTTTAAATTGGCTCTATATAAACAATTTCCGTTCTGCATCAACACATTTCATTTAGCAAACTTCTAAAGAGAAATGCCCTTCACTTACTGACCTACTGATGATGTGTCTCTACAATTAACAATTGACATCTTTGCTTTACCAGACAAGGATGACGACATTGACCTTTCAACTCAAAATGCCCATATTTTCCTAGGCCTTGATTCAGTTCAATCTTAATGGCAGGAGAATCTTTTTTAAGCTCCAAGGACAAAGGTAGCATTTCCCAGGGAAGCACTATGCAATCTTCCAAATGCCACAGCTTTGCTTTCCCACCTTCACATGACCTTTATTGTGACAAAGTTAACATGTTGATTCCATTTGCTGTGAAAAGGTGTGATCTAAATATTAATTTTGAACAGAAGAGTGAGGGCCCATAGAAATATTTCTTGGACTTTTAAGCAAGAAGTTATGCTAAGGAAAACACAACAGGTACAAATGCAAGGTGAAGGAAGCCAGACATTCTGGGAAACTTTCAGAGTGGTCACATGACCCAGTTGGGAAGTGGGATAAGATTATGGAATTTTTGAACTCTGAGAAAGAAAGCAAGCATTTGAGACCTGCCTGAAAAGTAGCAGTCCATTGCACTCACTTGCTCTCTCTATTTCTTTGTACTCCTCTTGGCAAAGTGTGTGAACTGACAATGTACAGTAAGTTATCTTTAACACTTGGAGAGCTCTTGTAATCTGAAGAAATGGAATTCAACAAACTACAACTGTTCTTGAAAGATGCTCCAGTGCTAGCAGCTTGTGCGTGCATGAAATAACTTTGAAATTAGAGCACATTTACAACCAAATCAATTCAAGCTTTTGCAAGGTTTTTAATCTCTCCATTTGGGGATGATTGCGCACTACTCTCACATTGTCCTCAAAGCCTTTACAGGATCCAGCCTTTGGACTTCTGAGGAATTCAAGAAAGCCTCAGTCACCAGAGAGGTTCATTGTTGAACTGCAGGCTGACAAGTGCCCAGGCCCTGAAAGACTCTTCTTCCTCAGGCAGTTCAGGAAATTTGGCATGTCCACAAGGTCCCTCACCAACTTCAACAGATGCACCATAGAAAGCATAGTGCCCGGCTGCATAACAGCCTGGTAAGGCAACTGCTCTGCCCAGGGCCGTAAGAATCTAAGGAAGGTTGTCAGACTATCACGGAAGCCAACTTTCCATCCATGGACTCTACTTACACAGCTTGCTGCTGCAGAAAGGTGGCCAACATTATCAAAGACCCACTGCATCCTGGTAATGATCTCCTACAACCTCTTCTGTCAGGCAGAACATATAGAAGCCTGAACACATGCACAAGCAGGTTCAGGAACAGCTTCTTTCTGGCTGTTATCAGACTGTTGAATGGACTCTAGTCTCAAATAATGTAACCTGCAATGTAACCCATATGTCTCCAAGTCTTTTTGATCTATACGTCCTTTGCTTGTTGTGATCTGCCTGTTCCGCTTGTAAACAAAGCTTTACATAGTATTTTGGTACACATGACAATAAAATCAATCCATCAAACCTCGCGCTTGAAAAGAAATGGCTAGCAAGATAGTTGATGTGTTGGTTTTAATTTTCCAAAATTCCTTTGATTTAGGGATGGCCTCATCATTATTGGGCGATAGTGAATTATCTTGTACATTCAAATATGGAGAATAGAAGAAAGCAGAGACCTACAGGTCAGTTAACTTAACATCTATTGTAGGGAAAATGTCAGAAACTATTATTAAAATCGATTAGAGCAGGGCACTTGGACATGTTCAAGGTAATCAGGCAGATTCATGAGCCTGAATGGTCTGCTCCTGCTCCTAATTCATATTCTTATGGAACTTGACAGAGCGAATGTGAAAAGGCTGTTTCCCCTTGTGGGGGAGTCTAAGACCAGAAGGAAAAATTTCAGAGTAATGGGTGGTCTACTTAAATCAGAGACGAAGAGGAATGTTTTCTTGGAGGGCAGTGAATATGTGGAATTCTTTACCAGAAAGGACTGTAAAGGTTTGGTCATTAAGTATATTCAAGACTGAGATAGACAGATTTCTAATAATGTAAGGGATCAAAAATTATGGGGATAAGGCAGAAAAGTAGAATCGAGGATTATCAGAATAGTCATGATCTCATTGAGTAGTAGAACAGATTTGATGGGCTGAATGGCCTAATTCTGCTCCTACATCTTATGGTCTTGATTGTGTTAACTGCACAAAGTTGGGAAGCAGTGGAGCCTGTCTGAATGTCTTCACCAACGCAAAACATTCATATGCGGTACTTGGAAAATCAGACTGTCAAAATCAGGCTGTTCTTGTCAGATCTGGTTCCAATCAAAACATGCTCAAGGGTTCTTTTACCCTCAAGTTAAAAGGCAGCATTGTGATGGCCACGAATTGAACCTGCCTGGAAAGCAGGCACACTCAGCACAGCACCCACCATTACCCAAATGCCAGCAGTAACTGATATACAGCAATGTAATTCTGGATCATAAAAGTAAAATAGTGCAGACACTAGGAATGTGAAAGAAAACAGTGCTGGAGAACTTCAGCAAGTCTGATGGCATGTATGGAGAGAAAAACAGAGTTAATGTTTCAGGCCCAACGTGATTCTTTTTCTGCAGTCTGATCTGATGTCATGTTTTCTCCAATTCAAAACATGATTAAAAAACAACTAGAATTATGCATGATAATGATAGGAGGCCTAAAAACACAGTTTGCAAGATCCCCTCAGCCTGTCCAATTGTCAAAATGTTTCCACATGTCTGTGCAATATATTCCCTTCAGGTCCATATCCAATGCCCTTGTGGAAACCACAATTGAGTCAGCCTCCTGCATGTACTCTCATTCAGAATTTAACTGTTTGCTGTGTAAATAATTTCACCACAACTTATTTTGCCTTTTCCAGTCATCTGAAATCAATATCCTTTGGTTCTCAACTCTACCCAGTTATGGGAACAGGTCTGCTCTGTGCTCTGTGTAGCCCCCTCTCGATTTGGACATTTCTATCTCGTTCCCAGCCAAATTTCTCTCCTCTTAGGTGAACTATGCCAGCTTCTTCAGTCTATGCACAAAATTGAAATTTCTCTCCCCAGGAATATTTTTCTCATTATAAGCTGCACCTTCTGTCAAGCTTTGATATTATTCCTGCAGTACAGTTCCAGAATTCCGCAGAAAACTTCAGTGGAGATTGAACAAGTGTTTTATAGTTGTTCGTTGTGACTTTCTTGTTTTCAGTTTCTGGCTGTTGTGGCTTCAGGAGGGCTCAACACGGTAACAACTACTTGATTGGTTCCTGAGAAGGTGGCTACACTTTGGGTGTGGACAATATGGATAAAGCATCTAGTCTGCCTCACTCTCACTCTCTCCAGTTAGCTCAGTTGGCTGGAAAGTTGGTTTGCGTCACAGAGTGAAACCAACAGAATGATTTTAATTCCCAGACCAGCTGAGGTTACCAAGAAGGATTATGCTGCTCGATCTCTCTTCATAACTGGGGCATAGTGACTCTGAGGTGAAACCACCACCAGTCAAGAGAGAGCCGGCTATGGTCCAGTCGGACTGTGGTGACTTTAGTTAACATACAATGTTGAACATGATGTATAAAATAAGCCTTCATAAAATGCTCCCCAAATAACAAACTTTTTCTCCTGTTGCAGAGTAACAATCTATTCCTGAGGCTGAATAAATTTCAAGAAAATCAAAAAACTTCCCTTTCCTGTGCTAACTTCCTTAATCACTTCACTCCCACACTAAGT
The DNA here is from genome assembly GCF_021869965.1 of Rhincodon typus. Lineage (NCBI taxonomy): Eukaryota > Metazoa > Chordata > Chondrichthyes > Orectolobiformes > Rhincodontidae > Rhincodon > Rhincodon typus. Next base: position 4,286,864 of record NC_063360.1, read on the forward strand.
CACATGTCTGAACTCAGCAATAGTAGTGCTTTGTCATATTTAAACTGCTCAGTTTTCCTGCTGTTCTGTGCAATGTCATTTCCTACCAATTACTGGTTGAAATTACATATTAGCCCTTGTCTGAACTGATCTCATAGGGAGAGTGCCAGTCTACAGTCAGGCCAGATTAAACTGTTTCCAGGGGGGTTCCTGGGTGGACTCTATTCAGTTAAACCTGGGTCTTGCCAGTTGCTTGTATTCATCAATTGTACTGGCGTCAAAAACAGGCTTTTTTAATGTTCTGTGCATTTGTCCATATCATGTTAGGACACTAGATTTTAAAGCAAACCAGACAATTTATTGGGCACAAAGACAAATTTGTTTCTTTGGAACAAACACACTCTCGAAGTGATTGCTGGCAGTGTTTATTATATCGCTCAACATCAGCAGTACATGCAGGTCATTGTTCTTCACAGGCTGGAGAATGTAGTCACTCACATATTACTGTGGTTACATGTATCAAACACACAATGACATTGGCCTTTTGTGTGAAGCTATAGAAATGTGCAGAAGCTGATATTATTCCACTTTTTCCAAATTGCAGCAGACAGTTAAAGCAATGGTATCGAATGAGTCAACATCAGCAGAAATGGTTCCCTCATTCTTTCAGGTGGGGTTCAATGAAGCTTTGGTTTCACACGTGGCTCCTTACACGATTGGATAGAACATGTAGTTGGCAATTCCACAGTTATTCCGTCTGTCCTTAGACATTCTGATGTAACCTCTTTCACCCCATGATGTTCCCCAACTGAAAAATAAGAAGATAAATTGATGTCGGAATCAAACTTCTGTTGTAGAGACATATGTGGAGAACCAGCTGCTTTAACTCTGGGATCTGATTGAGATGATTTTAGGGGCTGGATTCTTTCCAAGCACCTGGAATTATCTGAGCCAGATAATGAGTTGTAAAGATTAATTTACATTAGCTTGGAAGGATTCAATTTTGATATTTTGCACAAGTTGCTAATCTGTACAGTGAGTATAGACTCACTACAAACTTTAACATGGCATGAGGTGGGTGGGAAATCGGGTCGAGTGAGATCAGTGACTGTTGTCTCCTGGAGATTGCCTGCTTGCCTTATGGAGGAGAAGAATTTCCCAGCGTTTTTACCATCATCGTTCTGAGATTGCCTGCCACAGGAGACTGTCTGAGTGGAAAATGAGTTGATGGTGCAGGTTACCCAGTGTCTCCTGGTACTACAAGGATACTCCAATCTAAAAAAACCCCAGACTCACCAAGCTATTCTACCACCCATTACATCCTGGCACTATCCACCTTATCAAAGCATACTGTGTTTTGTTTTAATCTACACACATACTGTTTCCTCTGGGCCTCTAGGAAATGTAGAAATGTGTGTGTCTGTGTGTGTGTCTACTCACTGAGCCACAGGACTTCTTTATTCAAACATTCTGTATCCAATCTGACCTTGAAGATTTTCACCAATCCTGTGACTACCTCTTCCAATCCTAATTTTAGTGATTGTAACGAGGTCAGCCAGCTGGACCTCATAGAATATGAGTTCCCTGATTGGGGTTGTTAACCTGGTCCAATCAGGGAGCCCTGGCTGCCATATTGAAAGGGTGAGTGTCAGAGATACTGACACTTTGGTGCCTGACTCTGTGCGAGGCAATACTTCAGTCAAGGACTATACATGTGTAAAGAAAGGGTCACTTGGTGACGGGATGCCAGCTTCTGGAGTTATTTCAGATATCATTTCAGATGGCACTACAATTAACCCTTCACATCCAGATAAACACAGTGTGCTGTGTTGGTTAAATAGATACACAGGCTGCAGAACAGAGACAGGAAATTCACTCTGTGTCAGTGTTTATACTCCACACAAGCCTCGTCCCAGCCCCCTTCCTCTAACCCTGTTAACATCTCCTTCTGTTCCTTCACCCTCATGTGTTTATCCAGCTTCTTCTTCAATATATCTGTGTCATTCAGCTCAAATACTTCTCATGGTAATAGTTTCCCCATTACCACCCTGCTGTGGGTAAGGAGATTCCTCCTGAGGTTCTGATTGGATTTATTAATGACTACCTTAAATGAGCTTTGAGAGTAAATCCAGTGCTCCTGTCACTGCCCCAGCTCTGTTCAGTTGTTTGTTGCTTATCGAGTATGTACCTGTTTTTAACCAGCCAATAGTTTATTCCATACTGAGTTCCAAATCCAACCGTCAGCATTGCATGGTTTGCAGGGCCTTTGCAGTTTTTATCATGGTAAATTCCTGTAAGGAGACACACATTGCATATGTTTTAACTGTAAAAGGTTTAATTAATTTTACTTTACCTTTGATTATTGAACACTGTCATGTTTTCTTCATCAACGATCTTCCAGTTGACAATCCTCACTCCCTGACATTGCTTTCGTTCACTTTTATCAATGTTTCCCAATGCTCTCACCTCTGCCATTCACACCTCCTCCAGACGTATCTTTCAGAGTATCTAGTTATATAGCACAGAAACAGATCCTTTTGTCTGACTTATCCATGCCAACCAGCTATCTTAAATTAATCTAGTTCCATTTGCCAGCATGTGGCCTTTACCCCTCTAAACCCTTCCTATTCATGTATACATCCAGATGCCTTTTACAAGTTGTAATTGTACCAGCCTCCACCATCTCCTCTGGAAGCTCATTCCATACACGCACCACCCTCTGCATGAAAAGATTGCCCTTTAGGTCCCTTTTCACCTTAAACCTATGCCCTGTAGTTTTGGACTCCCCTACCCTCGGGAAAAGACCTTGGCTATTCACCCTATCCACGCCCCTCATGATTTTATAAACATCTATCAGGTCACCCCTCAGCCTCCGATGCTCCAGGGAAAATAGCCCCAGCCTATTCAGCCTCTCCCTGGAGCTCAAACCATCCAATACCAGCAACGTCCTTTTTAAATATTTTCCGAACTCTTTCATGTTCAACAACATCTTTCCTATAGCAGCGAAGACAGAATTAAACACTGTATTTCAAAAGTGGCCCCACCAATGTCCTGTACAGTCACAACATGACCTCCCAACTCCTTTACTCAATGGTATGACCAATGAGGGCAAGCATGCCAAATGCCACCTTCACTGTCTTATCTGCCTGTAAATCCACTTTGAAGGAACCATGCACCTGCGCTCCTTACCCTCTTTGTTTGGCAACACTCTCTAAGGCCCTACCGTTAACTGCATGTGTTTCTTTACTTTCTTTACTTTTCTCATTTTCACTACTTTTGGCACTGCACCATGAACCCTTTTCACATTTAATCTCCTTTGTTCCACCCTATCACAGACCTTCCCTTTTCTCTTTTCCAATTGGAAGTCCTGTCTTGATTACATTCTTCCAATTCCTATAACTTTTGCTGATGTTTTTGTGTCAATGATTGCCATTGCCCACATTCCCATTTGGTTTTGCTGTCACACATCAGAATATTGCAGCGGCTCTGGGCTCTGATCACTGTGTTTCTGGGGAGTAACTTGCTGAATCTCTCGCTTCCACCACATACATTATACCAATCAACTGAGCACAGGCAGCACTGGGGTGCAATTTACTGAAAATCTGTGACAAGCCTTGCACCCAGCACACACTTCCTGCAAGTACAAAAGGAAAGGAAGACTTGCATTTATATCGCACTTTACACAAGCACCAGATGTCTCAACGTGCTTTGTAGCCAGTGAACTGCTTTGAAATATAAGCACTGCTGTGATATAGGAAATGGAGCAAACAATATGTGCGTAGCAAGCCCTAACAGTGAACATGAGGAGAGCGTTGTGGGCCACAAATTTGGTTCCATAGCATCCTTGGTTTTGGAGCTTTTGATTGGTTTGGTCTCTGACTGTGTGTAACACCAATTGGATGCTATCTGTGCTAACAGGTTCTCTTAACCACACACACACGCTCTCACTCATTCATACTCACACACACACTCACACTCTCACTCATTCACACTCACACACACACACGGACTCATTTACACACACACACACTCATTCACACACACACACACTCATTCACACACACACTCACTCTCACTCTCACACACACTCACACTCACACACACACTCACTCACACACAGTCTCACTCATTCACACTCACACAGACACACACTCATTCACACTCACACACTTGCACTCATTCACACTCACACACACACTCACACTCATTCACACACACTCACTCACTCACACACACACTCTCACTCATTCACACTCACACACACTCTCACTCACTCATCACACATGCACACTCGACCTCATTCACACACACTCACACACTCACACTCTCACGCACACACACACACAGTCTCACTCACTCTCGCACACACACTCACTCACTCTCACACACATACACAGTCGCTCATTCACACACACACTCACTCACACACTCTCACTCAGACACACACACACACTCATTCACACATACACTCACTCACACACACAGTCACTCACTCACATAAACTCACACTCTCACTCACACACACACTCTCACTCATTCACACACACACGCACTCACTTTCACTCACACATACACTGACACTCACACACACACACACTCTCACTCATTCACACTCACACACACTCACACTC
>NC_063360.1:4291483-4292920 GCF_021869965.1 Rhincodon typus
CACACACACACACTCTCACTCATTCACACTCACACACACTCACACTCATTCACACTCACACTCACACACGCACAGTCACACTCACTCATACACACACACACACACTCATTCACACACACACTCCCTCACTCACACACACAGACACACGCACATACTCACTCACTCTCACACACACACACACACACACAGTCACTCATTCACACACACACTCACTCACACACTCTCACTCCGACACACACTCACACACACACTCACTCATTCACTCACACACTCACGCACACACTCATACACTCACTCACACAAACTCATACTCACTCTCACACATACACTCTCACTCATTCACACGCACTCACTCAGACAGACACTCACGCACACACACTCATACTCACTCTCACACACACACACACTCATTTTCACTCATACATACACTGACACTCACTCACACGCACACTCTCACTCACACACACACACACCCCCTCACACACACACACACACACCCACACACACACACACACACACCCACACAGAGACACACTCACTCATTCTCACTCTCACATAACTCTCTCTCACGTGCTGCCACCATCTCTCACTCTCCTGGGATTAGGAAGGAGCTCCACACTGCACTATTTGAAACAATCATTAAGTATTTTCCAGGTTGTTGCTGGTTAATCTCTTCTGGCTCTGGGTTGTGCTGTGGCAGTGCTTAAATGATTCGAAATGTTGGTGAAGTCGAGAGGCAATTGTCCTCACATGGAGAAGATCTGTGCCATGACCACAAGGACTCTTGAGCAGGTAACCTTCCCTCTGTTGGCCACAGTTGTTGCAATTCCTGTTGAGGTGCCACACGAGACGAGATTGAGAAAGGACGAGAAACTGCTGCTGATGGTGGAGGATGGGGGAGGGTGTCTCTCAGCAGAAGGTCTAGGGTTTTCTGCTTTCCTCCTAACCCAGGAACAATGAGTGTGCCATCTTCACTTTACAAGGATGCTGCTCATATTACTCTACCACCTGCGGTAAACAGCCCTGCAAATTTCGGAGCAGGCCGAGAAAGCACTGCCAATGGTTGTGGAGCTGACTGTGGCCCGAATATTATTTTCACCACAGGATCCGTCCAGTTTGGAGCAGACTCCATGTCTGACATCTCCCAGTTCACTGTCGTATCAGAGAGGTGAGAGACGCTGCTTATACCAGGAGGCGGGAGCCCATTGTGTTCCCTCTGAGCATAGAAAAGGAGGCAGAGTGGTTTTGCCCGGATAGAGTCCTCCCCATGGTGCAGGTGAACCACATCTCAACTGTAGCATTGACTGTGACAGCTACCTGGTCTCTCTGCCTTCTCAGTGTCTGCCTGGAGGGCCCCCTACTTCGCTTAAGGAAGGGCACCTCTCTTCTCGTGTTCACCTCCTGTACTAAGGTCTCCAGTGCTGTCTCAGAGACCCT
>NC_063360.1:4293420-4316533 GCF_021869965.1 Rhincodon typus
TGCCTGGTGGTGGCATCTTGCTGGAGGTGGTGGAAATGGTATCTGATGATCTTCTGGATGTGGATGCTGATGGGATGGTAGGTAAGGACTAGGGGAACCCTATCGCTGTTGCTGGAGGGAAGAGGCGGAGTGATGGTGGAAGTGCGGGAGATGGGTCGGACCTGGTTGAGGGCCCTGTTGACAACGGTGCTGGGGAATCCTCGGTTGAGGAAGAAGGCGGATATTTCGGAGGCTCCCTTGTCGAAGTTGGTCTCATCCAAACCCATGCGATGGAAAAGGAGGAACTGAGAGAATGGAATGGAGTTTTTACAGGAAGCAGGGTGCAAGGATGTATAGTCCAGATAGCTGTGGGAAACGGTGGGTTTATAGTGCATATTAATGGTCAGTCTATCTCCAGAAATGGAAACAAAGATGTCGAGGAAGCGAAGGGAGGAGTCGGAGATAGTCTCGGTGAAAGTGAGGGCGGGGTGGAAATTGGAAGCAAAAAATTGATTAACTTTTCCAATTCCAGATGAGAAAGGGAAGCAGCACCGATGATATCATTGATATATCGGAGAATGAGTTGTGGGTCGGGGCCGGAATAGGACTGGAACAAGGAATATTCCATCTTGTCCATAAAGAGACAGGTGTAACTGGGGCCCATGCGGGTACCCATGACCACCCCTCTGACCTGAAGAAAATGAGAGGAGTTAAAAGAAAAGTTGATGAGTGTGAGGTTGAGCTCGGCCAAGCAGAGGAGGGTGGTGCTGGGTGGGGACAGTTCAGGTCTTTGCTCCAGGAAGAAGAGGAGAGCCCTATGACCCTCCTGGTGGGGGATGGGTGTGTAATGGGATTGCACAGTAGAGAGCAGGCGGCTGGAGCCTGCAAACTGGAAGTTTTGAAACCGGTGTAAAGCATCAGAGGAATCACAGATGTACGTGGGCAGGGATTGGACCAGGGGACGGAAGACTAAGTCAAGGTAGGAAGAGATGAATTCTGTGGGGCAGGAGCAGGCTAAAACAATGGGTCTGCCCAGACAGTCCTGTTTGTGGATTTTTGGGAGGAAGTAGGAGCGAGCTGTGCAGGTCTGGGGAACTAACAGCTTAGAGGCAGTGTTGCGGGGAGATCACCAAATGAAATGAGATCAGTTACCGTGGTTGATACAATGGCCTGATGTATCATGGTGGAGTTATGGTCCAGGGGAAGGTAGGAGGAGGTATCTGAGAGCCAGCGCACCAGTCAGTACACCAGACTGCAACAGCACCACCCTTATCGCAGATTTAATAGCAAAGTCAGGATTAGATCTGAGTGCACAGAGTACAGGTAAAAGACCAGAGGGAGGGGTGCAGATAGAGGGAGAATGTTGGAACTGGGCAAAGGGCTCTGTGGGACGGGGGAGGAAATGGGCGCTAAGGCAAAGACGGTGGAAGAAGAATTCGACGTCATGTTGTGCCCGAAATTCATTCAAGTGGGGATGCAGGGGAAGAAAGCTGAGACCTTTGCTGAGTGTGAAGGTGGGGGTTGTACACAAGACACGGCTGCCCTGGTCCCCTCAGTGGTAGAGGTTGTAAGGGAAGGAGTAACCTTGGTGATTTGCTACAGTTCATCCTGTAGACAGTACATTCTGCAGCTGCAGGGCAGTAGATACAGCAGGAGAAATGGAGTCTAGTAACAGGAGCCTCAATCAAGTGAATTGCTCTGTGCTGGACAGTGTTGTAGCTGCTCCTTCCAGGTGAGCAGTTGATTATTCTATCACACTCCTGACCTGAAGCTTGTCAGTTTTGGGGAAGCTGCGAAGGGTCAGGAGATGAAACATTTGTCTCAGAATACCCAGCTTCTGCCCTGTCTCTATAACCATAGTGTTAGTCTGGCTGCACCAGTCCAGCTTCTGGTCAATGGGTTGTGAGTCCTTTGAACATAGAACATAGAACTGTACAGCACAGTACAGGCCCTTCGGCCCTCGATGTTGTGCCGAACTTTTACCCTAATCCTAAGGTCTATCTAACCTCCACCCCTACCTTATACTATCATCCTTATGCCTGTCTCATAGCCGCTTAAATGCTCCTAATGAGGCCAACTCCACTACCCTCTCTGGCAATGCATTCCACGCCCCAACCACTCTCTGAGTAAAGAACCTACCTCTGACATCTCCCCTATATCTTACCTCCACTCACTTCAAAACTATGCTCCCTCGTAATAGCTACCTCCACCCTAGGAAAAGTCTCTGGCTGTCTACTCTATCTATACCTCTGATCATTTTGTACACCTCTATCAAGTCACCTCTCATCCTTTGTCGTTCTAAAGAGAAAAGCCCTAGCTCTCTCAACCTTTCTGAGTAAGACCTTCCCTCCATTTCAGGCAACATCCTGGTAAATCTCCTTTGCACCTTTTCCAACACTTCCACATCTTTCCTGTAATGAAGCGACCAGAACTGGACACAATACTCCAGATGTGCCCGAACCAGGCTTTTGTATAGCTGGAGCATAACTTCACGGCTCTTGAACCCAATCCCTCTATTAATGAAAGCTAACACACCATATGCCTTCTTAACAGCGCTATCCACCTGGGTGGCAGCTTTCAGGGAACTGTGGACGTGAACCCCGAGATCCCTCTGCTCCTCCACACTGCCAAGAATCTTTCCGTTAACCCTGTATTCTGCTTTCAAATTTGTCCTTCCAAAATGAATCACCTCACATTTTTCAGGGTTAAACTCCATGAAATTTGTTTCCTCAAAAGGAAGCAGATGCAGAATATTCAAATATTTTTAAGGCTGAGGAAGATAGAATCTTGATGACCATGGGGATGAAAAGTCACCAGGAATATGCAGGAATGTAGCGTTGAGGTCAAAACCATGACCGACAGAGCAGACTCAAAAGGCTAAGTGGCCTATTCTTGTTCCTTGCTCTTATATTTGTGCAGAGTGCAGGAAAAATGGATTCACTGAAAGGAAAGAACAAGCCGAACACCAGTGCAACTCGACAGATGAATAAAGATGTAAGGGAAGAATTGAGGGTGAGGATAAAGTGTAAAGTACGTTAAATAATAGATAAGAACTGATCGGGAGACATGTCAAAGAACATTAGAAAGGCAAAGAGCAACTATGAAATTACATGAGCAGTGAATATACAATGATATAAATGTTTCACGGACACATTCATAGGAAGGGAACGCTTGGATGGGAAACAGAGGTCATTGAAGGATAAACAGTGTTATATCACAGATAACGATGGAGAGATAACAGAAATATTATTTTGTTTTGATAATTATGAGTGAGGTGGAAGCGGAGCCTTTGAAATCAGGTAATAAGATGAGTATTGAGATAAGGGAATTTAAAATAAAATAAAAATAAGCATTAAATATACAGCCATGGTCTGGATGAATTCCACTCCTGCATGATAAAAGAATGGAAAAGATTGTAAAAGTACTCCAACACGTAGTTGCTAATCTGTTACAAAAGAGCACAGCATCTGAGGTTTGATGTTAACCCATTAACCCATTAGAAAGGGGCAGAACATGTGCAGGGATTTTCAAACCATTTGACTTATAATTGTGACAGGAAAAGTACTGCATCCTTTTAAGGGAGAGAATAGACATCTAGAAATAAATACAACTATAACAATGATTATTCAGCATGAATGTCAAAGTGGAAATCTTACCTGACCAATCTTGTTGAATTTTTGACAGTGTAATAGAGAAAATAGACAATGGTAAAGGAGAGGGTATGATTTATCTAGAATTTCAAAAGGCTTTTGAAAGTTTTCACCATTATAAATAAGCCTCGAAAATGTAAAATCAGGGGATAAGTGGAAGAATGAATTGTTAACTGGCTTCATGACTGAAAGCAGAAACTGAGAGTAATGATAGCTATTCATACAGGCAGTGTGTGGTTAGTGGTGTACCACAGAAACCAGTGCTGGAAACATTGCTATTCACAATTTGCATTCACGGCCCAGACCTTACAGTCTGAACTTTCGGAGCCCCTAAGAGGCTGCGATGGAAAATCGATGTGAGAACAGCTCTGAATTCTTACATTTCCAATGGGCAACTTGTATCTAGAATTTCCGAAAAAAAGACTTCGGCTCTGAGTTGGAGTTGGAGAATTCAGAGTTTTCTAACTCACTAGACTGGATAGTTACCAAGGAGATGTTAGACACCCCTTTCAACACCCCCATGACCTGAACTGATGACCTTTGCACTATTTAATTATACCCTAAACCCCTATTACCATCCATCACCCAACTATTCCTACAAACTCCCAATTCCCCCATCTACCTCCTGACCACCCTGACCCAACAACATTGACAGCACCCACTACCTACCAATCAACACCTGACAATCAAGTGATGTGACCATCTACATCCTTCACCTTCTCCCTGATCCCACTGTCATAGAGTCATCGAGTTATACAGCATGGAAACAGACACTTTGGGCCAACTCATCAGTGCGGATCAGACATCCCAATCTGACCTAGTGCCATTTGCCAGCATTTGGTCCATATCCTCCTAAACCACTCCTAGTCATGTACCCATCCAGATGCCTTTTAAATGTTGCAATTGTACTGACCTTAACCATCTCCTCTGCCAGTTTGTTCCACACACTCACCTCTCTTACCTTAAACCTATGCCCTTTCGTTTTCTACATCCCTGCCCTGGAAAAAGGACCTTAGCTATTAACCCCATCCATGTCCTTCATGATTTTATAAACCTCCATAAAGTCACCCTTATAGTCAGCCTCCAATGGTTCATTCTGCCTCTCCCTATAACCCAAACCTTCCAGTCCCGGCAAATCCTTGTAAATCCTTTCTGCATCCGTTCAAGTTTAACAACATCTTTCCGATAGAAGAGTGGCCAGAATTGTAAGCAATATTCTAAAAGCCGCCTCACCAATGTCCTTTAGAGACACAACATGATGTCCCAACTTCTATCCTCAATGTTCTGACCAATGAAGACAAATGCCTTTTCACCTCGCTGTCTACCTGTGACTCCACTTTCAAGGAACTATGCACCTGCACCCCGGGTCTCTTTGCTCAGTAACACTCCCAGGGCCCTATCATTTACTGTATAAGTCCTGCCCTTGTTTGCCTTAGTAAAATGCATCACCTCACATTTACCTATATTAAACTCCATCTGCCATTCTTTGGCCCATTGTCACATCTGATCAAGGCTCCATTGTACTGTGAGATAACCTTCTTCACTGTCCACTGCATCACCTATTTTTGGTGTCATCTGCAAACTTACTAACTCACCCAACCCAACACAACTAACTTTCCTGTAGCTAATTGCAGCAGCGCCATGCTGCCACCACAACTCTCCCACTGATGAAGCACAACTACTCCCTGTGAGCCAACTGTCCCTCTGAAGTTATACATGTCTATCACCTATTTGCAATAGCCAAGACCTAATTATCCTCCTGACCACTGACTGACCCCACCTATAACCTCATCCACCCACCTCCAATCCTAACCCCTCACCCATCACCAAATCCTGCACCTGGAAAGATCTGCCCTTCAGCCACCTCCCAGCTTAGCCCCTCATTCATCAGCCTTTCTCCCCCCTTCATTCTGGTGCACCCTACACTCTTAGCCACCTCCCACCTTACCTCTGACCCATCAGCCAGCCTATCCCCTTCACCCACCTCCCTCCATCTGAACTGCCTCTCCACCTCTGCACTACCTGCCACCATAACTCTTCACCTACTTACCTTACACAGCCCCTCCTCTCTGTAGCTTTGGAATATGTAAACCCTGCCCTTATTCAGAAACAGCACCAGTGTGGCAAAAAGGGGCACGGCTTGGACCTCCACCATAGTCTTATATTGTGAGAATTAACTCTGTTTTAACTATGTCCTGCAGAAGTTTGATCCAGAGATCTGTGACTGAAATGAGGAGCTCCTTCAGGGCATGAGAATTAAAGGAGCAGAATGATTGCCACTTCACTCAGGTTTTCCGTTAACAACTTCTACTTTGCAATGAAAAGCACAACTTCTAAATTTGTGGATGACTCCAAACTATTCAACATCAAGAAGGAAAACAATAAATTATGAGAGAATATTTTTAAAAATGCAGAATGGACAAATAATTGGCATGTTTAAGTTCAATGCACACAATTGCGTGACAGTATATTTTGTTGGAACCCCTTTCAGTTCTGAAAATGAATCATACCAGACTCAAAACATTAACTATGTTTCTCACTCCACAGATGCTGCCAGAGCTGCTGAGTTTCTCGAATATTTTCTTGTGTTTGTCCTACATCCATCTGCCCTACTGCATTCTATGATCTGTCCATTTAATAACATGCTGCTTTTCTACTTTTCCGATCAAAATGGAGAACCTTACATTGTCCACATTTTATTCCACCTGCCAATTATCTGCCTCCCGCCAAATTGTCTCTGTGCCTTTGCAGACAGCTTGTATCCTCTTCCCAACTTGCGGTTCAAACAATGTATTGCAGCCAAATCTGAAGAAACACTCTGTTCATTCATTGTGTCACTGCTTTCGATTGTACAGAGTTGATGTCCTTGGGTCAATCTCTGCAGCACTCGATGCATTACAATTTGGCAACTTGGAAATAATCCATTTATCCCGACTCTCTGGCTCCTATTAGCGAGCCAGCCCTCTATCTATGCTGATATATCACTACATCAGTGTGAGCTCTTGTGCCTTTTAGGTCACACCTATTTGAACATTTTTAGATATCCGAACACGATACAGATCCTGCTGGCCAATTAATTTGTTCTTTAGTTATATTCTCAAACTTAATTAAACAAATGCAATTTCATTTCATAACAGCATGTTAACTGCCCTTGCTTATGTTATAATGTTTTTAATGCGCTGCTATTATTTACTTTTGATACCGGCTAAGGTTACCAGGAAGGTCCCATATTTTCAGCCTCTGCCCTTGCTTGAGTTATGGTGACCCTCAGATTAAACCACCACCAGTCGGCTCTCTCCCATGAGAGAACGGATCTATGGTCCTCAGGGACCCTGGCGAACTTACTTACTATTTGCGTAATAATGGATTCCCACCATGTGAGGCCACAGGTGGGGTCCCAGAAGACTGGAGAATAGCCAATGTTATCCCATTGTTGAAGAAAGGTCACAGCGATAATCCTGGAAATTACAGGCCTGTGAGCCTCACATTGGTGGTAGGGAAATTATTGGCAAAGATTCTCAGAGACAACAGCTATACACATTTAGAAGCAAATGGACTTATTAGGAATAGACAGTATGGTTTTGTGCAAGGGAGGTCGTGCCTCACCAACAATTAGCTTTTTGAGGAGGTGAAAAAGATGATTGATATTGCGGTTGATATGGAAAAGCGGTTGATATTGTCCACATGGACTTCAAAGGTGCGTTATGGCAAACTGGTACAAAAGGCGAAGTTGCATGGTATCAGGGGTGAACTGGCAAGATGGATACAGAACTGGCTTAGTCATAGGAGACAGAGGTTAGTGGTGGATGGATGCTTTTCGGAATGGAGGGCTGTAATTCATGGTCTTCCACAGGGATCAGTGCTGGGACCTCTGCTGTTCATGGTTTACATAAATGATTTGGAGGAGAATGTGGCTGGTCTAATTAGTAAGTTTGTGGATGATACAAAGATTGGGTGGTGTTGCAGATAGTGAGGAGGATTGTCAGATGGTACAGCAGAATATAAATCAGTTGGAGGCATGGGCAGAAAAATGGCAGAAGGAGTTTAATCTGGACAAATGTGAGGTGATGCATTTTGGAAGATCAAGTATAGGTGGCAATGATACAGTGAATGGCAGAACCCTTAGGAGTATTGATATGCAGATGGATCTGGGTGTGCAGGTCCACTGATCACTGAAGGTGGCAGTGCAGGTAGATAAGGTAGTAAAAAGGCCTATGGTGTATTTGCCTTCATTGGAAGGGGCATTGAGCATAAGTTAGGCAAGTTATCATGCAGCTGTACAGAACTTTAGTTCGACCATAATTGAAATATTGCATATAGTTCAGGTCACCACACTACCAGAAGTACATTTGCTGTGGAGAGAGTACTGAAAAGGTTTACCAAGATGTTGCCTGGTATGGGGGAATTTTAGCTATGAAGAATGATTGGGTAGTCTGCGTTTGCTTTCACTGGAATGCAGGAGGTTGAGGGGGCAACCTGATAGAAGTCTGTAAGATTGTGAATGACATGGATAGAGTGGAAAATATGAGGCTTTTTCCCAGGCAGGAGGAGTCAATTACTAGGGGACACAGGTTCAAGGTGCAGGGTTGGGGGGGAAGGAGATGTTTAAAATAAACTTGCAAGGCAAGTTTTTCACACACAGGGCAGTGAGTGCCTGGAACGTGCTGCTAGAGGAGGTGGTGGAAGCAGACACAACAGTGGCATTCAAGAAACACCTGGGCAAATATATGAGTAGGAAGTGAATAGAGGGAAATGGATCCTGTAAACGAAGACAGTTTTAGTATGGAAGGGCTGAATGTGTTGGCGCAAGTTTGGAGGGCCGAAGGACCTGTTCCTGCTCTGTATTGTTCTTTGTAGTCTTTGTTCTATTTTACCCAATGACATCATGTTTGCCTAACTGGCCTAAAACTTCCAAGTTTCTTTTCCCCTCTTTTTTGTGAATGGTTACATTTACAGTTTCCAATCCACAGAGACAATTCCTGAAGCTAAATAAGATTGCAGCCATTGTATCCACTGTCTCTGCAGTAGCTACATCTAAAACCTTCAGATACAATCAATCAGATCCGGGATACTGTCAGCTTTTAAACTCATTTGTTTTCTGAGTAATTGTTTCTTCACTGATCAATGTAGTTCTCTCCTTTGCCCTTTGATTGGGATACATAAAAGTTTCAGCATTTGATGGACAAGGATACTATTTGTGTTGTTCCTCTCTCAGAGTAACTTTGCCAAACAGCTAATTGGAATATTGTCCACTTTCTGTCTAAAACCCACTGGTTTTGCTCCGTTAGATTGTCCATCATGAAGTTCTCTCTATTTCTGGGCTGCGTACTCGTGTCTATTCTGGCTGTGGCCTCAAGAGACACCTTTCATTCAACACTGGATGAAGACTGGAAGAACTGGAAATCACAGCATGAGAAACAGTACACTGAGGTAAAAGGGGAATTTACTCTGGGAGAAAATGTATTCCAAATGCTCAGCTCACTCAGAAGAGGAAAGGATTGCACACACATGACAGATATTGAGAATTCTTAGTTGCAGTAAATAAGAGACACCTGTTGGGTGGGATGGATATGTGAAGTGAAATTGAGAACATATTGATCCTGAAACTCCATCAGCATTCTCCCAGTCTCTAACTCCAGGAGAGGATTGATGAAACTCATAGTGAAACAGCAAGGACCTGGTGTAACTCATTTTACTGGAGTCACAACAGAAACCACAAATATGACTTGAGAAGATTCAAATCCATTCCTGATGTTGAATTGGCAATTGTGGAAAGGCAGAAAAACAGAAGTTGCTGGAAAAGCTCAGCAGGTCTGGCAGCATTCATGAAGAAAAACTCAGTGTTAATGTTTCGGGTCCGGTGACCCTTCCTCAGAGCACCAAACCTGAAACGTTAACTCTGATTTTTCTTCACAGATGCTGCCAGACCTGCTGAGCTTTTCCAGCAACTTGTTTTTATTCCTGATTTACAGCATCCGCAGTTCTTTTGGTTTTAATTGTGGGAAGGCAACCTGGAGGGTGAGGCATAGGGGGAGCCTTCTGATCAGCCCAAGAGGCCCATTCAAAGATACATCCCTCTGTCTGCCCAACCTCACCCTACTGAGCTGGCTGCTTGATGCAAGCCTCTCCCACGACAGGGTGATGAGGTTCCTGAGTGGGTAGTAATTGCCCACGTAATGGCCTCAGTTGGTTCACAGGGATATGGAGCTGTTGAATCCCATGCCTGCTGCTACACCAATTTCACTTAGGACAGGGGCAGGTGGCTAGATGTAGAGTGTATCCACTTTCAATCTAGTCACCGAGTGGGTATCAAACCATCCTCCTGTTCAGCATTTTTTATTCTGCTTCACTTTCAGTATCAACCTCTCAGACTGGCAGTTAAACAAGTTTTGCTGTGCATTTATTTTTTTGGTGGGTGGGGAGCAGTGTGGGGCAAACCTGACTGATACTTTTCAGATCTGGTTAGGAGGATCGAAGCTCAACCGCAAAATGTTATTTCAGGTTTCATACAGGGATTTTTAAAGCTATTCTATAATTTTATGAATGAAAGATGCTGGAGCCTGATTGGTTTAATGTTTTTATTCAGGATGAAGAGATCTACAGGAGAATGGTATGGGAGGACAATATGAGATACATTGAACAACACAACCTGGAGCATTCGATGGGGAAACACACATTTACTGTGGGAATGAACCAGTTTGGAGATCTGGTGTGTACAAGACGTTTCATCTGGGATCTGTTCACTGCTAGTCATTGTGAAATTGTGAAACTGGTATAAGGTTATAATAAGAAGCAGGAGCAGGAGTTGGCCACTTAGTCCCTCAAGCTGACTCTATCGTTCAGTATACTCAATGACTGACTGGATTGTGATCTTACTCCATTTTCCTGATTCCTTCTTCCCCACTCCATGCTTCCATTACCCGGAACTCCTTTGTAAATCAAAAATCCATCTCTCTCCAGCTCGAATATATTTAGTGACTCCAGCCTCCATTGCTCCCTGGGGAAGAGAATTCTAAAAACTAACAATCCTCTGAATAATGCAATTCCTCCTCATCTCCATGTTCAGATTCTGTATTATTAAATTGAATTAAACAGTGCTCGCTGATGTGAGCTGCCTTTATGGGTAGCACTCACACTATGGATACAAACAACTCTTGTGTTGTTGAGTCCTCATGGATTCTGCCCATCCCAATGTCTGGGTGTCTGAGTTGCATTCTGCACTGTGGAGGCTCCTCCCTTAGACAAGACTGTCCCTTCTGAGTCTGCTGCATCTCTGACTCTGCCTTATCTAGCCATGAGCACGGTTTAGCCCACAAGAGATCCACTAACCTCTGTTACCGACATTCTAAAGTGCAGGATCCTGCTCACCAGGACAGTTGTTCCTTTGCCCTGTCCTCAGCATCTCAATAGCATGTGACTGTTGATGTCAGCATTACATCATATTATCTATCATCATCTCATTAACATGTATATTTTGGTTCTACCCCAGCCCCTGGTTTGAAACTCCCCCATCAAGGAAAACATCCTCTCACCACCACCCTGTCAATCTCCTCAGAATCTGATATGTTTCTGTAAGACCAGCACTCATTCTCCTCATCTTCAGTAATTAGAGGCTCCAGCCTATTCGACGTTTTCTCTTGTGATAACTGCCTTCTTCCCAGGGATTATTCTCATGAACCTTCTCCAAAACTCCTTCCAACTATCCCTCCTTAACTAATGAAGTCAAAGCTATTCACACAGTACTGTCTGTGTGTAGTCTCAATGATGCACTGCCCAATTGCAACAAGACTTCCCCACTTTGATACTGTCTTTCCCTTACATTGTGGGCAAATATTCATTTGCCTTTCTAATAACTTGCTGTTCCTACATGCTCACGTTTTCAACTATGTGTACAAAGACACACAAATCTTTCTATTCCACAGGAAACCCTGTAAAATTGGAATTTCAAAAGACATTTTACGAGGTGCCACATCAAATGTTACTACACAAAATAAGAGCTCATGGTATAGTGAGTAACATATTGGTATGGACAGAGGGTTCATGAGCTAAACAGGAAACAGAGGGTGGCGTGATGGAAAGTGAGGAGACAAAGCATTCTGTCATTGTTCTGGCATGGAGAGGAACAACTCTACAAAGATTGACTTATGAGTAAAGGCTAAACAGGTTGCGACTTTACTCACTGGAGTTTTGAGCAATGAGAGGTGATCTCATAATAAAAGGGCACCAATTTAAAACCGAGATGAGGAGGAATTTCTGCTTTCTGAGGTTGAACAGTCTTTGGAACTCCTTGCCACAGGGAGCTATTGGGACAGAATCCTTATGCACACTTAAGTCTGAGATAGATTCTTGATTGTTGAGGGAATCAAGGATTACAGGGAAAAGGCAGGAAAGTGGATATGAGGAATGTTGGATAAGCCACAATGGAATGATGGAGCAGGCTTAAGGTGCCAAACAAGCTACTCCTGTTTCTTATGGACTTATGAAGGAGGAAATAAAATGCAGACAATGTGTCAGACACAGCTGAAAGGCCTGTGAACCACATTGTGATGAGTCCGTGGTTAAGGAAAAACGAAAACTTTAAAAACGCCCGTGTGGATCGTGACTCCAATGCAGATGCAATGCAGGTGGGGAACCTGGGAGAACAGAATGGAATCTTTACAGGAAGCAGGGTGCGAGGAGGTGTAGTCAAGGTAACTGTGGGAGTCAGTTGCTTGGTAATGGATATCAGTGGCCAGCTTCGCCCCAGAGATGGAAACTGTGGAGTAAAAGAAGGGAAAGGAAGAGTCAGAGATGGTCCAGGTGAAGGTGGGAGAAGGGTGCAAATTGGAAGCAAAAGTAATAAATATTTCCAATTCTGGGTGAGAGCAGGAAAGGGCAACGGGAGGGGCCAGAGTAGGACTGGAACAAGGAATGTTCCACATGCCCCACAAAGAGACGGGTGCAATTGGGACTCCTGCATGTCCCGATAGCCATACTACTCACTCATAGGATGGGAACTGTTCAGTTAAACAGCAATAAACTCAGCCAACATGAGGGATGTTTCATCCACTCACTTCACGCTGAAAGTGTTCTGTAAGATCTTAATGATCAGAGATGATTGTCAAATTGTTTCTTAAAAAATGAGACAAATGTATAAAAACTGCTGCTGTTTTGGTTGATGGACAATCAATCAGAGATATTTGAGCACCCTCAGGCTCCCCACCCATGTTTATACTGGACTGGAAAGAAATGGATGCCCCCTTCTTTTTCATTCAGTCAAATATTAAACATGAGGAAGGAGTGTCAGCACTGCTTTCATCTCACTTTGTGCTAAACTCAGTGAATGTGTGGAATGTAGCTCTGTGAGGTTATTGACCCTCCTCCTACATTACCTCCATTTCATGAATCTGCTTGACTTTCTAGACCAATGAAGAGTTTAATGAACTCATGAGTGGAATCGTCCAAATTGATGCTGATAACCTGACTAAAGTGGAAGTTGATGAAAGAGATAAAATTAATGAAGCTGAAGAAAGTGACAATGATTTGAGAACGGCAATTGTTGACTGGCGTATAAAAGGTTTAGTTACTAGATAAAAATCCTCCTCCTGATTATTAACTGCATACACTAATTTCTGAAAATCTTGGAAGTTATGATGAGTTGTAGGAACAATTCAGAAAGGCTCAGTTTGAATTTTAGATCTTATTTGCCTGTAAATGATTCCCCTGTTCCTTGTTGTAGTTGTTTCTGGGCATTGGTTATGGTCAGGCATAGGAGCATGGTGTGTGTAATCGATGTTAATGTTCATTCTTTTACTCAAAGAGACTAGAAATGTTTTATTTCAAAAACAAATTAGGATGTTAGAATAAATTTTAAAATCCAAGTCTACCAGTACCATTCTAACATAATAAAAGTTCAGATCCCATTTGGCACAACTCAACAATGACAAGGTTCCAAGCTGCACTCTCAAGCTTCCTTGTGAAACCATGTCCAGTCTCATACAGACAATATTTGACCGTATACTCTACATGTCAACTTGTAAATCCACAGTCACACTTCAGTTCTTCGGACCTTGAACCTGTGTCAATCATTCTCTCCATCCAGGTAAAGCTGTTTTCTATACAGTCCGCAGGAGGGCAGAATCTGCCGGTTAGGGTGTGAAGTGTCGTGTACACACGGGAGTTACATAAGACTTTTTTTCACTAAGTGTGAGTTATATCGAATGTTCGGGAGGGATACCACCACAAGGCTCAATGAGATTTCTCACCGTATCTTATCAAAGCCACCTTGTTAACTACCTCATCACAGCTATGACATTCCTCATGTCCAATTCTAGCCCCATCTTCCCACGCATTTTTCCTGGAACAACTCAATAGGTATCTGCTGAAAGACCGGAATCCTGGGACTGGAGCCATCAAGAAGAGGCTGCTACGTACCCACACAAGCACTAGTATCCCAAAGTTTCCCTGGTCAGCCAGGAACATGTTCTGAAGGTGCCAGAGAAGGGAAGATGGCCTTGGAATTCTCTGACAGGGAGCATATCCTGGTCAAGGGGTCAGTGTGAAGGAGTTCTGTCCTGTTCCCAGAGGAGGCCATTTTGGCAGATGTTGGCAGCCTGGTCCAAGATCGCCACCCAGGTAGGGCCATCTCAATGGTTCAGTGGAACAGCCACAGTGTCATAAGAATGGGTCGTGTCAAAATCTCTGCGACCTCCCACTCACTCTATCCCTGCCACTGCACCCACCTCCCACCCAGACTCATGCACTGTCACTAACATCTTTGCCATCTCACAAACCAACATGGCATCTGCATTGGCTCCTCAACACCTCAGGAACACCTCCCCTCCTGTACCAGCACCAACAGCCATACCACCCATAATCATCTCACTCAATCTCCCCCTTTCTCTCATTCCAGGAGATAACAGGCCACTACAGGACAGACAGCTCCTGGATTGGTGCAGAGGCGCCTGACATTAGATTCCTCAGCTCCAATCAGGAATGACACCTGTCCATCACAGGAGGAGACTGAGATCATGAAACATCCAGATCCCACCAACTGAGTAAATATCACTCTTCGCTCCTCTCCAGCTCTCCTGTTAAACCCTCTGTCAGTCTCATTCACTGCACACTCTGTCTATCCACTGGTCACAGCACCTTCTCTCTCATGATTTGTGGATACCGTCAGCACCTCCTCCAGCTCCATAGGGAAAGGAGACACCTCCTCGATCTCTGAGGAGGTAAGTAGAGGCCTCAGAGGAAGCATCAGCAAGGCCACCTCCAGCTCCGTGGGAATGTAAGCCTTAGAGGGTGTGGGAGTGCAGTCTGGTGAGCACCTCACTGAGACAGCTCCCACAGCACCCTGAGGACTGTCAGAGACCAGGTAGCGACAGGAGAGGACCCAGTGGTGTCAGCAATCATCCACATGGAGGAGCAGGAGCAGCAGGCAGGGATGTGAGGGGCAGAGGCTGCAGGAGTGCAGATACTCTCTGCGGACGCAGATGCCCCAGGTAGTGATTCCCACACCCTCCAGGGACTGGTTGGCAGTCACCATGGAGAACCAGGCTTGGCACCCTCAATGTTGACTCTACAGGGGCACACACCATTGCCCACTGGTCCTGAGGCACGCAGTCGAAATGCCCATTGCCCACTGGTCCTCAGCCACACAGTGAAAATGCCCATTGACCACTGGTCCTCAGGCACGCAGTCCAAATGCCCATTGCCCACTGGTCCTCAGGCATGCAGTCGAAATGCCCATTGCCCACTGGTCCTTAGGTACGCAGTGGAAATGCCCATTGCCCACTGGTCCTCAGGTACTCAGTCGAAATGCCCATTGCCCACTGGTCCTCAGGCATGCAGTTGAAGTGCCCATTGCCCACTGGTCCTCAGGCATGCAGTTGAAGTGCCCGTTCCTCCTCACAAGGAGTAAGGGCAGTGCCCAGCTGGAGGAGGAAGCACACACAGATCACCCCAAAGACCAGACTGAGGGCGTCACAGAGATGGTTGAGCCCTCCACCTCCATCTTGTTTGCCCCATTCTGCTCAGCATTGTCTAAACCCTCCAGGCATAAATGCCCTGAGGTTGAGTGAGCAAACCTCCAGGGCTAACAGGTTGTGCCAATGAGCACACTCCTTCCAGCCCAACTCAGGGACCAGGAGTACACTACATCAGAGTGGAAGGGGTCAAAGAAGATAAAGGGCCCTTGGTGGCAAGGGTGACGATGCACAGTACCTGGTTTTGTACTTTTCTATCAATGGCACCAGTTTGACCTCACACTTGGCTGTTTCTCACTCTGTGGAGGGAGGCCTGAATGTAACTGTACCATCATGAAGCCTAACTTCATGGTCACACAAGATCAATATCTGTGTTGAGAGCCTGGTGCAGCATGGGGAAACAAGAAGAACAATGCGTACGGACGTCAGTGTGTGCTGCTCCAAACCATCGCCCCTCATCCTAGAACTTCCTTATTTCTTTCCCTGGCCTTTGTGTCCAACAGTTTTGGTGCCAGTGATCTCTGGGACAGGGAGGCGTGCAACTCACACGGGGCCAATGAATCTGAATGGCCAGGGATTACAAACCCCACAGGCCTGTGTCCTGTACAGAACATGGCTCCATGTGAAATGTAGTCTCCTTTAAAGGGCCTTAAAGAAGCCAGTCTGTTCCTATGATCGAAGCTTCCATCACATGACTCCCTTCCCATCCAAGATTTATTGTATCGGCTATTGCAGATACTGTTATCCCCCACACCCCAACCTATAGCCCCCAGTCCTGAAGAATTACAAAGTCTTCTTCTCATGGCAGCAGACCCCTTGTCCCTGAACCCCAGCACCCATTTCCTCCTCAGTTCATTTCTGGATGGACGCAACAAATTGCCTGTGCCCAACTCCCTTCAACGATCTAACTGGGACAGCCCCAGACTAGAAACGCCCTGACCCCTGACTGATTGGCTGTACATCTCCCTGACTGTGTTAGTCCCCCACCTGTTTCCCACACAGACTGGTCACGATGGTGCCACAGAACTGGTGTGACCCAGTCTATGGACCGCAAAGGCATGGACACCCCCTGACTGTGACCAATCCCCTGGACTGGTATCAGAGGCTGCCCTTGACGTACCCTTGACATACCTTGGTCCAGTCTGTGAGCTGGGAGCCTTGACCTGCAGCAGCCTTCCTATGCCAGTTGCTAGTACACCCTTCACTTCACATTTGTGCTTCCACAGCTCCCAGCAATTGCAACAGGGAGGTGCCATCATGGTATTCAGTGGCTAGCAAATACGAGATGCCAACGTCCATCAGTGTGGAACACCTGCAGCTGGAGCCTGTACATCGTACCTTGGGATGCTGTTTGATCTGATGGAACAATGAGGACCTTTGGAACAAACTGGGAACTGCATCCATCAGGTCCCCTCTCTGAATGCCATGTCATGTTTCCTTGCTATCGAACTCATTTGGTAAGAGAGGAAACTGAACGATGAGACAAGTTGAGCATTTAACAAGGTATTTCATAATCGATAATCCCCCTTAATTTACAACGCAGCACTGCCAAGAGAGAAAATCATCTCACCACTCATCAAAAACAGAAAACGTAGACTGAGATGCTATTCAGAAGCCAAATAAACTGTCTGTTTGGTTCGGTCAGCATTGCAATCTTGGAGAATACAGGTTTTAATTAATTAATTTGTGGTAAATTATTCAAGAATACACAAGTGCAGAAAATCAAGGTGGTCCTTATGTAGCTCCATTGAAAGAGCAACTCAACATGGCTCAGAGAAGGATAGGGATTTGCCAGGATAGAGGGATGGCCTGTGGTTCAGGGCACCATTGACTGCACACAGCTGGCTCTGTAATGACCCCCTTTATTTCTCACCAACAATGTGGTTTAACCTCCCTCTCAGGAGAACATTGAATCCTGCACCAGTCCAAAATTTCCATCTTCCTCAGCAGCATCCTCATGTCTCAGAGTCAGATTGTTAGTTTAATGTCAATGTTTGTCCATTACTTTCCCTTGGTGTGAGGCTTATCAGTAATGATTCTTACGGCCCCCAGAGAGACTATTATCCAAACAGCATTTAAACCTGGATCACAGGCAGTGGTGAATTACTGTGTTCCTGACTCCATCCCTAATCTCTTTCAAAGTTATTCTGCAGTCAATAATGCTGCTTCTCCAAAGAGCAATGCCCTCTGAACCTTGGTACACAGGAACCCACTGATCCCGTGTGATTCTGAACAACCTCATCAAACAGAATGACTCATAGCATCAGAGATAGTAGGAACTGCAGATGCTGGAGAATCCGAGACAACAAGGTGTAGAGCTGGATGAACACAGCAGGCCAAGCAGCATCATAGGAGCAGAAAGGCTGACGTTTCGGGCCGAGACCCTTCATCAGAAATGGGGGAGGGGAAGGGGGTTCTGAAATAAATAGGGAGAGAGGGGGAGGCGGACAGAAGATGGATAGAGGAGAAGATAGGTGGAGAAGAAACAGACAGGTCAAAGAGGTTGGGATGGAGCCAGTAAAGGTGAGTGTAGGTGGGGAGTCAGGGAGGGGCAGGTCAGTCCCGGGAGGATGGACAAGTCAAGGGAGGGGGATGAGGTTAGTAGTAGGAGATGGGGGTGCGGCTTGAGGTGGGAGGAGGGGGTAGTAGGGAGGAAGAACAGGTTAGGGAGGCAGGGACGAGCTGGACTGGTTTTGGGATGCGGTAGGGGGAGGGGAGATTTTGAAGCTTGTGAAATCCACATTGATACCATTGGGCTGCAGGGTTCCCAAGCGGAATATGAGTTGCTGTTCCTGCAACCTTCGGGTGGCATCGTTGTGGCACTGCAGGAGGCCCAGGATGGACATGTAGTCTGAGGAATGGGAGGGAGAGTTGAAATGGTTCGCAACTGAGAGGTGCAGTTGTTTATTGCAAACCGAGAGTAGGTGTTCTGCAAAGTGGTCCCCGAACCTCCGCTTGGTTTCCCCAATGTCGAGGAGGCCACAATGGGTACAGCAGATGCAGTATACCACATTGGCAGATACATCTGCTTGATGTGGAAAGTCTTCTTGGGACCTGGGATGGGGGTGAGGGAGGAGGTGTAGGAGCAGGTGTAGCACTTCCTGCGGTTGCAGGGAAAAGTGCCGGGTGTGGTGGGGCTGGAGGGGAGTGTGAAGCGGACAAGGGAGTCACGGAGAGAGTGGTCCCTCCGGAAAGCAGATGCGGGTGGGGAGGGAAAGATGTCTTTGGTGGTGGGGTCAGATTGCAGATGGCGGAAGTGTCGGAGGATGATGCGTTGGATCCGGAGGTTGGTGGGGTGGTACGTGAGGACGAGGGGGATTCTTTTTTGGTTCTTATTGCGTGGACGGGGTGTGAGGGATGAGGTGCGGGAAATGTGGGAAACACGGTTGAGGGCGTTCTCGACCACTGAGGGGGAGAAGTTGTGGTCCTTGAAAAACGAGGACAACTGAGATGTACGGGAGTGGAATGCCTCATCCTGGGAGCAGATGCGGCGGAGGCGAAGGAATTGGGAATAGTGGGTGGCATTTTTGCAGGAAGGTGGGTGGGAGGAGGTGTATTCTAGGTAGCTGTGGGAGTCGGTGGGCTTGAAATGGATATCGGTTGCTAGGTGGTTGCCCGAGATGGAGACAGAGAGGTCCAGGAAGGAGATAGAGGTATTAGAGATGGTCCAGGGAAACTTAAGGTTGGGGTGGAAGGTGTTGGTGAAGTGGATGAACTGTTCGAGTTCCTCGTGGGAGCACGAGGCGGCGCCGATACAGCCATCAATGTAACGGAGGAAGAGGTGCACTTGTAGTATGGTGCACTGACATCTACATCGAGGGACCACTCTCTCCGTGACTCCCTTGTCCGCTCCACACTCCCCTCCAGCCCCACCACACCCGGCACTTTTCCCTGCAACCGCAGGAAGTGCTACACCTGCCCCCAAACCTCCTCCCTCACCCCCATCCCAGGCCCCAAGAAGACTTTCCACATCAAGCAGATGTTCACCTGCACATCTGCCAATGTGGTATACTGCATCCGCTGTACCCGTTGTGGCCTCCTCTACATCGGGGAAACCAAGCCGAGGCTCGGGGACCGCTTCGCAGAACACCCACTCTCGGTTTGCAATAAACAACTGCACCTCCCAGTCGCGAACCATTTCAACTCCCCCTCCCATTCCTCTGACGACATGTCCATCCTGGGCCTCTTGCAGTGCCACAACGATGCCACCCGAAGGTTGCAGGAACAGCAACTCATATTCCGCTTGGGAACCCTGCAGCCCAATGGTATCAATGTGGATTTCACTAGCTTCAAAATCTCCCCTCTCCCTACCGCATCCCAAAACCAGCCCAGCTCGTCCCTGCCTCCCTAACCTGTTCTTCCTCCCTCCGATCCCCTCCTCCCACCTCAAGCCGCACCCCCATCTCCTACCTACTAACCTCATCCCGCCCCCTTGACCTGTCCATCCTCCCTGGACTGACCTATCCCCTCCCTAACTACCCACCTACACTCACCTTTACTGGCTCCATCCCCACCTCTTTGACCTGTTTGTTTCCTCTCCACCTATCCTCTCCTCTATCCATCTTCTATCCGCCTCCCCCTCTCTCCCTATTTATTTCAGAACCCCCTTCCCCTCCCCCATTTCTGATGAACGGTCTCGGCCCGAAACGTCAGCCTTCCTGCTCCTATGATGCTTCTTGGCCTGCTGTGTTCATCCAGCTCTGCACCTTGTTGACTCATAGCATCAGTGTGAGACTGTACTCCACCTGAGAGGAGATGGAAAGTGGATATTATTTTTACATCAGAATGTTTTAATATGGTTGTATTTCTCTCATTACCAGCAACGGTGTCATTCTTCCTGGGCTTTCAGTGCACTTGGTACCATTGAAGGACAGTGGGCAAAGGCATTTGGAAAACTGGTTTCTCTGAGTGAACAGAGCCTGATTGATTGTGACAGAGTAAATGGTGGATGTCATGGTGGATGGCTAGTGAGAGCCTTTCGATATGTGATTAGAAGAAGAGGCATCACCTCTGCTAAGACCCACCCTTACACAGCACGGGTAAATCTCTTTTAAATGTCTTTCAAATTCACCAGGTACAGGCTGTTTTCAGCATTCATGGTGTTAGGCAGTGTAACCCAGCGCTAATCGAATGGAAGCTGACACCCTACTCTGGATCAATCTTTCCCTGAGAATCTGCTCCCAGGTTTCTGCCAGTGGCACTGTGAAAGCAGCGTGAATATTACCTTTCAGGGCAGGGCCAGCTCGCCCTCTCATTTCTCCCTTATCTTGTAATGATCTCCTAAATCTCCACTCAACACCTCCTGCTCTCAGGCAATGTGAATGAGGAGTTAAGGGTATTTGCATTCCTGTGTATCGCTGCTCACCATTCTGTGAGCCAGCATGTTGATGTGACAGTCAGTTGAATCATCAGATCATTCAGCATGAGATAGTCAGAACTGCCAATGCTGGGGTCAGAGATAAAACAGTGTGGGGGTGGAGGCCAGGCAGCATCAGAGGAGCAGGAAAGCTGACCTAGGGGTGCAGGTGCATAGTTCCTTGAAAGTGGAATTGCAGAGAGATAGGATGGTGAAGAAGGTGCTGGGGGCACAGTTGCCTTCATTGCTCAGAACATTGAATATAGGACTTGGGACATCATGTTGCAGCTCAGTAAGACATCGGTGAGGCCATTTTTGGAATACTTCATACAGTTTTGGTTGTCCTGCTATAAGGAGGATGTTGTTAAATTTGAGCGGATGCAGAAAAGATTTACAAGCATGTTGCTGGGGACTGGGTTTTATTTATAGGGAGAAGTCGAATGGCCTGGGGCTTTTATCCCCCTGGAGCATCAGAGGCTGGGGGGTGACCTTATCAAGGTTTATAAAATCGTGAAGGACACAGATAGCGTGAACAGCCAAGGTCTGTTTCCTCGGGTCGGGGAGTCCAAAAGTAGAGGGCATAGGTTTGAGGTGAGAGGGGAAAGATTTAAAGGGACCCGAGAAGAGGCCGAAAAGGATGAGTTGTAATCCAAAGATTCTTTACTTTTGTAAATATTGGACTGTTTGAGAAAGATTTATCTGAATGACAAGGACTTAATTCTTGAATGTATGAGCACAATTTTCATTTGAGTAGACTGAAAATTCTGAACAAGCTCAATACTTTCCAAAGCAGTTTCAGAATGAGTTAGCCAGAGGGAAAGTTTGATTGGCAAATTGAGTTGTCAAGGCTGAGTATGATGTTCTCCAAGCCCCCACTTTTCTATTTATTTTGAATCCCTTTGTTTAGTCTCAGTGTAGAATGTGTCAAATGCATTGAGTGATAAAGGTTATGATTGATACAAAACAAAACTAAAAACAATCTGAGGGGTAACTTTTTTCACACAGAGGGTGGTGGGTGTATGGAATGAGCTGCCAGAGGAGGTGGTGGAGGCTGGTACAATTACAATATTTGAAAGGCATTTGGATGGGTATATGAAAAGGAAAGATTTCGGGTCAAATGCTGGCAAATGGGATTAGGTCACATTAGGCTATCTAGTCAGCATGGACGAGTTGGACAAGGATTCTGTTTCCATGCTATATGACTCTATGACTCAATTTTAAAACTTGGACAAATATCGCAAAGTATTAGTGAACATTAACTTTAAACGTTTCTTCAACATTTAGCAAGGACCCTGCCGATTTCAGAGAAATAAAGTGGCAGCCAAAATCTGAATGCAGAGAAGAGTCAACAAAAGAGGAAACAGCTTAAGCATGATCTTAATGAACATTTATTTTTAACATTTTCTTTAATATTTAGGTTGGATTCTGCAGACTTCAGAAAACTAAAGTTGTTGCTAGAATCACTGGCTATAAACGTGTAAGAAGTGGCAAAATTAATTTGGCAAAAGCAGTGAGAGACATAGGACCAATCTCTGTTGGGATTTATTCAGGCCTAAAGTCCTTCCAGTTTTATAAATGAGGTAAGATCCAGAATTCTGGATGATGTGTATCAATCAGGTTATTAACAATTCAAGAAAAGATACCAAAAATCATAAATCCACAGACACACTTCCTGACAACTATTTTGTTATCAATGTCTCGATGTTTACAATGGACCACACCCCTCCCCTTTGTTCATGCTTTTCCCTCCTCCCCCGTGCTACAGGCAGCCCAGTGCTGCCAGACACCATGGGGTTAAATTTCAATCAGATTGGAAACTGAGCTCAGGAATGGTGATGGGAAATTTACCCGCTCCATTTTGCAGTGATGCAGGCAGCTCAGAAGTTTTGTGCTGTCACTAATGTAAATGACTGTGAGGTGCAGCTCAGTGATGATGTGCTGCTGAGTGAACGCACACCTTGGCACTGGGCCCAAGGACATGTGAGGCTGGCACCATTTAAAGCAGTCCACATGACTAAAAGACAACCCTGTCCCTCTTCAAGGAGCAGGGGATTGAACTCAAGAAGAGACTCTGAGCAGAAAGGGAAATGGAAATGGTGCAACAGGCCAGGCAGCAGTCCCGAGGGTCTCTGAGACAGCACTGGAGACCTTAGTACAGGAGG
>NC_063360.1:4317033-4327704 GCF_021869965.1 Rhincodon typus
AAAAAAATCACAACCTTCTGAGAGAAGAAATTCCTCTGTATGTCAGTCTTAAATTTGCGCCACTACATTCTCAGACTTTGCTCTCTGGCCCTAGACTGTTCCATTAGGGGAAATGGCCTCTCAAGATTTGTCCTGTCAAGCCACTTAAGAGTCCTATATGATTCCTGGAGGTCACCTCTCACTCTTCTAAATTCCAATGAGTACAGTCCCAACCTGTTTAGCCTTTACTCAAATGACAATCCCTCCATAACCGGGACCATCCTAGTGAACTTTCTCTGAACTGCCTCCAGTGAAATGATATCTTTCCTTAAATAGGACCAAAATTGCTCGCAGTACTCTGGATGTGATTTCAGCAGGACCAAAGATCCTTGGATTTTGGAGAAGTACTGGAGGATTGGAAAACTCCCAATGTGTCACCCCTACTCAAAAGGGTAGAGAGGCAAAAAGCAGGTAACTGTAGCCCTATTGTTGGAAAACTGTTGGAATCAGTTATTAAGGAAGTAGTCGCAGAACATTTGGAAAATCATCATCTAGTGAAATTGAATCAGCAGGATTTCATGAAAGGGAAATAATGTCTGACGAACTTCTTACGAGTTCTTTGAGGAGGTCTCAATCAGAGTAGATAGAGGGAAGCCAGTCAATGTGTTGCATTAGAATTCCCAGAAGGTGTTCGACAAAGTTCCCGACTACAAAGTGATGCACAATTTGCATCTTGTCTGCCAGGTCTGGGGCAAATGCACAAGCCATATCTGGCAGCGCCAGGCCGACAGTGCTCATCCGAATGTACAGCAGAATTTGAAAGATCATGCTGGAGCGAGTGATGCGAATATCCGAGCTCTGGGAGGTCCTTCCCGGTATGGTGAGCAGTAGGATCAGGCAAAAGCATTGTCATAGGAGAAGGGGAGATAATGAGTCACACTTGGGATGATATGGTAAGAAATCTCACCAGGTCTTTCAGTGAGGTATCCTCAGTGCGACTCAACAAAATTGACACATAGCCAAATTATGATAAGATTCAGCCACAGAATTGCCAAACGTGTCTGCACTGGATCCTGGCACATTTTAACTTGGCGCCAATCTAATGCCTTTGCAATGTAAACCTGCAGACACTTTGCAATGGCCTCAGATGTGCCTCAGTTGAACTTGTCTCCACCACACAGTGTTACAAAGATATTAAAAGGGATTGATTTGTTGTGATGTTGGTGTAACTTGATTGAATGTGGACACATTGACTTAACACACTCTCAATTCCAACAATCTATTTATGCTTGATGAAGAGCATCTAGACTTGGAACGTTAGCTTGCTCTCTCTCCATGGATGCTGCCTGACCTGCTGTGATCTCCAGCGGGTTTTGTTTTCACTACAGATTCCTGAACCTGCAGTAATTTGCTCTGATCTATTTATGTTTGCCTCCAAGCTGCTGGCAAATATAAGGATAGTCCAAATTCGGGGATAACATTCCTGATGTTGTTACCAATATTTATAGGATTGGATCTATCTAATTAAAGAACAAGACAATTTTTCCAGGTGAACATTGTGAGGACGATGTAAAGACTTGTTTGCTCCCTACAGACTTAGCACAGAGCTTCAAGATGGCAGTGTCTGTGGGATTTCTGATTTTGCAATAGAACTGCTGCTGCATGAAGTGGGGAAATGAAGTGTTAAAATTCAGGCAACTTTCCAATATTCTTAATATTTGTTAACTTAGTTTCTAATAACCGTTAAACCACAATTTCCAAACATCCTCCATTTCTTTTGTCAGTTCTCGAGTTGCATTGTTCTGCTCCTACTGTAACTGTTACAATTTCACACTTTATTTCAGTGACTGGGGGAAAAACCCGTTGGGGAATTAATTAATTCATTTATTAATCCCACTCGTGTTAAAGGGTGAGACACTTGAGTTCTGAGGAAAGACTTGGGTCCTTCATTTGAACTAACAGCTGCTGTGGTGGGGATTTGAACACATGTCCTCAGTGATTCAAAAAGGGCTCTGAAAAACAACTTTTGAATAAATTGTTTCAGAGATAGTAGGAACTGCAGATGCTGGAGAATCCGAGACAACAAGGTGCAGAGCTGAATGAACACAACAGGCCAAGCAGCATCATAAGAGCAGGAAGGCTGACTTTTCGGGCCTAGACCATTCATCAGAAATGGGGGAGGGGAAGGGGGTTCTGAAATAAATAGGGAGAAAAGGGGAGGCGGATAGAAGATGGATAGAGGAGAGGATAGGTGGAGAAGAAACAGACAGGTCAAAGGGGCTGGAATGGAGCCAGTAAAGGTGAGTGTAGGTGGGGAGGTAGGGAGGAGATAGGTCAGTCCAGGGAGGATGGACAGGTCAAGGGGGCCTTTGACCTGTCTGTTTCCTCTCCACCTATCTTCCCCCCTATCCATCTTCTATCTGCCTCCCCCTCCCTCCCTATTTATTTCAGAAGCCCCTTCCCCTCCCCCATTTCTGAAGAAGGGTCTAGGCCCAAAACATCAGCCTTCCTGCTCCTATGATGCTGCTTGGCCTGCTGTGTTCATCCAGCCCTGCACCTTGTTGTTTTGAATAAATTGTGTTTTGCTTAACAGAGTAGTTTGAGCAAATGAATTGCATCTGGAGCATAGCACCTCACAATTACCTCTAAAATAAGAAATTTAGAATCTAGACTGTCTTCTGAATAGTTTAAGTGTGTTAGGTCTGATTCACAAGAGAGTTTTGTGATTTGAGGGGAAGTATTTAGCCATGATAGAGGGAAATCGTGAGAGGTTCTTTTTTAACTGCTTCCCATTTGTAGAGTCTATTTTTCTCACTTTCTGCCTCAGTGCACTCTACGTCATTTCTCGTGATCTGGGAAATGACTGACTTCCAGAACCTGCCGCACACAGGTGAGCAGGATCACAGAAATGGGATGATTCCTACTCCATAACTTTGCCTGTAGTTAGGATCTGATAGCACATGGATGGCCATGATTCACATATTGAAGCTGACCTTGCCCCTCTCTCCCCCACTATCCATTTTTGATCTGAATACCAGGTGACCATTAAACTGTTTGGACAATTTGTAGATATATCCTCTGCCTTCTTTTGATGTTTGTCTCGCAGCTGAACATCTCTTATTTTTGTGTTTGTGTTCAAGACCAGTAGATCTGGACAGACATTTCATTCTTAGAGGCCCATTCCCAAGGTGACTCAGCTGTGACATGTGGTGTTCCAGAGGACTGTGCTCATTCAGTGAGAAATTACACTCTGAACTCCTTCTGTTCAACCCTGGAGTATCCCAGTTCTGCTGGATACTTTATCAGGTGTTGCTGCCGTTAAAAGGGACAGAGGCTTTGTTTATGGAAAGATACCTGAGGGGATTATATGACTTAAATCAAGAAAATAGAATAATTACTCCGTCAGCATGTTGTAGGATGTGAAAGGAAGATCTCCTTTCTAATGACTCTTGATAATGATGACTATTCTTCTTCTTACAAAACCCATTAGCATTAATAAACACTGTCCTAGTCGAGTTGGTAGAGTCTGAAGCCAGTCAGCAGCCCAAAGTGAATCTAATGGCAGGTTTTATGCATTGTCGTCAATGCAACTTGACCTTTATTGAGGGACCCAAGACTGAACCTTTGCATAGAAATCCAATGAGTTAAGGGCAGCCCCAAAAATATTATTGGCTACCTTGTATTGTGAGAAAAGTTAAGATGGCCTATCTGATGGCTCTTGAATACTTTTATTTATCTCTCAAACAACAGTTAACAGACACGGTTAATACGTTATACCAATTGATATAACAGACACCAGATTCTGCTGAGGGGGTATGTGATCATCAGGACGCTTCCTTGCCTTTTTTATCTGAAACATTTTATATTGTCTTCCACCTTACTTTAGTCTCCATTGGTGTGCCTGGCATGGGTAGTGGTGAAGGTGAATGGGGCCTCATGGTGAAGATGGTACCTGAGGATCGGCAGCTGCAATGTTGGTTGGGTCTGGCGAGGCAGCGGTGGTGGTGGTGGTTCTGAGCTGGGTCAGAACTCGTACACAGCTGGACTTCTCTTTAAGCTATATCTTTTCATTTTCTCTCTCTTAAACTATCAAAATGGTGCTGGATTATGGTGACAAATGAAAGCTTTTCATGTGTATTTTACAATGAAATACAGTGATAATAAACCTTTCACTCATTAATTAATGGTTCTTTTACTTATTTTTTTTGGATGCTTTATATTATCTCTTTGGATAAAGAAAAATAGTTTATTTTATATAAGGTGCGATTGTAAGCTGCTTCTTTTTAGGCTTAATGTCATTGAGGGAATACAAGAGAGTAAGTTAGATGGCTAGTAGATTTAGAGAAGTAATTACATGGCAGGATCAGGCCAGATAGGTAGATGACTGTCACAAAAAGTAAGAAGGTAGTTCAGAAGTCTCTCAATTTTTTTGAAGAGTGGTTGTGTGTGGAATGAACTTCCAGAGGAAGTTTTTGGGTGCGGCTACAATTACAATGTTGAAAAGACACTTTGATACGTTTATGAATAAGAAATATTTGGACAGATTTGGGCCAAGTGCAGGCAGATGGGACGACTTTAATTTGGGATTATGGTCAGCATGGACTGATTGGACTGAAACATCTGTATTTGAGCTGTCTGACTCTACAATGCCAACCACATATGCTAAAATAATCTAATCCTATTTGCCAGCATTTGGCCTATAGTCCTCTAAAGGCTTCCTTTTCACGTACCCATCCAGATGCCTTTTAAATGTTGTAATTGTACCAGCCTCCACCACTTCCTGTGCCAGTTCAATCCATCCACACATCACTGTCTGCATGAAAAAGTTATCCCTTAGATCCCTTTTAAATCTTCCCCCTCTCCCCTTAAACCTATGCCCTCTAGTTTTGGACTCTACTGGGGTAAAAACACCTTGGCTATTCATCCTATCCTTTGTAGAATCATAGAATATTACAGTACTGATGAGATCCTTTGGCCCATCGAGTCTGTACCAGCAAAAATACATTACTGCCTAGACTAGTCCCATTCTCCCACACAAGGCTCATAGCCTTGATTTTTCTGACAGTTCAAATGTTCATCCATAAATTCAGACATGACGTTCTTATTTAATGTACAGACAGTTTGCCCCAGTGGTCCCTAATAGGCCCTCTTCTTTCCCTAGTCGTTGTCTTCCCCTTGAAAAACTTGTAGAATGTTTGGGATGCTCCCTCATCTTACCCACCAGCAAGATTATCTTCTTTGCTCTTCTAACTGCTTTCCTGATATCCCCCTTGCACTTTCTATACTCCTCGAGGAACTCCATTGTTTTTCTCTCTTTGTACCTGTTATACATCTCTCTTTTCCTTTCCATCCAGTCCTGAATATTCTGAGACATCCAGCATTCTCCAGGCTTGTTGCTCTTACATTTCACCTGAAAGAGAACATGTTGAACTCGCACTCCCCAGGACCTTTTTCTGATCACACCTCATTGTTCTGCAGTAGATTCAACTTCAAGTAACTGTTCCCAGTTTACTGTGGCCAAATCCTGCCTCAAAAAACCTGAAAACAATTAGTGGATTGATGATCAACCTGTTTGTATCACATCATGAACACTCCTTCTGTGGCTAAGTCTAAATGCAGATTGGGTGACCACTTTGCAGAACACTGATACACTGTCCATGAGCTTCCGGTTGCTTCCTACTTCAACACACCACCATGACGCCTGACATCTTTGAAATAACTCCCCAGCGGCTGGTATCCCATCACCAAGTCACCCTTTATTTACACATGCAAAGTACATAGCACTGACCCAGCTGGCATAGAGCCAGCCCTTAGATTGAGCAGAACCCCCAACACTCCTGTTTCTTGTTTTCTCTATTTAAACATGCACACTCTATTAGTCAGTGTAGGTCCAACAACTGGAATCACCCACATTTAACAGCCCATTTTGTGCCCAGGGGATGTAAACCTCAGTTGTGTTTGTATTAAGGTGAAGCTTTTAGCATGCCAAAGTCAAAAAGGACTGAAAAATTAAGACAGAAAATACAAATGAGGACATTTTTCAGTTACACAATTTACATATCAGCAATTCTACACAAGGTTAAGTATTTGCTGCCACTTTTTGGGCTGCCTTCCGAGAGGCTTTAATAACCTTAGACAATGCAATAACACTCCTGTTTATATCTGACAACCAGGACTCCCTGATTGGGGCTCTGTAGTGATTGGGACCAGGTGGATCCATTGACTACAAGGTTCTTGATTGGCCCAGGTTAACAACCCCACTGAGGAAAGCTTTGGCTGAACAAGATTACAAGGAGATCAGAATCTCGTCCTGAGAACTGAACTGGCTGGCCCAGAGCCAGTGTACTGTGTACAAGTGAATAAAGGGTGACTTGGTGATGGAACCTGGTCTCTGTCCAGTTATTTCAGTGGCGATGGGAGAAAACAGGCTATATCTGGCAACTGTCATCTTGCAGCTGGGGTAAGCATTTCTGGCATCATACCACCATTTGGGAAGCTTGACTCCTTTGAACCTGCTGTGGAAGACTGGGCCCAGGATGTGGAAAGAATGTGATTTTTTTTTTGGGCAATCGACATTGGGGCAGATGAAAAGCAATAAGTAATCTTGACTGTGTATGGACCAGCAGCATTTTTTTGTTATAAGGGGCTTAACTTTCCCAGAGACACCAGACACTAAATCTTTCCAAGAGTTGACAGAGTTTGTTAAGGAATATTATGATCCAAAACTCCTCTAATCCCGACACGCTATTTAGTCAGCTGTTAGAGAACAAGGGGAATCTGTATTGGGATTTTTGACGAGGTAACAATGACTGGCAGATGCATGTGATTTTGGGTTAAACCTGAATGAGATACTAAGAGGCTATTTGGTATGTGGGATTAATGATGTAAACATGTAGAAGTCCCTACTAGCTAAAGCCCAACAGGACTTCAAACAGGCACTATAACTGGCTCTGTCATTAGAAAATGCGGCAAGTGGAGCATGGGAACGACAGGACATCCCAATGGAAGTGGACACCCTCACCTCTCTGACTGGGCTTGGGGAACACCATGTGAATGTAGGCAATTGCAGAGCCACATGCAGGGCATATCCTGAACAGAGAGACCCTAGACCAGCCCACAGCAGAACCCCACAACAAAACCAAGTCTCAGCCAAGTGGCTAAACAGTTCTTCAGGATTTGGGCCGGCAATGCCATTGTAGTTGCTGCCGATATGCAGACTCGAGACAGCAAAGGAGTCCTACAAGGCCTGACCTGAGTAGGAAAACTCGTAGGCCAGTACCCAGGAGAGTGCACACCCTGGAAAGTTCCCCTACATGTGTGTTGGAACAATTAAATTGCTTAGTAACATCCAAATTAGAGGCCAATTAAAATTAAAGTTTAGTTAAATGGTCGCCCAGTTCCCATGGAGGTCGATACTGGCACAACTGTATCTGTGTTTGCAGAACCTGTCTTTAACAAGATTTTTTCGGAACTCCAACATTTAAGCTTGTGCAAGGCTTCAGCCGGACTGAGAACATACACTGGGGAACCAGCACAGATTAAGGGTATGACTTTGGTTCTGGCCTCCTATGAGAAGCAGTTGGTGCAGGCACAACTGATGGTAGTAAAAGGCTCGGGCCCAAGCCTATTGGGGTGGAATTTGTTGAGAAAAATTCACCTAGATTGGCTCAAGAATTTACGATTGGAAAATGGCTGCCTCAGTGAAGTCCTAGTGAAATCCCCAGGAGTTTTTCAAGAAGGGCTTGGGTCTATCAAAGGGGCCAAACCCATTTTACATGTAGACCAGGTACTGTAGAGGCCAGCATATTACTGTGGGGAAGCAAGGGTGATTGTCCGGAATAAAGGTCACCGCCAGATATTGGCAAACTCCACCAAGGTTATCCCGGGGTTTCCAAGAAGATGATGCTGGCAAGAAGCTATACCTGTTTGCCAGGGATTGTGGGACAGTGTCCAGAGTGCCAAAAAAGGGACAAAAAATACCACCAGCAGCACTCCCACACATGGGAATGGCCGGGTAAACCTTAGGTTCAGTTACATGTTGACAAAGCAGGCCCTTTCAAGGGCTCAATGCTCCTTGTCATTGTGGATGCCCATTCAAAGTCTTTGGATGTGCATAGAGTTCATTCAGCAACCTCAGATATCCTTTATTCATTAATGGGATGCATCGCTGGCTAGGCAGCATTTATTGCCCATCCCTAATTGCCCAGAGGGCATTTGAGAGTCAATAACGTTGCTGTAGGTCTGGGGTCTCATTGGCCAGACCAGGTACGGATGGCAATTTCCTTCCCTAAAGGATACGAGTGAACCGGGTGGGATTTTCCTGACAATCAACAATGGGTTCATGGTCATCATTAGATTCTTAATTTCCGATATTTCATTGAATTCAAATTCCTCCATTTGCTGTGGCGATTGAGAAGCCGCAGGCATAATTCGTGATACGCTGACTCCTGGAAGTACTGGTCACACACAATGGACATCATTTACCAGCAGGGAATTCAAATATGTCTGAAAGTCCAATCACATTCAGCACATGAGGACAGCTCCATACCGTACAATGTCCAATGGTCTGGTGGAAACAGTGGTCCAAACATTGACGGCAGGTTTAAGAAAGCAGCCTACAGTGTCAATTTATGCCACACACTCCCGGTTCCTGTTCACACACAACAACAGGGATAGCTCCAGCAGAGTTGCTGATGGGGAGAAGACTCTGCACCAGGTTCAACCTGATATTCCCAGTCCTGGGGGACAGGAGCTAGTGAAATGCCAGCAGGAATGCCAATGCCAGCCACATGCTGCCTTGAAGGGAGGGAGACAATTTAATACGGGGGACGAAGTTTGGTGCCGGAACCACGGAAATGGCCCTGTATGGGTACAAGGCAAGGCTGATGCAAGGTCAGGTCATGTGACTTATTAAGCTTGGGTAGGTGAGGTGGTCCTGAACAAATGCGTGGTTTACCCGAAAGGTGTTACCTTGCAAACAGGACAGGAGCAAAACATACCTGGTCCCTCAGAACAGCCAGAAGGCCAGTTGGAAAATGTAGGTTTTTCCCCTCCATCCAAGGTCGAGGAAACTTGAGTCTGAGACGGATGCAACCTAGATACTGTCGTTGCCGGAAGAAGAGGAAAAGACTCTTCCGAGACGCTCTGGATGCAAAAGGAGGGCCATGGTCCACCATCGTTACCTCCACCTGTGTCAGAGATGGTGTCAGAGGAACCAGACCTGGAGTGAAAATGTCGCACAGAAGCTACAAGCAAAAGACCAGGACAACATCCTGGACTTAGGGATGTAGTGATTGGGACCAGGTGGACGTCATTGACTACGTGGTTCTTGATTGGCCCAGGGTAACAACCCCAGTCAGGAAAGCCTTGGCTAACCAATGTAACCAGGAGAAAAAATATAATCAAGGGATCAGAATCTCCTCAGTTGAGGACTGACTCCGAGCTGATTAGCCACAGCCAGGGTACTGTGTCCTCGTAAATAAAAGGTAACTTGGTGACAGGAAACCAGCCTCTGTGCAGTTATTTCAGGCTCTTAACCTGTTCTAATCAGGGAACTCATTCTATGAGGTCCACCTGGCTGACCTCATTCCAATCACTACATCCCTCCCCCTCTAAGGCCTGGGGTCTAGGCCCGTTCTTTATCCTGTAGTTTGTCCCGGGGTGTTTTCAACTCCTTTTCAGTTCCTCTGACTCTGCCTCAGAAGCTGGTGGCATATAATGGGCCATAGCCCCCATCGTGCCTGGAGAATGTCAGCCGAACCTCATCTTCTTCTTCAGGCAATAATGGTGTCGAGGCTGTGACTACTGCCGTGTCCATCTTGTCCTCAGTGATTTCTTCAATGTGAGGTCAAGGGGGACAATCACAGATTCGGACAGCCTTGCCGGATGTTCTGAGGGGTTTTGCTCCAGCTCCGTTTGCGAGATTGTGGCTTTCATCTGATCCATGTGCTTGTTCGGCATTGCCTCTCCTACCGGAAATTTGTATGTCATGGGACCTAACTTTGTGTCGACCATTCCTCGTACCCATGCAGGTCCATTCCGCTGACATCGACACCAAACATCATCCCCTGAAATAAAATGGCCTCTGCCATTTAAGAATTTGTGCCTGGCATTGATGTTCCTGACGCTGTTTCACCCTCCACTCCCTAATTTCGGGAAGATCAGAGATAACTTGGTGTGAAGTATTTTCCCCATTAGCACATCTGCTAGAGCTGTCCCCGTAGTTCCATGAAGGATGGTCCCATAATCAAACCACAACATGTTTGGGATCGAGTGAAGCTGTAGGCTGTTTCTTTGAGCCTGCCCTCAAAATTTGGACTGCTCTTTCCACCAGACCATTGAATGATGGATGGTATGTAGCTGTCCTTATATGCTGAATGCCATTTGACTTTAAGAAATACTTGAATTCCCTGCTGGTGAATGATGGCCCAAAGTCTGTGACCAACACCTTTGGGAGTCTGTGTATTGTAAAAGATGCTCACAACTTCTCAATCATTGTCCCCGTGTTTAACAAATGATCTCAATGCACATTCAACCACTTTGGATGGGTACCCACAATGACTAAAAAAACATAGGGCCCATGAAAGGACTGGCATAGTCGATGTACAACTAAATCCAGGGTTTACCCGGCCATTCCCGCAGATGTGATGGCGTTGCTGATAGCAATTTTTGTTTTTGTTGGCACTCTGGACA
>NC_063360.1:4328204-4361026 GCF_021869965.1 Rhincodon typus
ACACACACACACACACACACACACACACACACACACACACACACACACACACACACACACACACACACACACACACACACACACACACACACAAATATGATGTAATGACGAGCGCACAAAGAGACCCTTTGGTAAGCTTCACCCTGGCATTTACCCTGACGGATTGGAGCAGGTTTTTGACCCATTGCCAGCGCTGACCCAGGTCCTTGTGTGAAACCCGTGGCTGCTGACCTCCTCAGTGCCCTCTGTCCTGCTGCCTTGGTCAAGTGGGAGGCTCTCTGTTTCCGTCCATAGGAAGGAAGACTTCCCACCTTCCATAATATCCTGGAGAAACCTTCAGGGAGGTGTCACAAAACCACTGAGCTGATTGCTATTTAGAGCAGACATACTGGAGGTGATGTGGAGGCACAGGCTGATGCATGACGAGTAATTATAAAGTATAGAATTAGCTTTATTACCTATGTTTTAGAAAGCCATGCTGGTTCTCGCTGATCTACTGAAAGGATTTGTGTGTTCAGCTACACTGTTGTCAATTATAAATTAATAATTTCACAACAATAGATAAGTGGGCGTATTAGCGAGAGGCAACTTGGTTTCGTGAAGGGGCGTCATGTCTCACTAACTTGGTTGAGTTTTTTGAGGAAGTGACAAAGATGATCGATGAGGGTAGGGCAGTGGATGTTGTCAACATGGACTTCAGTAAGGCCTTTGACAAAGTCCCTCATGGCAGGTTGATACAGAAGTAAAGTTGCACGGGGTCAGAGGTGAGCTTGCAAGATGGATAAAAAACTGGCTCGGTCATAGAAGACAGAGGGTAGCAGTGGAAGGGTATGTTTCTGAATGGAAAACTGTGACTAGTGGCGTTCCTCAGGGATCAATGTTTGGATCTTTGCTATTTGTAATATACATAAATGACTTGGAGGAGAATGTAACTGGTCTGATTAGTAAGTTTGCTGATGACATAAAGGTTGGTGGAATCGCAGATAGCGATGAGGACCGTCAAAGGATACAGCTGGATATAGATCGGTTGGTGACTTGGGCAGAGAGATGGCAGATAGAGTTTAATCAGAAAAAATGTGAGGTAATACATTTTGGAAGATCTAATCCAGATGGAAAATATACAGCAAACGGCAGAACCCTTAAGAGTACTGATAGGCAGTGGGATCTGGGTGTACAGGTACACAGGTCACTGAAAGTGGCAATGCAGTTGGAGAAGGTAGTCAACAAGGCATACGGCATAATTGCCTTCATCAGCCGGGGCATTGAGTTTAAAAATTGGCAGGTAATGTTGCAGCTTTATAGAACCTTAGTTAGGCCGCATTTGGAATATTGTGTTCAATTCTAGTTGCCACGTTACCAAAAGGATGTGATGGCTTTGGAGACGGTACAGAAAAGATTTACCAGTATGTTGCCTGGTATGGAGGTCATTAGCTATGAGGAGAGGTTGAAGAAACTTGGGTTGTTCTCACTGGAACGACTGAGGTTGAGGAGCGACCTGATAAAGGTCTACAAGATTATGAAGGGCATGGACAGATTGGACAGTCAGAAGCTTTTTCCCAGGGTGGAAGAGTCCATTATCAGGGGCCATGGGTTTAAGGTGCGAGGGGCAAGGTTTAAAGGTGATGTATGAGGCAGGTTTTTTACACAGAGGGTGGTGGGTGCCTGGAACTCGCTGCTGGTGAAGGTAGTGGAAGCAGATAAAATAGTGACTTTTAAAGGGCGTCTTGACAAATACATGAATAGGATGGGAATAGAGGGATGTGGTCCCTGAAAGGGTCGGGGATTTTAGTTGTGACGGGCAGTATGTTGGTGCAGGCTTGGAGGGCCGAAGGACCTGTTCCTGTGCTGTAATTTTCTTTGTGCTTTGCTAAAGCAACAGATATTAGACAATAAGTCCTTGGTTTTCTTCTCTCACTTTTTCCTAACTATTGGAATGACATGTACAAATTTTCATTGTAAATGAACAGTTTCATAATCAAGAGAACACTGGGAGATTATCATTCTGCAGTTTTTTTCACTTATTTCCTTTAAATCCCCTGAATGGAAGCCATTTTGTCCTGGGGAATTTGCCACTCTTTTCAGTGCCATTACTTTACTTTCCTCACACACTTGTACAATTTTCAGTGAATTCACATCCCTGACACAGTTTTGGTTTCCTTGGGATGTCCGGCACCCTGCCCTTGTCTATTTTAAATAACAATGCAAAGTATTGTTCAGCATATCAGTCATTTTCTTATTTTCATTGATAAGATTACATTGCCAGTTATGTATCAACTTTACAGGCTATTAAAGGAAGGGGACAACTTGGTGCTGGATTGTACAGAAACTCAAATCTCTCTCTACACTTGAAACTGATTCACACCTTTGTTAATGAAACAGCACTGAAGAATGTATAATGAGCCATGTCTGAGTATGAAAAAATCCATTAGTCCCTTGAAACATCTGCATCCAAGGTAACACATTGCATTATTGACAGCATTTTTTATTAGATATTTTCTATCAGCATGATATTAAGTGTTTGCAGTTTCTGCAATTGATATTTTAATTATCTCAATGATTAACACCTTTATAAGGCTATCGTAAAATAAGTTTTTTTTAGAAAAAGGAAATTTACTAATTACCAATGTATTTTTAAAGCTTTTCCATGCATACTATTGTTGTGGAGTGTATGCTGGGTAAATGGGTATGGGAGTTTCATGAGTTGGCATGGACGGTATGAGGGGGCATGAGGGATAAGTGGACGTACATACGCTGACGTTAAGGGTATGAGAGTCACGAATGTGGGGGCAGCGCGTAGGTGAATACTGAGGCTATGTTTACCACATGCAGTGCCATAAGCTGACATGGATGGGGCATGTGCTGGGGAGTGAGGGGATGTAAGGAGAGGGGTCCAGACTTTTTTGCTTGACACTGTCATTCGAACTGGGATGGAGTCCCTCAGCACTGAAGTCAGCTTTATAATCAGCCAACCTTGATACCCAATTGTACCTGTGGCTGCCCTTTTCTGGGGATGGAGCAACTGATTCAATTTATCATCCTCCTTCACCACCCAGTCCCCGCCTCTTCCCAGAACAAGAATCCCACTTTTTGCAGGCAGGTACATCAATGAAGATGTTAGAAACAAAAACAAAATTGCTGGAAAAGTTCAGCAGGTCTGGCAGAGTTAACGTTTCGGGAGACATCAGTTCATCGACATACCTTATAATTATAAGGTTTCCATTATCAAATTGTGCTGCACATAAGGTTATCATAGACTCATACAGTACAGAAGAGGACCTTTGGCCCATCAGGTTTGTACCGCCATAGGTACACTAAACCTATACCAGTCCCACTTTCCTGCACGGGCAAATAGCCTTGAATGTTGTGACATTTCAAGTGTTCATCCAAATACTATTTCAAGTCTGTGAGGTGTCCTGCATAAACTCCCCTCCCACAGAGTGCATTCCAGACTCCCACCACCCTCTAAGTGAAAAATGTTTTCCTCAAATCCCCTCTAAGTACCCTGCCTTTCACCTTAAAATTACAGCTCTTAGTGATGGAATTTGTATGCATGATTGAGATGTTGTTACGATGATTTCTTTTTAAGTGCTAATTGCTGTATGTTGGGTGAAGGAGGAAAAAGACACATTTCACATTTGGGTTCCAGTGAGTCTGGAATTAGCAGGATCCGGAATCCAAAACTGGATGCTGATTGGCAGAGACCAAGAAGGGCAAATAACGTTAAGGGTGAACTGGTGTCAGGAAGCCATAATTTTTGTGCTGTTAGTCAAGAGCTGTAAATATTGGGTGTAAGTTAAGGTTAATTTGCTGTAGGGAAGCCATAAAATCTCTCCCCTTTGATCAGGAGTCTCGCATATTTGGGGAAAATGATTAGTTCTTTTGATAGACAGATACATGAATGGGCAGGGAGCAGAGGGATACAGATCCTTGGAAAATAGGCAACAGGTTTAGATAGAGGATCTGGATCGGCACAGGTTTGGAGGGCCGAAGGGCCTGTTCCTGTGCTGTAATTTTCTTTGTTCTTTGTTCTTTGTTCTGATAGGCAAATTGGACTGAAAGTTACAAGGGCTGCTTGCACAGAGAGGATAAGATAGGACACTTGCTGGGGTCTTTACACAACACAGGGACGACCACATTTCAAGAGGACAATTGATAAAGAGGTCTTTTGCAGGGGGAGACAGTTGGGATTTTGTAGTGGGCACATGCCAGGGTATTACCAATTCAGGAATAGCCAGGTCAGAAAACATAATTTGATGTCATCTGCAAACTTACCAACCATTCCTCCTGTATTCACATCTAAATCATTTATATAAATGATGAAAAGCAGTGTGACCAGCACCAATTCTTGTTGCACACAGCTGGTCACAGGCCTCCAGTCTGCACAGCAACCCTCTACCAGTACCCTGTTGATGGTTTGGAGCTTGGTCTCTAAGTGTATGCACTTAATATGTCATCTGCATACGGCCAAACATGGGGTGACCCTCTTTCTGGGTTAGAGGTGGCACAGATTAAACAGTTGCCTGCTCATCCTGGAGAGAAGCTCCACTCCAGTGCGAAAGTTTGTGGGTATGGGATGGCATGCTGTGTCATGAAAGACGAACAAGAGCGTTTACGAGATGACACAGACTTACTTGGCCCCATTCTTCACACACATATATTGAGCCTGTGGTGGATCTGTTGGTGAGTATCACAGATTGCATGTTGTCATGAAGCAGGCAGAG
Source organism: Rhincodon typus (assembly GCF_021869965.1). Taxonomy (NCBI): domain Eukaryota; kingdom Metazoa; phylum Chordata; class Chondrichthyes; order Orectolobiformes; family Rhincodontidae; genus Rhincodon; species Rhincodon typus. The sequence continues at coordinate 4,332,926 of NC_063360.1, forward strand.
AATGGTCTGTGGGCAGCCATGTTTGAGGAGGATGCTGCTTCGTCCGTTCTGGTTGACAAAGTCAAAGGTCTTTGTGAGGTCAGAGAAGGCCAAGTAGTAAAGTTTTTGATGCTCTCTGCACTTTTTTAGAATTTACCTTGCTCTGAAGATCATGTTCACTGTATATTTAAATGGATAGAATACTCATTGTAAATCCCAGAGGAGATCATTAGTCACTGGGAGGAAACAATTGAGGAAGAATTTTACACTGGACTTCCATGTAGCAGAAACCCCTGTGTTGTGACTGCAATTGGTATTAATTCCTTTCTTGAAGATGGTCACATTTGTGGCATCTTGGAGCTGTGCTGCTATGCTCTTCTTCCTAATAAGAAGGATGAGGTCATGCATTCTTCTTAAGATTTCAGCATTTCAGCAGAGATTCTGTCCTCTTTGACAGGTTTGCTGAGGCTTGGCTCTAGGATGGACTTTACAGTGTCGTGCCACAATAGTGTTGTGCTGAGGAGAGGGGCGGGGGGGTGCTGCAGGGAGCATGCTGCAGGATGTAGGGAAGGCAGCCATGGTGAGGCCTGAGTCTCAGTTGAGAAAATCTCAAATGCAAGGCTTTCCTGAATGGGAAACACTGCCAAAAGCCAAAAGGAATGAAAACAGACAAATGAAGGCTGAGGTCCAACAAGAAAAATACTCCATTACCTAAAGGATAGGTGAAAAATGCGCAGGAAAACCAGCAATTCACCAACAGTCAGGATGTGTTTGGACATTTTAGCCCAGTCAAAGGCATCAACAGACCAGGTGATACCCCTACTGAGAGCTAAGAGCAATGTAATACCCACCAAGGACAGAGAGACAATCCGCACTCATTGAAAGGAGTATTTTGAGTTTTGGCAGGGTTTCCAGTTCAAGAAAGCCTTGCATTTGTGATTTTGTAACTTGGGGATCTCCTGATAAATGCTTTTTGCTCTAACACATTGGACCTAACACACCCTGTAATCTGCCCCTTTTAAAGAGGATATAGCAGCAGCAACCTTTCCATGTGATGAGGGGCAGACTCACTTTGACTACACATATAACAGTCCCCTTGATGCTGGCTGCCCTACTTCCTGTTCAACGAAGCTAGTTGACTGGAGCTGCCATTTCCGCCTCATGACAGAAGTGCTACCTGAAAGAGCTGCTAGCAATATCTGATTGGTGTGCAGTGCTGGAGTCCCAACAATATTACCCAAAGTGAAGGCCAGTGTTGTAACCACAAGGTGAGCCCCATGTCGTACTAGGCCATTATTGAGCTCAGATCCATTTTAAACCTGGTGATTTACTAGCGATGGATAACAGATGAGAAAAGTAGATGATTTGTTGATGGGAAGAAAAAAAGAATCATTCAGTTGTGTGTAAGATCACTTCTGGGCATAAAAAAAATGATTGAGGTTGGAAATGAAATAACCCTGAAGTGGCTGTTAATTGACCACTTTTAGACCTTAAAATTACAGACTGTTTGGAGGTTTCAAAGAGGGCAGTGATAGGACCCTCAGGACATATAATAGGCCCCAACCTGTGGGACCTGTTCAATTCTGCCCCACTGGCCAACCAGTGGAAATTATTTTCACAATTTTCCTATTCACCAATGTAACTGAGCTTTTTCCTCCCACCTACGCTGCTTGTTGTGTCAGATAAATTGGAAATGCATTGGATATGCAAATTTCTATTGTTTCATCTGAGTCATCTGTGAATATTGTGGAAATCTGAAGCCCCAAAACAGATCCATTGGAGAAACAAGTAGCCACGTTGTGCAATCCTGTTCCCTTTCTAACAGCTTTGTATGTGCATAGTTCGAGGACTAGAGCCACTCGAGAAAATGCCTTATCACACTTTTTAAGGGAAATGAGAGATGGGCTACAAATGTTGTCCCAGCCAGTGGCGCCCATGTTCAGTGAAAGAATAAATCTTTCAACATTGAAGTACATATTGATTATTCTCACTGAATAACTCCTCCTCCTTGACAAATTCCTGACTGATCGATAGGACTTGTCTGTAATTTTCTTCATCCTGTTTGTTATAATGACGGGTCCAAGTCTCTCCCAGTAAAGACTACACTGCAGTATTCAAACTGAATATGCAAATCATCTCCCTCTCAGTGATTTTCTCACATTCTTTTTCTCCTCATTATTGCTAACGCTCCCTTTTCTAATGTATCTCAAAGAGACATGCAAAGTCTACAGTGAAGTCTTGTCTCTCTAGTCTCTACCACAGTGGAATTAGTTTTATGATGTCTCTGTCAAAGAAAGACAGACGTTGATTCCCCCCATCATGCCTGTGAAAATCGTCTATTTCAAATATATCTCCAGCTTGTGACTAAAAAGTTAATTTGAAAGATTCAACAAAGCCTGACAGTCAGATAAATCATCTCCAGCTCTGCTCGGTAAGTTTGAAATTACAGAGCTGGTTGACTTAAAGTTAATGTGTAAAATTTACAGGAACACTTATGATCAAGTTTCAACATTTGGAATGCTTTCATAAAAACCGGCGAGTAATGAAGCAAGTACCTGAATATATGTGATCGACCTTTTATTGCTCATTTTGAGTCCAGTTTCATCCCTGATTTCTCTCTGGTTGGGAAATAGCTGCACATGACAGGAAACAAATGTGCTGATTGGACAAAGGATCTATTCAGACATCCCAAAACTAGCTTCAGCAATAAATTTAAGATAAACCATTCAACACAGTAACTGGCTTCATTGAGCTTCCCTTGGGCACCTGGATAATTTCCACAGTTTTATTGTAAAATAGTGAGCAGACATGGAATGGTGAGGAGTTTGTTGAATCAACAGCAATCTGAAAGAAAGAACCATCGTTTATATAACAACATTCACATTCCTAAGATATCCGGAAACATTATATTGCCAATGATTATTTGTGAAGTGCAGTCACTGCTGAATGCAGGAATGAACTAATCTATTATTCTGTGCTGTAGGTTGAGGGATAAATGTTGATCAGGACACTGAGACAAACCCACCACTCTTCATCAGATCATGCCACAGGAAAACAAAAAACAAATCTCAGGTAACTAAGGCCAGTTAGGTTAACATCTGTCATGTGGAAAATGTTAGCGTCTATCAGAAAGAATGCAGTAGCAGAGCATTTAGAAATATATAATGTGATCTAGCAAAGTCAGCACGGCTTCATGACGGGGAAATCAAACCTGACAAATTTATAAGAATACTATGAGGAGATAACAAGCACAATAGATGAAAGTGGACCGGGAGATGTAATATATTTGGATTGTGAAAAGGCATTCAATAAGCAGTCAAAGATGCGGTACCTTAATGAGTCCATGGTGGTTGGGGGTAGAATATTAACATGGATAGAGGATTGGCTAATGAATCAAAGGCAGGGAGTTGGAATTTTCGGGGTGTCAGCCTGTACCTAGTGGCATGCAACAGGGAGCAGTGCTGGGGCCATCATTATCTAATATTCATGTATTAATGACTTGAATGCGAGAAGTAAACGTACTATCACCAAGTTTGTGGAATATACATAAATAAGTGGGAGGGTAAGTGGAAGGAATGTCACAAAGAGTTGCAGAGGGATATAGATGGATATTAGATGAGTGGGCAAAACTTTGGCAGATAGGATAGAAAAGTATGAGAATATGTACTTTGTTAAGAGAGAAGCTGAATATTATTTAAATGAAGAAAACCTACTGAAATCTGCAGCACAGAAGGATTTGGGGGTTCTCATGCATTAATCACAAAAAGCCAGCATCCGAGTTCACCAGGTAATAAGAAATGAAAATGAAGTGTTGTCCTTTAATTCAAAGTAAATGGAGTATATCAATCAGGAAGTTGTGCTAAAACTTACAAGTCACTATTAGGGCCACAGCTGGAACACTTTTTTTTCTATTCATTTGTGGGATGTGGGCATTGCTGGCTGGCCAGCATTTGTTGCCCATCTCTAGTTGCCCTTGAGCGGTGGTGAGCTGCCTTCTTGAACTGATGCAGTCCTCCTGCTGTGGGTTGACCCATAACGCTATTAGGCACGGAATTCCAGGATTTTGACCCAGTGATAGTGAAGGAACGGCGATATATTTCCAAGTTAGAATGGTGAGTGACTTGGAGGGGAACATGGAGGTGGTGGTGTTCCCATATGTCTGCTGCCCTTGTTCTTTTAGATGGAAGTGGTTTGGGGTTTGGAAGGTCCTGTCTGAGGATGTTTGGTGAATTTCTGCAGGGCATCTGGTAGATAGTACACACAGCTGCTACTGAATGTCGGTGGTGGAGGGAATGAATGCTAGTGGGTGTAGTGCCAATAAAGCGGGCTGCTTTTTCCTGGACCGTGTCAAATTTCTTGAGTGTTGTTGGGGCTGCACTCATCCAGGCAAGTGGGAAGTATTCCATTACATTCCTGACTTGTGCCTTGTAGATGGTGGACAGGCTTCGAGGAGTCAGGAGGTGAGTTACTCGTATTAACATGATGGGTTTTGATGTTTTCCTGAATCTAGAGATGTCTAGAGGCAGTCTCCTGCCCCAGTCCAATTAGCACTAATGTGTATTCAATGCAGTGGGTTCCGAAGCTTCTAGAAGCACGGTCATGTGATCAACCTCAGACACTTCATGAATTCACCAAGTCTGTCCACTTTTAAAAGAAACAGAGTTTAAACATAACAATATATGGTCCCTCAACATTGGTTTTCTTTTTGAAGAAAAAACACAGGAGTCTCAGAGTCTCGTCACTCTAGGGACTGGCTCTGACCGAGCTGGTCAGAGTCCATGTACTGTGCACATTTAAATAAAGGGTGACTTGGTGACAGGGTACCAGCCTCCATGGAGTTATTTCATCCTGTGTTATGGATTTAATACCTTACTTTAATGACTTTCTGGTGTCACTCCTGACATGCCTTCCTGCCCTCTTCATTCAACCAGAGTTGATCTCCTGACTCGATGGTAATGGTATGGGCTATGACATTACAGATTGTGGTTGAATTCAATTCTGCTGCAGCTGACCCACAGTGCCTCATTGATGCTCACTTTTTAGGAGTTCCCACATTTGTTTGGAATCTGTTCAAAATCTGAGCCATTTCACAATATGGTAATGGTGCATGACACCATCAAGAATATTCTCAATGAGAAGATGGGCTTTGTCTCCATAATGACAATATGGTGGTGACTCCCACTGATGCAGTCATGGACAGATACGTCTGAGGAAGCTAGTTTGTTGAAGATGAAGTCAAGTAAGTGTTTGTTTTCCTGTTGGTTGCCTCACCACCTGCTGCAGATCCAGTCTCGCAGCAAGAACCTTGAGTTCCCAGCTGGTCATGACACTGCAGAGTCATTCTTGATGATGGATATTGAAGTTCCCCACCCTTTCCCCCCCCATAGTACATTCTGTGTCCTTGCCTCTTTCAGCCTTTCTACCAAATGTTATTCAATGTAAAGGTGTCGTGTTTTATCAGCTGAGCGAGAGTCGTGGATGTTAATCAGTATGAAGTTGCCGTGCCTACATTGGACCTGATGCCATGAGTTGTAGATTTGGAGTCATATGAAGGCCAGATAAGATAAGGATGGCAGGTTTGTAACCCCTGAATTGCAGTAGGGAGCCAGGCAGGATTTTATTATAATTAACAATGGCTTCATCCTCGTTATTAGACGAACCTTTATGTTTACCAACTGCAATGGTGGGATTCAAGCTCATGTCCCAGGCAATTAGTCCAATGTATTACAATGACTCTATTATCCCCCCTGTCCATTTGACTTTTCCCAAATTCCATTGTCAGTCCTTCAAAACCAGCTTTTTTTCTCCCAATGTATTCGCGAGGTTTTGGTGATTTTTATGTGCTCTGGATTTAAATGTATTCACCGTTTATTATATTATGGTCATTAATCTCTATGTGTTTCCCCAATTTTATTGCTCAGCTGTATTCTGGCCTTTTCTCTAATACTACATTCCCGATGGAGAACCTTCCTTTGGGATCTTTACTTGTTTCTTTTCCTTTGTTCTTTCAGTGGGATGTGGGTGTAAGTACAGCGCGTTCGTTGCTCATCCCTCATTGCCCCGGAGCAGGTGAGGTACCTGCTCCTTTGAATTGATGCAGTCCATGAGATGTAGGCATGCCCACAGTGTCATTCATATGGGTGTCCCAGTCTCAGAATCTAGTGAGTGAAGGAGCAGTGACACAGTTCCAAAATAAAAAAGTGCTGGAGAATCTCAGCACATCTGGTAGTACCTGTGGAGAGAGAGTGAAACAGAGTTAATGCTTTGATTCTGGTGTGAGCCTTCTTCAGAACTTGAGACATGGATGTGTTTAGAGGAGAACTTGCAAAAGGTGGAGCTTCTGTGTCCACAGTTGCCTTTGATACAGTTCAGGCAGTGAGTTTGGAAGAAGCTGTGGAAAGAAACTTGTTGCAATAGAAAGGAGCTCTATCGCCATTGTAGGAAATCCACTTCTTTATCCCCATTACCTTGCTCTCTGTCCAATTAAAATCAGGGTCATTGAAATCCTCTATAATCATGCCTTAAGCTTTTCTAGCTAATTTCCTAATTTGGTGCAGATATCCTTCTCCACCATTATCCCAGCCTAAAACAGACAGATTGATGTGATTATGAGTTGGTGGTGTAGTGTAAGTGTCATTGGGCTTTTGATCCAGACCCCCAGCTCAATGTTCTGCGGACATGAGGTCAAATCCTACCCCAGCAGCTGATGGAATTTGTGTTCAATGAATCAATAACATTGGGAATGGAATGTTAGTATTTGGAAGTAATCCCAGATTATTGACTTGTTAGGAAATGCCCATCTTGGGAAGGAAATTTGTCCGAGGGTGAGGGCAGACCATGTTGGGTGGGGCATTCTGTTCTTGTGTGTGCATCCCATGCAGAAAGGTGACTGGTACGGGAGCTGTCACTTTCTAACCCAGGGCCAGAGCAGATTTTCCCACTGGACATCAGCAAACCACCACCACCCTTTCGCTGACTTCAGAAGTGAGACCAAGAAAGAATTGGTCTTCAAGTCCCTATTAGTGTAGCATGCAGGGCCTTAATAGGGCGAAAACAGGTCGGCCTCTCTAAGCCTCACCCAGCTCATGAAAATGCAGACAGGCTGAAAGCTGGCAGAAGGTGGTGGGAAAGTCTGCCGGCATATCCCACCCTGGGCAATCGAACCTGTTACATTCTGTTCTCGGCTACCAATCATGCCACTCACTTAATCTGTCAATACCACTTGAAAACATTCTACTCACGTCAACATTGTTCATTGAGTCGCAATGTAGTATTGGTAGCAAACTTGAACATATAACTCTCATTTGTCATTCCAAGTCATTCATAAATATCACACAAAGTTAAGGGACTGAAACAGATTCCTCAGAGAAACCACTCATCACATTCAAATTCTAACCAAACAGTAAACATCACTGTTCCTTCAGTGTCGCTGGGTCAAAATCCTCGAACTCCCTCCAATCCCAGGGCATTGTGGGTCAACCCACAGCAGGAGGACTGCAGCAGTTCACATTGCCAGCTCATCACCACCTTCTCAAGGGCAACTAGGGGTAGGCAATAACTGCTGACCAACCAGCAATGCCCACATTCCACAAAAGAATAAATAAAAAAAACACACATGCACACTTTCTCTCTCACACACTTACTCCCAATCTCACATACATATTCACTCTCAATCTCTCACACACACACACAGAGACTACAGACACACACATAGACTCCCGGAGTAAATGGAGTAAATATTGATTATTCCCACTGTCCATCTCCTACTCCCCAGCAAATTCCTGACTCAGATCAATTCTCTTAACCCTCTTTGTTCTGATGAAGGGTCCAAGTTTTTTTCTCATAATGAAGATGTTTCATCCTTTAACACTAGAGGGATTAATTTCCTCAGTCCCTCTCCCACTGCCAAACCATACCATTGGTGATTCCATTGGGAGAAAACCCAAGGAGTTTTACTCCCAATGGGGTACTGATAGAAATGATAACAATTACAGAAAGATCAGAACAATAGAAATAATGAACTGGCAATAGAAATGGAGCATGTTTTGAAATTGTGGTTGGAGGTTATAACAAACTAAATTAACAAATGTTCAGAATACTGGGAAGTTGCCTGCATTGTAACACTTCATTTCCCCACTTCACTCGGCAGCAGTTTTATGGCAGATTCAGAAATCCCTCAGACAGTGCTGTCTTGATGCACTGATCTCAGGCCGTAGGAAGCAAACAAGCCTTTACATCTTCTTCACAATGTTTACCAAAGAGAGAAAATGGTGGTGGCTAGTATGTGATAGTACGCTAGGGGTTTCTGAAGTCATTCATTGACACCAATCCTCCTTTGTCTATGCTTTGTCTAGGGGCTTATCTACTTATCAATGAGACAGGATAAACCTGGATAAATGTTGACCATGAGACGATCATGAAAATCCCATCTGATTGATTCATTCATATCCTTTATGGAAGGAAATGTGCTGTCACTACCTGCTCTGGCTGACATGTAACTCCAGATCCTCAGCAATATGTTTGGCCATGAATTGTCCTCAACTTTGCAAGCCACTTGATCCAAGGGCAAGTAGTGATGGGTAACAAATGATGTGCTTTACAGTGATGCCGACATTCCATGAAAAAGTACAAAGAAAAGTTAACATTGAGCCATTGTAACTAAGTCAGATACCATTCTGTGTGTGTGTCTGTATGACTCTGTGTGCGTGTGTGAGCGATTGAGAGTGAATGTGACTGTGAGATTGAGAGTAAGTGTGTGAGAGAGAAAGTGTACATGTGTGTTTTTTTATTTTTTTTGTGGAATGTGGGCATTGCTGGCTGGTCAGCATTTATTGCCCACTCCTAGTTGCCCTTGAGATGGTGGTGATGAGCTGGCATTTTGAACTGCTGCAGTCCTCCTGCTGTGGTTTGACCCAAAAGCCCTGGGAGTGGAGGGAGTTCTAGCATTTTGACCCAGCGACACTAAAGGAATGGTGATAAATTTCCAAGTGAGGATGTCGAATGGCTTGGAGGGGAACTTGCAGTTGGTGGTGGTGTTCCCATGTATCTGCTGCCCTTGCCCATCTAGATGGAAGTGGTTGTGGGTTTGGAAGGTGCTGTCTGAGGATCTTAGGTGAATTTCTGCAGTGCATTTTGGAGATTGTGCCCACTGCTTCTACTGTGTGTTGTTTGTGGTGGGAGTGGATGCTTGTGAATGTAATGACAATTAAGCGGGCTGCGTTGTCCTGGATGGTGCCAAGCTTCTTGAGTGTTGTTGGGGCTGCACTCATCCAGGCAAGTGGGGAGCATTCCATCACACTCTTGACTTGTGCCTTGTAGATGGTGGATAGGCTTTGAGGAGTCAGGAGGTGAATTACTTGCCACATTATTGCTAGCTTCTGACCTGCTTTTATAGCGACTGTGTTAATGTAGTGAGTCTATTTGAGTTTCTGGTCAATGGAACCCCCAGGATGATGATAGTGGGGGATTCAGCAATGGTAACACCATTGAATGTCAAGGGGCGGTGGTTAGATTGTCTCTTATTGGTGATGATCATAGCCTGGCATTTGTGTGGCGCAAATGTCTCTTGCCACTTGTCAACCCAAGCCTGGAAATTGTCCAGATCTTGTTGGATGTGAACATGGACTGCTTGAGTATCTGAGGAGTCACAAATGGTGCTGAACATTATGCAATCATCGGCAAACATCCCCAATTTAGACCTTATGTTGGAGGGAAGGTCATTGATGAAGCTTCTGAAGATGATTGGGGCTAGGACACTGCCCTGAGGAGCTATTGTAGAGATGTCCTGGAGCTGAGATGACTGACGTCCAACAACCACAACCATCTTCCTATGTGTCAGGTATGACTTCAACCAGCGGGGATTTTGCCCCTGATACCCATTGATTCCAGTTTTGCTATGGCTCTTTGATTGCCACACTCAGTTGAATGCAGCATTGATGTCAAGGGCTGTCATTCTCACCTCACCTCTGGAATTCAGCTGTTTCGTCCATGTTTGAACCAAGGCTGTAATGAGGTCAGGAGCTGAGTGGCCCTGGTGGAACCCAAACTGGGCGTCACTGAGCAGGTTATTGCTGAGAAGTGCTGCTTGATAACACTGTTGATGACACCTTCCATCACTTTACTCATGGTCGAGAGGAGACTGATGTGTTGGTAATTGGCCGGATTGGATTTCTCCTGCTTTTTGTGTACAGGACATACTTGGGCAATTTTTCACTTTGTCAGATCGATACCAGTATTGTAACTGTACTGGAACAGCTTGTCTAGAGGAGTGGCAAGTTCTGGAGCACAAGTCTTCAGTACTATTACAGGAATCTTGTCAGGGCCAGTAATCTTTGCATGACCAGTGTCTCTAATCATTTCTTGATATTACGTGGAGAGAATCAAATTGGCTGAAGACTGGTATCTGTAATTCTGGAGACCATTGGAGTCGGCCGAGATGGATCATCCACTTGGCCCTTCTGGCTGAAGATTACTGTGAAAGCTTCAGTCTCATGCGCACTGATGTGTTGGGCTCTTCCATCATTGAGGATGGGGATATTGTGGAGCCTTCTCCTCCAGTGAGTTGTTAGTTGTCCGCCACTATTCATGACTGGATGTGGTAGGACTGCAGAGCTTAGGTCTGATATGTTGGTTGTGGGATCACTTAGCTCTATCACTTGCTGCTTTCACTGTTTGGCGTGCATGTAGTCCTGTTTGGTGTTTTCACCAGGTTGACGCCTTGTCTTCAGGTATGCCTGTTGCTGGTCCTGGCATGTCCTCCTGCACTCTCCAATGAACCAGGGTTGATCCTCTAATGACTTGATGGTAATGGTTGATTGGGGGATATGCTGGGCCATGAGGTTAGAGATTGTGCTGGAGTACACTTCTGCTGCTGTTGATGGCCCACAGCACCTCATTGATGCCCTGTCTTGAGTTGCTAGATATGTGCGAAGTCTGTCCCATTTAGCACAGTGATAGTGCCACACAACGTGATGGAGATTCTTTTCAATGTGAAGGCAAGTCTTTGTCTCCACAGGGACTGTGTGGTAGGGGCCATTCCTACCAATACTGTCATGGACAGATGTATCTGTAGCTGGAAGATTAGTCAGGATGAGGACAAGAATGTTTTTCCCTCTTTTTGTTTCCCTCACTACCTGCCACAGACCCAGTCTAGTAGCTATGTCCTTTAGGACCCTACCAGCTCAATCTGTAGTGTTGCTGTGAGCCACTGCAGGTGGTGGACATTGAAATTCCCCACCCAGAGTACATTTTGTGCCGTTACCATCCTTAGGGCTTCCTCTAAGTGTTGTTCTATGTGGAGGAATACTGATTCATCAGCTGAGGGAGGACAGTATGTGGTAATCAGCAGGAGGTTTCTTTGCCCATGTTTAACCTGAAGCCACGAGACTTCATGGGGTCCAGAGTCAATGTTGAGAACTCCCAGAGCAACACCCTCCTGACGGTATTCTCCTGTAAATGGTGGTGTCTGGGACGTTGTCTGTAAGGTATGATTCCGTGAGTATGACTATGTCAAGCTGTCGTTTAACTAGTTTGTGAGACAACTCTCCCAATTTTGGCACTAGTCGCCCACATGTTCGTGAGGAGGACTTTGCAGGGTCCACAGGACTGTTTCTGCTGTTGTCTTTTCTGGAGCCTAGCTCGATGCCTGGTGATCTGTCCGGTTTTTTTCTTTGAGACTTTGTAGCAATTGGTACAACTGAGTGGCTTGCTCAGCCATTTCAGAAGGCAGTTGAAAGTCAACCACATTGTTGTTGGTCTGGAGTTACATGTAGGCCAGACCAGGTCAGGGTGTCAGATTTCCTTGCATGAAGGACAAAGGTGAACCAGATGGGTTCTTCCGTTAGTCAACAATGATTTCATGGTCATCAGTAGATTCTTAATTTTAGATTTTTTCTGAGACCAAATTCGAACTTGGGTCCCCAGAACATTAGTTGAGATTCTGGATTAATAATCTGGTGATGATACCACGAGATCATGACTTTCCTTGTGTGTGATAGTGAATATGCGTAAAGGACCTTATGACGACCATAAACCCCTTGTCGTTTGTTGGGGAAAAACCTATCCGGTTCACTAATGCCCTTTAGGGAAGGAAACTGCGGTCCTTGCCTGGTCTGGCCTACATGTGACTCCAAACCCCCACCAATATTGTTGACTCTTAATTGCCCTCTAGGCAAATAGGGATGGACAATAAATGCTGCCTGACCAGGAATGTCCTCATCTTGTGAATGAATAAAGAGGAAAAAAAATCTTGCAGAGTGCAGACCTATATCCATAGCTGACCCCATAGTTTTAGTAATACCAACTAGTGAATGTAATGAAAACCAAACTACATCTTGTCAAGAGTGGAGCAACTTTTTGGTAAGACTTACCAGGAGTTGTTTTCTGCCTCAGTGAAACAAATAGATCTTAGCTTTGATCCAGTCCAAAGTACGAGGATTGGTGCCACTATCCTGCTATCCTTCAATACCATGTGATCAGTAGTGAGTTTTGATGTTTATTACCACTGAGAATGATGGTGAAAAAAGTGCTCAGGAGCCAGGATAGGAAATTTCTAAAAGGCCATGCCTGTGCCCACCTCATCAGTCTACTCCGAATCATCAACAAAGTGATGGACAGTGTCATTGACAGTCTGAATAAATTGCACTTACTCAACAATAACCTGCTCATTGATTTCCAGATGAGATACTGCCAGAACCATTCAGTTCCTGACCTCATCACCGCTTTTTCCAAACATGTACAAAAGAGCTGATCTCACAGAGAACTTGAGAGTGACTGCCCTTGACAACAAGACAATATTTGACCAAGTGTGGCATCATGAAGCCTGAGAGAAACTGGAGTTACTGGGAATCAATTTGAAAATTCTCAACTGGTTGGAGTCATACTTGACACGATGGAAGATGGTTGTGGTTGTTGGAGGTCAGTCATCACACCTTCCGCAACACACAGTGATAGCAATGTGTACCCACTGCAAGATTTACTGCGACAACTCACCAAGGCTTGTTAGGCAGCACGTTCAAAACTCATAACTTCATAAAGAAGTTTATAAAGTTATGAGCACAATAGGATGAATAGCTAAGGTATTTTCCCCAGGAAAGGGGAGCCTGTAACTAAAGGGCATAGGATTAAGGTGAGAGGGGAAAGATTTAAAAGGGACCTGAGGGGCAACATTTTCACACAGAGGGTGGTGCTTGTCTGGAATGAACTGCCAGAAAAGGTGGTGGAGTCTGGTACAATTATGAAGTTTAAAAGGCATCTGGATTGGCCTATGAACAGGAAAGATTTAGAGGGATATCAGTCAAGTGCTGGCAAGTGGGACTAGATTGATTTAGGATATATGGTCAGCATGGACGAGTTGGACCGAAGGGTCCTTTTCCATGCTGTAAATCTCTATGACTCTGTAAATGGATTAGGGCATCAGATACATGGGAACAACATCACCTGCAATTCTCCTCCAAGCTATATACTATCCTGACTCAGAACCATATTGCCATTCCTTCATTGTCCCTGGGTTAAAAATCCTGCAGCTGTCTCCCTGATAGCATCGGCGTTGTTGGGGGTGGAGGGCAGTGGGCAGGGCAGTGGTTGGTGGGTGGTGCCGGGAGGGGGTTTGGTCTACCTACATCAAATGGATGGCAGCAGTTCTAGATGGTAGCTCACCACCACCTTCTCAAGGACAATTAAAGATGGGCAATGATGCCCACACCCCACAAATAAATGAAAAACACATGGAGTTTAAAGTTTAAAAGACTTTACGGCTTTAAGAACAAGTCATAAAGTGAGTAGCTGGGAACACTGAACAAACAAGCAGTCAGCAGGACCACATGGAAAGAGCAACAAGGGAGAAACAGTACTCAAGGCTGAAGCGTTTACATCAGAGCTAATATGACACAACAAAGAAGCAGTATGGAATCGAGCTATTTCATAGATTAGTCCCACCTGGCTCATACAAATTCTGTCAGGAAGCAAGGGTCTGCAGGAACATTTCTGATTAGAGATTTGGCTAAGAAGTGAATATTGCAAAGTTCCAAGAGCAAACTAGCTCCTGTGAGGAGACGCATGTTAAGTTAATGACATTTTCCTCAGGGAAATTGGTGATCCAAATGCCTTGATTTTAACAGAAACTGATTCTGTCAATGGACATCTCATTAATTTTTAGTTTGATACAGGAGCAAGTACCATTTTCGTCTTAGATCAAATATGATAGCTGAAGAAACAGTTACACCCTATTGAAATGAAGCTGCACGGTCACGTAGCTCATGATTAAAAGTAAACAACACCCCAACACAAACAGGATAAGGGAGTTCAGAATGCATGTGTGATTTATATTCAGCACATTTTACTTTTGAGTCCATAAGGAAGCCTTAACCTCAACATCCTCAGCACTCTGCTATTGTAAGTATACACATTGGGAGCCTCTTTCCTTACATGCAATATTGTATGTCTTTCTTCATCCATGGATTCTCAATAGTGTTATTGAGAACCTTGCTTTTTAGGGGAAGATATTCTTCTAACATTCTGCTGAACAACAATTTCCTCGACTTTTAGTGCTGGTCTACTGTGATGTTTGCTCTTTTTTTTTGCTTGTTCACTTTATTTCTTCAAATTCCATTCATATTCTCTCAAAACCAGCATTTGTCCAATCTGTTCATCTGGTTTTAGTGACACCAGCGTCCATTGGTCTCATAACTCTAAGGTGTTTTAGTTTATCGTCACTATTGCCCAGATATTTCCCTAATTTCATATCTCTGACCCACTGGCTCATTTACTGTTACGAAGTCCAATGGAGGACCTTCCCTTGCTAAATATGCTTTATTACCTCTTACATATTATTATTTTGCATATTGGCGTTCATTTATTCATTCATGGGATGTGGGTGTCATTTGCAAGGGTAGCATGAGTTATCCATCTCTACCTGCCCTTGAGAGGCTATGGTGAGCTGCCCTCTTGAACTGAGTCCATCTGGTGTCAGTAAATCCATGATATTGTGAGGAAGGAAGTTTCAGGACTCTGAACCAGTGCCAGTGAAGGAATAACAATCTGAATAACAATCCATGTCAGGATGGAGTGTAATTTAGAGTTGAACTCGGAGTAAGTAGTGTCCCTAATCAGCTCTTCCAGGTGGTTGATGCCCTAGTCCTTTTATAGAGTCATGGAGACTTACAGCTTGGAAAACGACCCTTCGGTCCAACTCATCCATGCCGACCATATATCCTAAATCATTCTAGTCCCATTTACCAGCACTTGACCTAATCAGTTCTTCTAGGTGGTTGATGCAATGAATTTAGGAGATGCGATTAAAGGAGACTCGGACAGTTAGAAAAGGAACCTGCATTCCCTTATTACATTTACTTCTGTCTTCTGTATAATTAATATCAGATTCATCCAAGTCCTGCTTTATTATGGTTCTGTGCTTTTAATTTGATTTCCTAATTTTTCAACAGAATTCATTCTTCACTATCTGCCACGTCCCAGTGACAGATGGTGGCATTACCTGGGGCTAGTGGTGCTACACAATAATTCTGACTTCGTGTCAATGATATTGAGTTAGCAATCCACAGGCTCATACTCTGGGGACATGGACTCAAATCCCATCACCACTGCAGGAGAGATTTCAATGTAATTTAAAGCTCTCCCTAATGATGTAATTAATTATTGTTAAAAACCTATTTTGGTTTGTGGATGCTCCTTTGAAAGGAACTCTGCTATCCTTTTCTGGTTATATGTGACTCTAGACCCAGAGCAATGTCATTGACTTGAAATTGCCCCCTGAGAGGGCCAAATGAGGCCCATGGTGGTGCAGCAGTCCTAGAAAGTGGTCCTCCTCCACCCTCTCGAAGGTGATGAGCAGTGGCAATCAAATGCTGGTCTTGTAAATGATGCCCACAACCCTTAAAAGATGACCCACCCACTACGAGATGGTCTGCAGCTTTTCCATTCATATTCTGTTTTTGTCTTTGCTAATAGCTCAGCCTCCTCCTGTACAATTGTAAACATGTAAAGGGCAGAGGGGAGGATGTGGGAGGCCACCAGAGAAATCTGGACCACCTCAATGTAGTTTAAATGCATCCTACTCCCCACACACTGTCTAAACAGCCCCAGCTAATTTAAACACCTCCCCACTGTCTTCATTTTCAAAACCAGCGGAAGGGACCAATTCATATCTGCCACCTAGTTCCCAACCAATAGAAATAATTTTCTATCAAAGTCACTTGACAACCTTCTTTTTGCAACTTACTTTGCTCAATTTGTCACGTAAGTTAATATGTAGATCAAACCTGAATCACTAATTCTTCCTCCAATTCATTTGTGAGTATAATAAAACGCTGAGGTCCTCAATACTAACACCGAGAAGTAATCACATTCAATCAATCCTGCTTCCTTCTGAACAAATCTGTTCACTTCCTAACAGCACAGCAAGTGTACCTACAACGTAAGGACTGCAGCAGTGCAAGAAGGCAGCCCTTCACACTTTTTCAAGGCAGTGAGAGATGGGTGACAAATGATGACTTATCTAGTGATGCCCAAGCTGGGAAGAAGAATTAATTTTTAAAATTTGGAACTCATACAGATTATTCCCAGAGTCTCCAGCTTCCTCTCAAATTCCTGACTATGAGTTAGAGATGGTCTCTAATATTTTTCAAACCTGTTTATTCTAATGAACGGCCTAATTCTTTTTCCAGAACTAAAGTCTCTCAGCCTTTAACACAAATGGGATTAATTTCTCCAGATGCAGTCACAGTCCACCTCCCCACCCCCATCATAACAGTGCTGATTCGACTAGGAGAAACGCCACAAAGAATTTTACCCCACTGGGAAGTAACAGAAATTGTAACAGTTACAGAAAGATCCAAAATTGAGAACTGACAAGAGAAATGGAGCATGTTTGGAAATTGTGGTCACAAGTTGTAACAAAGTAAACAAACAAATGTTAAGAATGTTGAGCAGTAACCTGAATTGTAACATTTCATTGCTCCACTTCATGCAGCAGCAGTTCTATTGCAGAATCAGAAATCCGCCAGATACTGCCGTCCTGTTGCTCAGTTTTAAGACTGGAGACAGCGAACCAGTCATTACATCTTCTTTACAATATTCACCTGGAAAAAGTGACCTGCATGTATTTTACTGTGGTGGGCTCAAAACTGACACTACAATATTCAACAAAATGTACAAATCTCATAGCAAATCATCTCCCTTTTGAACATTTCCTGTCTCACATTATTTTTCTTATTCTTGCTCGCTCTTCTTCTCTTTATACTTGTTTCTCAATGTAAGAGCCACATTAATATCTTGTCTTTCTAGTCCCTGCTGATGTAGTTTTTGGGTAAACCACCACTGTCAGCATGATTTAATGTCTGTGTTCTCCTGTATGTTAGCCCTTGTAGTGTGTACCACAAAGACTGGCCTCATGTTGCAACAGGACAATATGCACTACAGCTGAATTACCTCTGTCTCTGTTCATTATCAACCATAGGTAGACAGACATACACTCCCTTCTTACAGATCCACAATGTCTAGGAGAATCCTTGTTCAAAATATAACTCCATTCTCCAGTGAGAAAAGCATTCTGAGCCAATGCTTTCACTACTCGCATTGATTCTAGTGGAAGGAGTTTATGTGATGCAATGTGTAGAGCCTCTGTATCTGAACCCAAAGATCCACTTCTGAGTCTCGTTCCAGAACTATAGTGCTAAGGAATGCTGATGATGATGGAGCCAAACAGGAGGATTTCAATCGGATTTCCTTCCAATAGTCCAAGCAGGCAGGAAGAGTGGGAGAGACACTTGGTCAGTCATGCTTGATGCCGATTTACCATCCTCAAACTGGCAGCCTTAACGAGTGGTTGAGAGATGACTGTGGGTCAGGATGCCTGAACTGCTCTTCATCAGACCATGCCGTGGGATTTTTCTCATCCACCTGAGAGAACAGAGAGATTCAGTGAAATTCAACGATTCATTCCAAAGAACATCTCCCCGACAAAGCTGCATTTCCTCAATCCACTGAAATGTCAGCCAGCACTGTCAACTGGAAACTGTGGACTGAATCTTACATTCTTGTGGGTCAGTACAAGTTGAGTTGTGTTGGGTTTTTGGACAAGGCCAAGTGATTTCTCTTGCTGTATCTTAGTGAATGCCCCTCATTAATTACCCACCCCATTCCTAGGGCACCTCTTGTGCCCGATTTCCACCCATCATACCACACACTGTTCCCGAAATAACTCACCATTCACTGGATATCCTGAACTTCACTGGGCATAACTTGTGCCAGTTCCATTTTTAGAATCCCACTGTGAACCTGGACAACTGCTGTAGCTGCGCAGCTGCCCTGCACTGTTGGTGACATGTGTCCTCCACATGGCAGATTGGAGATAACTGGCACCCTGCTTAGTGGGCACGCTTCTAGAGTTCCTGCAGCATGCGTAGTGCTGACACAGGACTTCCATCACTCCCAAGACCCGCTGAGGAGGCCATGAGACCAGACCATCTGAGTTTGCCACCCAGGTCAGTACAGTCTCAGCCATCTGGAGGAATGCCCAGTGCTGAAGAAAGATGGTCAATGTCCTTCTGCATTCTGCTAGCGTAAGTGCCACCATCTTCACTCCAGCACCCTCACACTCACTCTTTCTGTCTCTGCCAATGCAGCCACCTCCCACCAAGGTTTGCGCTCTACCATTCTCGGTGTCGTCTGCAGTATCTTCCCTCACTGACCCTCATCCACCGTGACACCAATGACACTGCATGAGGAAAGCAATAGGGCAGAAAGAGTCAAGACTGTGTGCTGCCTCCCTTCTGAGGAGAGGACCCTGATTCTGATCTCCCTCAGAAGGGCCCTGACTTATCAGAGGCTGCCTATGGCTGACTATATTGGAAACCCCTGAATAAAGGACCTGGAAGTGCAGCCTGGTCCAGACTGCATCCCTGATCTCACAGTGCCCTTGCCACACTATTACAATGAGATTCATTGGTTCAGGCTGAGGTGTAGCACTGAAGTGCAAAAGTGCCCTGTAGGCAACTGGAAATGTGGCCTATGGGTCCTTAGATGCAGGCACGTGTTGGACGACAATGTCTGGGGAACATGAGGTGGTTGGCCAGTGCCTTAAGATATTGGTGCCCAAGATCCATCATGGAGATCATTCAGAGTAAACATTGATCTGAATCTGTCAGGTGCCCGCTCCGGTTTCTTGGTTGAGTTTTCCCAACATCATGTTTGGTGAGATAACAAAGTGTAGAGATGGATGAACACAGCAGGCCAAGCAGCATCAGAAATACCGGAAAGCTGACATTTCGGGACTAGACCCTTTCTGAAGAAGGGTCTAGGCCCGAAACATCAGCTTTCCTGCTCCTCTGATTCTGCTTGGCCTGCTGTGTTCATCCAGCTCTACACATTGTTATCGCAGATTCTCCAGCATCTGCAGTTCCTACTATCTCTGAAACAATCATGTTTGGTGAGTTTGGTAAGATGGCAGTCTGAATATTAATGAGGTGAGTTGTGGAGTTAACGAGGCATTTACCAAACAATAGTCACCATCAATTGGCAATTCATCTGCTGCCCAGTGAGAATCGCACCACATTGAAATCCAGGTAAGGCCTCACCAGATATCTCACCTGATTCTACTCAAATCTCACCACAGCCCCATATCACTCTGAGCCCTGTCAATTCTACTTTTTATTTTTGATGTTAATGGAATTAAAATTTACCCACTCACCTCTTGATAACTTCTGCCCCAGAGACTTCTAATCAGGTACCTCGTGTTAGGCTCCTATCCAGGAATTCACAAATCCAGCCATGAAGATTTTCAGAAAACCCACTCTCCCTTTTTGCAGCAGTCGGTGTACCATGTTGAGAAATTTAAATATCCAGCGGTATAGCTGCTGTGAAAGAGTAAATGTGGCAGGTTAGTGCAAGGTTAAGGAGTCAAATGGTTGAGGTGCCAGCAAGGTGTGCTTAATAGCTGGAGTAGTGTTTGAATCTGCAATTTTCTTGAAGAAATGAAAAAAAGACACTAAACCAAAGTGGTCAAATCAAATTACAGAGATTTCCATAATGAGAAATCTCTTCCTAATGTGTTGTGTGCTGTGTGTGTATGATGGCGGATTGGTTATGCAACTGGGTCGGTAAACCACAGGTTAGACTAATGATCCACAGGCATGCGTTCAAATATCACTCACACAGCTTGTGAATTTGTAATCAGCTCATGAAACAAACCTTGGATATCAATGATTTTGAAATGACAGGATTGTCATCAAAACTGAATGTTTTTTAGGGAAGGAAATCTTCTATCCTTACCTGTTGTGTAACCTGAGCCTCATGGTGATGTTGTTGGCTCTGAAATAACTAAACAAGTCTCAGTGTCAAGGAGTCTGGATTTTTTCGCTCAGGGCTTGGAAACTGTCTGTTCCAGCATGGGGTGTCTCCATTAACACAGTTACAGACCCAGTCATGATGCAGCATCTGGTGGGCAATGTCTCTGATTCTGTTGCAGTGCATGTATCTTCTACAAAACATCTGAGTCTGCAGTGGAAACTCCGACTGAAATCATGAAAGGTCAGCTTGTTTCATTAAGGCTCCAGATTGTGTTGGTGTTGAATTTGGATAGTCCCCTTGTCTAAATTGGACTCTTGGTGCTGCACTATCATCCTGGAGGTGAGCAGTGGGAATTTAGGCATTTCCTGCTTCCTGGCAAAGTCTTTCTTGTTGGGAATTCACCCCCCCACCCCACCCCCGGCAAAAAGGACAATCCCTAATTTAGAATGTAATCTAACAGGGTTTATTTGACCACAGATCTGAATGTTTAATGTTCTGGCAAGTGAGGCATGGTTATGGTGTCCAAGTGCAATGCGAGTCAGTCTGTTTGTTCCATAGATCCCGGGATAATTGGGATCTTCTTCTCTTGGATCTTGGACCCGATCACTTGACTCACAATGTACCTGAACCCGGTCTTTTAAGTGACAATGTACTTCGAGAGTTTAAGTCCATCATCCTAAGCCAATGCCTCTCTCTCTCCCTCCCCACCTTGTCCCCCTCTCCAGCTGCTGCTAAAAACAGCTTCCTGACAAGGACTTTCAATTCGCCTTCTCTGAAGGCAGTTCTCTTCAGTCCTAATAATAGATTCTAATCCAGAATCAATCCTGATACCTGTTGACGCAGTGAACTGTGAAGAAGATTATCTCACAGTACAACGAGACCTTGATCAGGTGGTCCAATGTGCCAAGGACTGGCAGATGGAGTTTAATTTAGATATATGTGAGGTGTTGCATTTTGGTAAAGCAAACCAGGCAGAACTTACACAGTTAATGGTAGAGTCCTGGGGAGTTTTGCCGAACAGACAGACCTCAGGGCACAGATGCATAATTCTTTGAAAGTGGAGTCACAGTCGAAACAACACCTTCTTCTCATTAGACTACTGAGTGGGTTTGCTCTACCACACCATTGAGTGTGGTAGGCAGACACTGTGGATTCCCTCCAGGAAAAGGGATGGTGGTAGCAAATGTACCAGATAGGTTGTACAAAATGACGAACAGTGACAAGGCTTCACCTTACAACAACCAATGTTCACTTCAAGCTCTCTCTGCTTAGATAGAGCACAATGGCCAGTGTAGTCAAACTGTCCACTCCAACAACAAGGAGGACAGCAACATTAACCTGCTGTAAGAGCCGTTCTATTCTCAAGAACAACACTGTCATGTTGTCCTTATCATATTTTTGAACCCTGTCCTTGCTGGTGGCAATCCAATACTGAGCTCGTCATGCTTCAGAAATGAGCTCCTTTTGGATTCTTCACAAAAGAGGGATGTCCAGCCATGATGTCATCCTAGTTTAAACTCATCACTTTGCATAGCTATATCTTCACTGGGCACACACGTTTTACATTCTTACTCACCTCTGATGAAATTTAACAGGGAACTTAAAAGAATAAGATTAATGGACCCTCTCTCAATCCTAAATTAAAAGCCCTCAAAACCTTCCAATCCAATATATTTTCAAGATGAGAAGAGTTGTGTATAGCTAAATGATATTATCCTACAGCAAGGTCTGATTGTTGCTAGTTATATTTATGTTGTTGCTTTTCCTATATGCAAGGGAATGACAAATCCCAATATGCTTACCTTGAGAAAGACTGTTTATTTTATCAAACTTTTATACTTTTAACTTGCTGATGGTCCACAGTCCACAGATTGTATTCAGTGCAATATCTTACTTAGGCTTGATACAAGACTCCCAAATGTCCAATCATCACAGCAAGGAGTTAGCAGGAGGGAAGCGAAAACACGGAGGACGTTTTTAAGTCCAACCTCAAAAAAATTCAATGCCCTCCCCAACTCATGAGAATCTTCTGCCCAAGACTGCCCAAACTGGAGAAGAAACATCCACAAAGGTGCCAACCATTTCAAGCATCTCTGACAGGCCCAGATGGGGATCAAGTGCAAAGAAGTGGAAAGAACATGAGAAATCCTGAACATTTGAGACACCTGCCTCTCCAAACCCCAGCTGCCTCACCTGTGTTAAGGTGTGTGGATCCAGTATTTGACTGTTTCAATAGGTCGGGAGCCATGACTCCGAATGGGAAGAAAGTCATTCTCAGACTTGAGGGGTTGCAGAAGAAGAAGGATATTCTGTCATTGCTAAACAGTGTCGGCGAGGTCCACTGTCTACAACATGCAATGCAAAAGCTCACCTTGACTTCTTGTTCGTGCCCTCACTGATTTTTAATTATTTTTATTTTATTATTTTATCAATTTTGCTTTGAGCTATGAACAGAGAACTGTGACGTAGAGGTGACTTTTGGAATCTGTGTAACAGCTTGTGTTAAAAGGAAAACAGACCAAACAAACTTTTGTTTATTCATGAGGCCAGGCCTGGAAGCTAATTACAGGTTGGTTCCTGATTAAAAGGTTCTGTAGAAGCTTCGATGATGGGGAGAGCATTGTGTTTAAACAGTTTGCCGAAATTGGCTATTAATTAGGTCAATTCCTGGGATTGGTTCAGCAAGTCTAGAAAAGTCCTTATGCTCAATCAGATGAAAGATGTTGATCGGTAACTGGGACCTTGTAGAGGAGACAGTCCATCTGTCAGGGAGTGACCAGAGTTTGATTTGGGTTTTCGACTAGCATCTGGCTGTTGATACTACAGCAATAACATTTGAAATCTGCATGCCCAAACTCCCATAAGCAGCTCTTGGTAACTCAGAGAATGGAAACTAAGTTTACAAGTAAGGCTGCCTTTATCTGAGTGAACTGTGTAGGTGACCCTGATTGACCTCTTGAGAAAATCAACCAAACTTTGGAGAGGTGTATCATGAAAAGCACTTAAGTAATCCAGGCCAATTTTGTTAATTTTCTTTTATTTATCCATTAACCGTGTTCGCTTGTCTGTCTGTCTTTTGCATGAATGAGGTTGAAATCAAAGGCTGTTGAGTTTAAAGCATGGACCAAATAGATTTTACCTACTAAAGTTATTGAATTGTTAATAAATTGCTAAGACTTTTGTCTAAGATATAAGCAAGTGTCGAAAATTGATTAATCTCAAAGTCTTGGAAGGGTCCGTTATTCAAAAAGTCAGCTTAGGAATCATTAGCGTCATTTTTTGAGGATCTTTCAAAGTTTTAATTTTACTGCATTGTAAATACAGAGGTAGTAAGACTGATTTGATTTAGCTGTCTGTCTCCATGTGAAAACAGTCTTCATCAGCACTTTCCAAACCTGCAAACCTTACCATATAGAAGAACAGAAACATAGAAACACTGAAGATAGGAGCAGGAAGAGGCCATTCCACCCTTCAAGCCTACTCTGCCCTCATGCAACTTAATAGCCTACACCTGCTTTCTCCCCATAACCTTTGATCCCATTCACCCCAAGAGCTATATCTAGTTGCCTCTTGAATACATTCAATGTTTTGGCATGAACTACTTCCTGTGGTAATGAATTCCACAGGCTCACCATTCTTTGGGTGAACAAATGTCTCCTGATAATAAAGAGGAAGGCACATGAAAGCCAACTGCAAGTTCCCCTGTAGGCCACACACCATGCTTTCTTGGAAACATAATACTGTTCCCTCTTCATTGCATGGCCAAACTGCTCCCCACCCACCACCAACTCCTCAAACAGCACCAACTCCATGCGCACTGCAGTGAATCAATAAGGTGGTTCATCATTTTTATCTCAAGTACAATTAAGAATTGGATATGAATAGCTACATTCTTTATATATAGCAACAAATAATATTTCATAGTGAAGAATGGTTTCTTTCTCATGGTGCATCAGTAAAACAGACTATGACCAGTTTTTTCAGACGTTATGGAATTCTTGGGATAAATGTATATACATTAATGTAAATGTCAGTGTATTCACTCATTGCTTTACCTTGGGTGATATACGTAATTCTCCATGGAGTTTCTCAGTCTCATCCATGTTCTGTGTGCTGGACTGTTTATGGCCAGTTTGATTTTCATTTTCCGCTTCATTGTTCTGTTTCCCAATCACCTGCTCTGAGAGTTGGTCGTGGTGTTGACCCTGCTAGTGATGTCCTCTTGGACTCTGGTATGTGGATTACAGTTCCTCTTCATTTAACAGGTGGAGGGATGGAAGCTCAACTTTTCTGAAAGGAGGCTAATGGTCTGAAATGTCATTACTCCATCTAGAATCACTGACATTGACATGTTCAAATTTGCCAACATCTTCATGGCTGGAACCCTCAACATATATCGAGCTGTGAAATAAAACAGGAACAAGGACCTTGATCTGAGTCATTTGTAATGCGTGTTTAGATAAGATTAAATCTCCGATTGGAAACTGATGAAATGAAATCATCTTAATGACTAAATTACATTGAAAATGTAGACTACTTCAGTGATTAGAAAAATGAAACTATCACAGACTGTTGTACAAAACCATTTGATTCATTAACACCCAACTGGAAAGGAGACCAGCCATCCTTACCTTAGCTGATGATGCATGTGTCTCCAGAGCAAGTAATGTGGGGGACTTTTAACTACTTTCGAAAATGGCTGAGGACACCATTCAGTGGTAGCAATTAGGGAAGGGAAATAATTGGTGGCCTTGCCAACAGTCCCCAAAATTTGGAAGATTATTTTGAAAAGTATGGGAAGTTATTTAAGGTTCACTATAAATATGGTTTAACCCAGTCTATCCCCAGAAATGCAGCAAGGAGAATCCACACTGACCCTGGTAACATCACTTTCATCCACAGCAGGCTCTCATTGGAGGGTGATGCAAGTTATAAAGGGATTTATTCCACATTTGCGTCCAACTCAATCCTGTTTGATGCTGACACTTAGGTTAAACTTAGAGAAATCCTCCCTTCACAGTCCTGACCATCCTCTCTCATCAGCGTCGACTTTATCAAAATTAAACATTTTAATAAAAAGAGGATGTATCATATGATCTCACTGGAACACAACGTTCTTTTATACTTGGAGAAAGTGGCCTCAAATTCTTAAGCAACTCTCCAAATGACGTGCACTAACTGATTTGAGCTTGTTAATAAACTAATTTGTTCTATTTGTCAATCAGTGATGCTATCACAGCATTGCAGGATGGGTTCTGGGAGGCTGTGTGTATATAAAGTACGAATACACATACACTGTGAGGAAGAGCTGCACTTAGATGAACAAGATCACTTCAAGATGAGGTTACTGATGCAAGGGATTATTTTCCTTTTGCGTTTCACTGTTCAGGTAGATTTGATTGGACCTGGATGGATATTTCATTCTGAAGGAGGTCGGGTCTCAGGGTG
This sequence comes from Rhincodon typus, assembly GCF_021869965.1. Classification (NCBI taxonomy): domain Eukaryota; kingdom Metazoa; phylum Chordata; class Chondrichthyes; order Orectolobiformes; family Rhincodontidae; genus Rhincodon; species Rhincodon typus. The sequence continues at coordinate 4,358,654 of NC_063360.1, forward strand.
ACTCTGCTGTGTTTAGGCACAATGACATGACATGTTCTGGGAGACTGTGGTCATTTAGTGAGGAATTACAATAGGAAGGGTTTCTGTTTAATCTCTGGGTAACCCAACATTTTCAGATACTGTGAATATCAGGTCTCAGTCCTGTTGATATTTCTTTATTACTCATTCCCATGGTTTGGCTTTTGCTAATTATGTTAACATTTATTGCCCATACCTAGTTACACTTGAGGAGGTGGTGATGAGCTTGAGTTATTGCAGTATGTATGCTGTAGGTAAACCCACAATGCTGTTAGTTAGTGCAATCGGGGTTTGGAATCAGTGACAATGAAGGAATAGTGATATACTTCCAAGTCAGAATGTTGGCTAGCTTGGAGGGGAACTTGAAGGTGGTGGTCTTCCCATCTATCTGCAGCCCTTGTCCTTCTAGATAGAAGTGGTTGTGAGTTTGGAAAGTTTTGTCTCAGGATCTTTGGCAAATTTCTGCAGTATATCTTGTAGACAGTACACACTGATGCTATTGAACATTGGTGGTGGAGGGTATGGATATTTGTGGATGCGTTGGCGATCACGTAGGCTACATTGTCCTGGATGGTATCAAATTTCTCACAAGGGTTCTGCAAAGGGGTCATCATTCCTGTGTTGATGCATGAACAAATGGAGCTACATTGTCTTGTTCTTTTGTTACACATTAGTTCATTAACTAGGAGTCAAATTGCTGATACAGAATGTAACCAACACAGTGTGAGCTCTTGTGGCACAATGGGAGCCCAGGTTCTCGTCCCAGCTGCTCCAGACCTGTGCAATTGTATTGGTGAACAGCTGACTAGCGCTGTAACATTACCACAATAACTGAACAGAACTGGAGATAATGTTATCCTCACTGTTTCTTTAATTTTACCAGAGTTACTTCTTATTAACGAGCTGGAGTTACATTTTAAACAGAGGAATTTCCGGGCAAGGAGTGGAGGGAGGAGGATCTGTCTATTTGTAATTGTTAATAAACAGAGCTATTATCAGATTAATTCAGCTCCAGTAGGACTAGAGAGTCAAAATACCAAAGCAGCCCTTGCATGTTTCATTGAGAAACATGGGCATAAAAGAGAAATTGACATCAAGCAAGCAGGAGAAAAATGTGAGAAAAATATTATACAGGAAGATGATTTGCTCTGATGCTTGTATCTTTTCTTTGAATGATGTTGTTTCAGCTTTATGCCCACCACTGTAACACAAACCCAATCACAATATAAATTTCAGAGTCTGTCCTAATTGCGTTTTTCCTGCAATCTGCTGGCAATGATTTAGCCACTCTGGGGAACCTTCCAAATTTAGAAGTGATATTACTGATTCAGTTGAAACTATTTAACAACTGTAACTGAAGGATCTGATTAAAATCCTGAAGAGATCTCACTGCACCATGCCAACCATCAAAGGGATTTTGTCACAACTTGCAAAGGGAAACATGTTCATCACTGTAGGAATCACTGGTGAATGAAGCTGCATGAAAGTAGCACTTTCTAACTACATTCTGAATGCTGTTTGGTCGAGATACCATTTGATATTTCCATTTCTCCAGTGGAATATCAGCACGGACATCATGAGTTGGTGACTTTCCTGGAGTGGAAGCGACGGTGGATTATCTGACAGGTTTTCAATGTGGAAATACAATGAAAGGAGTTTTGCTGACCACAATCGAAATCTCATACAGAGTTCACCAGGTCAACCTGAAACTGAAGAAGAATAAATTGCATTCAAAGATGCCTGAAGTCAAATACTTACACTGTACACTGACAGCAAAATATGTTTGCCTGCATCCCAAAAATTGTGAGTTATTGTAGTGAAGCAACAATCAAAAGATGTAAAAACAGTGCAAGTATTTGTTGAAATCACCAACTAAATTTCATCAGAGTGTGCAACATGATGCCAATTCACGGCCAAGGATATGCTGAGGTATTGGGACACAGAACGTGAAGCAGCACTCATTAAAATCGAGCTTCGGGAGATGCTAACATCAGTAATGAAATGCTGTGACAAATAATGAAGTTATCCTGCAGTGTAACACCAGTGAAGCAGTCAGGAATGTGATGGAATACTCCCCACTTGCCTGGATGGGTGCAGCTCCAACAACACTCAAGAAACTGATACCATCCAGGACAAAGTAGCTCGCTTGATTGGCATTACATCCACAAGCATCCATTCCCTCCACCACCAACACTCAGTGACAGCTGTGTGTACTAACTACAAGATGCATTGCAGAAATTCACCAAAGATCCTTAGACAGCACCTTCTAAACCCACGACCACTTCCATTGAGAAGGACAAGAGCAGCAGACATATGGGAACACCACCACCTCCACGTTCCCCTCCAAGTCACTCA
>NC_063360.1:4361526-4371825 GCF_021869965.1 Rhincodon typus
TCCAGTCCAATCCAATCCAATCCAATCCAATCCAATCCAATCCAATCAAACCAGTTTCACAATGACCAGAATCTAATAGATCCCAGATGAATTATCTTGTACACACCAGATCTCCAAACTGGTTCATTACCACAGTATATGTGTGTACTCCCTTGAGTACTCCAGATTGCGCTGTTCGATGTATCACATATTGTCCTCCCATATCATTCCCCTGAAGCTCTCCTCACCCTGAATAAACACATTAAGCCAATCAGACTTTAGAATTTCATTCATAAAATCATATAACAATTTTAAAAATGCCTGAAATAACATTTTGCAGTTGGGTTTCTATCCTCCCATCCATACCGGTGAAGTTTCACTCATTCCCCCACCTATTACCCCACACACATGCACACACAAAGTAAAATCCATTTGATCTCCCAATCTGAGAGCATGACACTGAAAGTGAAGGAGGAATAAATAGATGTATGAGATTACGGGACTGGTTTAATGTCCCCTCAGTGATGGGTCTGAAGGTGGGTGGCACAATGGTCCAGCAAGCAGCCTGTCCTCATGCCCCAACACAAGCACAATTACCCCAGCTGTGATGCTGATGTTGGGCAATCCTTGCACCGGTAGGGCAACTGAGGACAATTCCAATTGATATCCACTTTGGAATCTCATCACCTTGCTGCAAAAGAGGCTCACCTCCACTGGCAGCGCATTCCAGGCACACACCACCCCATGTGGAAAATTTTTCCCCCACTTCTCCCTTAAACCTTCTCCCTCTTGCCTTGATTCTGCGCCCTCTTGTAATTGACCTTTTCACCCAAGGAAAAAGCCTTTGATTACCCATCCAATTTATGTCTCTCCTCATAACTACTCATAAACCATTTTGGGTGGAGATGGGGAGGACACAACCATCTATTTTTAGAGGAAAAAAACGCAGGGAAAGAAAATTCAACAAACAACAAGTGTTAAGGATGGGAGAGGATGACAGTAAGAATCAATTTCACCTCAACCTCTTTCATGGGATGTAGGGATAACTGTCTGGGCCTGTATTTATTGCCCATCCTTTGCGAAGGTGGTGGTGAGCAGTCTTCTTGAAGTGCTGCAGTCCATTTGCTGCAGTTAAACCCACAATACTGTTAGGGAGGCAAGTGGCAGGATTTTGAACCAGTGAAAATGAATAAATGGAAACACATTTCCAAGTCAGGATGGTGAGTGACGTGGAGGAGAAATTGCAATTGGTGTTCCCATATCTGATCTGCTGCATGTATCCGGTCCGTGACAGAAGAGTGAACGTAACATCATAGAATATCAAATTTGATTTGTTCTTGAGAATCGTTCATTTGAAATTTGCATCTTATCTTAAATAAAGGTAATTATAAAAGACAGAGTTGGCCACAAAGGATGGTGAAATAACTTGAAAGGTAAGACAATAGATAAGCAGTGGCAATGCACCCTCTGTGACTAACTATGGAACTTGAAGATGATATAAAATTGAAAGAAAATTATGACAGTCTGGGAAAATTAGTCATAGGGCAGGAGATTGCAAAGACTTTATGAAAGATTTGTCCGTGCAAAGACTAAAGTGCTTTATCACACTATCTTCCCAAACTCACCTCATTACCTATGTACCACACTCCTAAGGCTCTTCGTATTGTCCATCTCACCAGAGGCAGAAGACGTTGACACTTTAAGGACCTGCCTATCTATCTTCGAGTCTTTTACTGTTGGTCAAGTGCTGACAGTTCAGAGCTGCCCTGCACGAATTGTGTAAATTGCCCCAGACATGTCACACACCAGGAAACTGGCACCCTTCATTACTTACAGGGACCTGGATACCTTGGTGGATGGGGATGTGCTCACGGTCGCTGCCTATGGACCATACCCTGAGATACTGGTAATTGATATCGAAGACGGAGGGCCAAAAAAGCAAGCGGTAAGCTAGAGTTACCAGGTAACCACCTTGACTTCTACATTGGGTATTGTTGCCATCTAGTTTCTACCCAGCGTAGTGGGGAATCGGAATCTACATGTCAATGACACGAGACTAACCAAGAATGAGATGTTCATCTGTGCTACTCCATGCAAATGGGTCTCTTGCTGCTTGTTCATGTAAATCTCGTTCTCACTGTTCCGTACTTGGTTGGAAGGCGGGATGTTTTGCTCTCAATGTCAGTACTGTCCTATCTGCTGATATTTTGTGATGTTCTCAACTTTCTCATCAATGGCCGTGTAATTCAGCAGTCGGGAAGATTTAGGCACCAAGCAGAACTGGAAATCGAAGGGTAAAAGGGAGGGGGAGGAACTTAAGACAATTGCGATCGCTGGAGAGAAAAATACTGGGAAAACAAAAGGCTGACAAGCAGCTTGGAGTGCTAGTTGTTTGTATCTGAAGGTCTTAAATATAGTTGGTGCAGAGATAATGATTATGTTGGTAATTACTGAGATTCCTGAAATGTTCCAGCACATTGGAAATTGGAAATGTAACACTTCAATTAAAGAAAGGAGGACGCATTTATGTCATTGTATTTATGTCATTGAGAAAATGCTAGAATACATTACAAAGCAAATAGCAGCAGGCCATTTTGAAAACCATAATATAATCAAGGAGAGTCAATGCGGTTGCATGAAAGCAAATTATATAATTCTTTGAGAATATAACCAATAGGGTAGGAATAGGTAACGCACCTGTAATATGCTTGGTTGTCCAATAATGTTCAACAAAGTGTAGCAAAACAAGAATAACAGCACATATTGATGTCATGAGATATCAGCCCAGATAGAGGACCTGCTAACTAACAGAAAACAGAGGGTTTTTATAAATGGATCATTTCCAGCTTGGCAAATTGCAGTAAGTGGAGTGCTGTAGGGTTCAGTGCTAGGGTCTCATCTCTTTACAATCGATATAATGACATGTTAAATGGACAGGGTGCGCTGTAGCCAGATCTGCTGATGATGCATTGATAGCTCAGAATGGAAGTTGGGAGGAGGACACAAACAATCTGCAAAGAACATTCACAGTTTGGTGAAGCGACAAAGGATTGGCAGATAATCTACAATGTGAAAAAGTGTGAGGTTGTCAATTTTGGTGAGAAAAATAGAAAAGCAAAACATGATTAAATGGGAGAGATTGCATAATACAACAGGACAGAGGAATGTGGGTGCTTTTATACATGAGTTTCAGAATGTTAATGTGCAGGTAGAGTGAATAATTAGAAAGATGAAAGGAACATTGTCCATAACTACAGAGGGATTGGGGGGGATGGAGTATAAAAGTAGCTACACTTGGCTATACCTGTATGGGATATTGATGCGACCACACTCTGGATACTGTATAATGTTGCTTGCCTTATTTAGGGAGTGATGTGTTAACATTGGAGACAGTTCGTATAAGGTTCATTTCTTTGATACCTGGGATATGATGGGATAAAAGTTTGAGCAATTTTGGGCTTATGCTCATTGGCGTTTAGAAAACTGATTTTATTGAAACAGCAAAGATTCAGAGAGGGCTTGATGGGATAAAAGTTGGGAGGATATTTCCCTTTCCAGAGAAGTCCAGAACAATTGGGCACAGTCTTAAAGGAAGGAACCTCTCACTTAAGATGCAGATGAAGAGGAATTTCTTCTCTCTAATTCCTTTTCATCTTTGGAATTCACTCCCCACTTAATTGGTTTAAGGTTGAGATGGACAGATCTTTCATCTGCAAAGCAGTCATATGATATGTAAGAGGAGAGATTGAATTACTGCAAACATAGGGTTCCAATAAAGGAAATAGAAATATTTTTAATTCAAATGCACTATATCTAGCATATGATGATGTGCCAATGCGCATATTATGAAAAAAGCACTTGGCTGTTCCAGACCTTGAATCGTAGCCAAACACCCGTGAAAGAAACCAAATATAAGAACTATTTTAGCGATAAGAAATCATGAAACAAACAGTGCAACAAATTGGTTAAGACTTGTTTTTGCAGATATCCAATGAAAAAAGGCAGCCTGTCTCTTTTTGCCACAGTGGCAAATTATAATTCCCATATATTAGCTAACAGAGAGAAAAGGTAACCATCTTCGGACACAATCGGCTTAAGTTTACCACCAAAGCTCCCGTGAAATGTTGAGACAAAACAATGAAGAGAAACAATACTATAATTCTATTTGGTTGAATATCAGTTGAGGTTTTAAGATAGACTTAAACGTTTTGTATGAATCTAAAGTAGAAGTCATGTTATAACAATTTTGATATTCTGTGATATACTATTCAATCCCAATGTAATTTGTATGTATTAGAACATAGAACATAGAACAGTACAGCACAGTACAGGCCCTTCGGCCCACGATGTTGTGCCGAACTTTTACCCTAATCCTAAAGTCTCTCTAACCTCCACCTCTACCTTATACTATCATCCATATGACTATCTAATAGCTGCTTAAATGCCCCTAATGAGGCTGACTCCACTACCCTCTCCGGCAATGCATTCCACACCCCTACCACTCTCTGAGTAAAGAACCTACCTCTGACATCTCCCCTATATCTACCTCCACTCACTTTAAAACTATGCCCCCTCGTAATAGCTACCTCCACCCTAGGAAAAAGTCTCTGGCTGTCTACTCTATCTATACCTCTGATCATTTTGTACACTTCTATCAAGTCACCTCTCATCCTTCGTCGTTCTAAAAAGAAAAGTCCTAGCTCTCTCAACCTTTCCGAGTAAGACCTTCCCTCCATTCCAGGCAACATCCTGGTAAATCTCCTCTGCACCTTTTCCAATGCTTCCACATCCTTCTTGTAATGAGGCGACCAGAACTGGACACAATACTCCAGATGTGGCCGAACCAGGCTTTTGCACAGCTGGAGTATAACTTCACGGCTCTTGAACCCAATCCCTCTATTAATGAAAGGTAACGCACCATATGCCTTCTTAACAACTCTATCCACCTGGGTGGCAGCTTTCAGGGAACTGTGGACATGAACCCCAAGATCCCTCTGCTCCTCCACACTGCCAAGAATCTTTCTGTTAACCCTGTATTCTGCGTTCAAGTTTGTCCTTCCAAAATGAATCACCTCACACTTTTCAGGGTTAAACTCCATCTGCCATTTCTCAGCCCAGCTCTGCATTCTATCAATGTCCCTTTGTAACCTAAAACAGCCCTCCGCAATATCCACAACGTGACCCACCTTCATATCGTCGCAAACTTACTAATCCACCCTTCCACTCCTTCATTCAAATCATTTACAAAAATCACAAATAGAAGAGGACCCAGAACAGATCGTTGTGGTACACCACTCGTAACTGAGCACCATGTTGAATATTTTCCATCCACTACCACCCTTTGTCTTCTAAGGGTCAGCCAATTCTGAATCCAATCTCCCGCATTTCCCCCTGTTCCATGCTTCCTTACCTTCTGCTTGAGCCTACCATGGGGAACATTATCGAACGCTGTACTTAATTCCATGTACAGCACATCCACTACTCTACCTTCATCCACATGTTTGGTCACTTCTTCAAAGAATTCAATAGGGTTTGTGAGGCATGATCTACCCCTCAAAAATCCATGCTGACTATCACGAATCAAACTGTGCCTTTCCAAGTGATCATAAATCCAGTCTCTCAGAGCCCTTTCCAATAATTTGCCCACCACTGACGTAAGACTAACTGGCTTGTAATTTCCGGGATTATCCCTATTCCCATTTTTGAACAAGGTATTGATGTTTGCCTCTCTCCAATCTTCCAGCATGATACCGGTGGACAGTGAGGACGAAAAGATCATCGCCAAAGGCCCTGCGATCTCTTCCCTCGCTCCCAATAGAATCCTTGGATAAATCCTATCAGGCCCGGGGCACTTATTTATCTTCAAGTTCCTCAAAGTTCCTAGTACATCTTCCTTACTAACAGCGACCTCCTCTAGCCAACCAGCCTGTTTCACACTGTCCTCCTCTACAACTAGGTCCCTCTCAGTTGTGAATTCTGAAGAAAAGTAATCATTAAGGACCTCTTTAGGCTCCATGCACAAATTCCCTTTACAATCCTTGATCAGTCCTAACCTTTCTCTGGTCATTTTCTTATTTCTCACGTACATGTAAAAAGCCTTGGGGTTTTCCTTGATCCTATCTGCCAAGGTTTTCTCATGCTCCCTTATAGCTCTCCTAAGCCCTTTCTTCAGCTCTTTCCTGGATAACTTGTATCCCTCTAGAGCCTTTTCCGTTCCTTGTTTCCTAAACCTTATATAAGCATCCTCCTTCCTCTTAACCAGTCGTTCGACCTCTCTTGAGAACCAAGGCTCCCTCATTCGACCGCATCTTCCCTGACTGCTAGGGACAAACGTATCGAGCACATGCAGTATGCATCCCTTAAACAATCTTCACATTTCAAACGTGCTCTTCCCTGACAGCATCTGTTCCCAATTTATGTTACCCAGTTTGTGCCTAACAGAATTATAATTACCCTTCCCCCAATTATAAACCTTACCCTGCTGTATGTACCTATCCTTTTCCATGACTATTGTAAAAGTAACAGAGTTATGATCGCTACCGCCAAAATGCTCTCCTACCAACAGGTCTAACACTCGGCTCGGTTCATTGCCAAGCACCAAATTTCCAAAGTGGCCTCTCCTCGTGTTGGTCGATCTACATACTGTGTCAGGAATCCTTCCTGAACACACTAGACAAAATCCTCTCCATCTAAACTATTACAACTAAAAAGTTTCCAATCAATATTTGGAAAGTTGAAGTCACCCATGACGACAACCCTGTGATTTCTGCACCTTTCCAGTATCTGCCTCCCAATCCGCTCCTCCACTTCTCTGCAATTATTAGGAGGTCTGCAAAAAAACCCCAACAAAGTGACTGAGATAACAAGGTGTAGAGCTGGATGAACACAGCAGGCCAAGCAGCATCAGAAGAGCAGGAAAGCTGATGTTTCGGGTCTAAACCCTTCTTCAGAAATGAACAAAGTGACTGCTCCTTTCTTGTTCCTGACCTCAACCCAAACTGACTCTGTAGACATATCATTCTCGAACTACCTTTCAGTAGCTGCTATACTAGCCCTGACTAGCAATGCCACTCCCTTGCCTCTTTTACCACTCTCCCTATTTCTTTTAAAGCATTTAAATCCCGGAACTTCCAACAACCATTCCTGTCCCTGAGTTACCCAAGTTTCTGTACTGGCCACAACATCGTAGTTCCAAGTACTGACCCATGCTCTAAGTTTATCCACCTTATTTCCGATACTTCTAGTATTGAAGTATCCACACCTCAAACCATCCCTGTGTCCACAATTATGCTCCATTAACTGCATTTCTTTATTAACAACCTCACTCCCTGTTGTGTCTGTTGTAAGTTAGAATTGATCCTTACAATATAAATGTATTAGCAAGTATATAAAAAGTTATAGTGTCATACTTCAATCCTCAGGACCCCACAACTAGACAACAATATTCTGGACTTATCCTTTGTTTATAATTCTTAAATTGGGTTTTCAACTGCTGAAATTGGGAAAGCTAAACAAAAAAAGTTTTGTTTCTGTTATAAAAATTGGGGACACTTTCCTCTCCATTTCATCTTTTGATTCCCTGATAGACCAAATCTGCCTATCCACTGGTGGATATAACTTCAATTAAAAATCCACCACCACCTTTTCAAGGTATTGGATGGATAATAAAGGCCAGCCTTAAATTGGGCCATCTCCTAGGAATAAATATGAAAGCAAAGCAGAAAAGAGGAGACTTGTTTAACCTGGTGATATGAAAACATTTTCACAAAATACTTTATCCATTTTGACCTTTAATTTATGCCATTTTCCTTCTGGATGCAGATTCGATACAGTTTGTGCACTGAACCCATCCCATTCCATCCAAGTAATCACCCTCTGGGCATATAATACCAAAGATTCATAACCTTTTGAGGATTGTAAATAAGTGCCTCACCTCCTGACCCTTCACAGAAGACAGTTACTCCATAATCCATTAATCCACAAAATATCCCCTTCTTCAATGATGGGAGAGCCCCACACATCAGTGAAAAACATAAGGCTGATACATTTGCATCCATCTTTGTCTGAAGTGTGAAGTGGACAATCTATCGAAGCCGAACAATCTTCAGCTGCTTCATTAATGACCTACCCTCTATTGTCCGTACAGTTTAGCATTTTTGTTCATGTTTGGACCAAGGCTGTAATTAGGGTCAGAAGATGAGAGGACCTGGCAGACCCAAAACTGTGCATCAGTGACCAGTTTATTACGTGCTGCTTGATAGCTCTTTCAATGACCCTTTGCTTCATTTTGCTGATGATCAAGAGTACACCAGTAGGGAAGTAACTGGGAGGTTTTATTTGTCTTCATTTTTTTGGACAATGCATATGTGGGCAATTCTCCATATTTTTGGACAAATGCCTGTATTGTGGCTATACTGGAAGAGCTTAGCTAAATGGTCAGCTCCAGAACTAGTTCTCAAGCACAAGGTTTCAGTACTATTGCTGGTATATTGTAAAGGCCAATAGGCTTTGCAGCTTTCAATGCCTTCAGTTGTTGTTTGATATTTTTTGAAGTGAATTGAATTAGTTAAAATGAGAAAGTGAAGCTTGATCCAGTCTTTGGCAGGTAATCCACAATCCTATATATGGCAACTTGCTGTTAAACAACAGAAACAACATACAATAGTCAGGGAAAAGTGATCCCACAGCCAACAAGGAAGATTTAAGCTCTGCTGTCTAAGCATCTGTGATGTTAGGGACTTAGGTAGAAGTCAAGATGGACTATCCACTGGACGTTTTTGGATGAAGATGGATACATACACTTCAGTCTTGATTTTTTTGTCCTGGTATGCTTGACTTCCCTGTCTTTGAGGATTTGGATATTTGTGGAATTACTGTCTTCTGCTAGTTATTTAATTGATCATTATCAATCACCGTTGGTTGTGGCAGGACAGCTGATCATTGAGCTGTTAGTGAGATCCCTTATACCTGCCTATTAGGTGCAGCTTCTGCTGTTTGGATTGCAATCAGTTCCATGTATGATTGCCTACTACTTGTCGATGACTAGATTCAGCTTCACTTTCATTTTCTATCAAGGGCCAATTGAAATCAAGGCTGTTAGATCCCCCAAGGATCAGTCACCCCACTGTAGGATTTCAAACAGGTCTGAGGTGGATGGAATGACAGTGGAAAGTCCACCTGGGTCGTTGACCGATCGTGTTTCACCAGCAAACCACCAGAGTTGAGGGGCTTAGGGGTTGGCAGTGTACACCTCTGTCCACGTAATTCAATCACAGATCAGCCATGCTCTCACTGAAGGATAGAGGGGTGAATACAAAGGGGTACACAACTGACTCCTGTTCCTTTTTTCTGTTCTCCACCAATCGTGATGTAGGTTTGTTGATGCACGACATGAATGGCTGTTTAAAGATTTTCAGCTGCTACAATAGGGCAGGATTTTATTTCCAAACAATGATTGGAAGAAGATTTAGGGCTTTTTTGTTCACTACCCATAGATTTACCAAGGATTATAAAGGTGGCAGTAGGTACAATACCCAGCTGAGGTCTCTTATCATTGTTGGATAGTAGGCCACAGGTCAGTACTGAGTTGAAGGTGAAGGTGGGTGCCCATAGGATGTTGGTTTTGGGAAAATGTTGGGCCTTTTTTAGTAACAAGGGCAGGAGATTGTGCCTTACTCTCCAATTCTCCTAAGATATTCCCACATAGATTTGCTTGTCATGTTTCCGACATGGAAAGGCCGTCTCCTGTCACTGGGTTCATAGCAATTGTCCTGGAAGGGACTCTGAAATGGTCATTAATTTCCAACTTAAAACTTGAATTGGTGAGAAGTTGAGAGACCATACTCAGGCTTCCCTGCCGTGGGCCATAAGTCCCAGAGGAACATGTGGTTTACTAGCTGCGGAATGCAGCGTGACCTGGAGCATTGTGGGCAGCGAGACCTGCACCAGTCCATGGGGAAGCAGCCCTGGAGCATCGCGCAGTCAGGCAGTCAGGCAGTGAGAGCGGGAACAGGCAGCCCCAAGACGGTGAGAGAGGGAACAGGCAGCGCCGGGGCGGGGAGAGCGGGAACAGGCAGCGCCGAGGTGGTGAGAGCAGGAACAGGCAGTGAGAGCGGGAACAGGCAGCCCCAAGGCAGTGAGAGCGGGAACAGGCAGTGAGAGCGGGAACAGGCAGCCCCGAGGCGGTGAGAGTGGGAACAGGCAGTGAGAGCGGGAACAGGCAGCCCCAAGGCGGTGAGAGCGGGAACAGGCAGCCCCGAGGCGGTGAGAGCGGGAACAGGCAGTGAGAATGGGAACAGGCAGTGCCGAGGTGGTGAGAGC
>NC_063360.1:4372325-4407196 GCF_021869965.1 Rhincodon typus
GTCCAGGCCCATGCAGAGAATGTTCAACGGAACCTAAAGATTTGAGACAACAGGGAAAGCCTGTGCAATGTGAGGTCTTGCATTCTACTTTGCACAGATGCCTGATCTCAGAAATCGGGGGTCATTTCCACATTTGAGCACCACTGGCCTCAGGTACACTGCACCATTCACCACACCCACTTCACTCACTAACTAACAATCCCCAACAAGCAAAACACAGCTCTGTCCTCACACACTCAGTGACACTGCAATCTTCAAACCTACTCCCTCAGCGAGCACACGCGTCTGTTCCCTCACCATGGTCAGGTTCTAGAGAATACAATGGATCACCAGGAATTGGGTCATGGGATCCTGTGAGCACTGGAGACTTCTCCAGAACAGCCCAGGCACTTCCTCAATGCTCTGCTTTCTGATGTTTCACACGGTTACAACCCAGTCACTGGACACACACTGGTCACATTGTGGAGCAACATCCTCAACCAGCTGTGAAGTGGATCATCTTTGTCATCCAGTAGCCACTGTGTTGTTTGACACGATCGCTCAGATACTGAGTGAACAGGGAATGGGCACAGAATGAGAGCACCATAGTTACGACTAGGACAGTGGCATTTACCAGTCTGATGGCCTAGTACGGACACACACTAACTGCATGTTCAGAGAGTGGAACCCTTTACGATTTGGGTCCATTTCGCAACTGTGATGTGGTTCCCCTGCACCATAAGGATGCCTCTATCCTAGTAATTGTACCTGTCCCACTGCTGTCTGCTCAGAGGGAACAAAATGGACTCCCCTCATCTGGTATGAACAGCGTCTCTCACCTCCCTGAGACGACCGTGAACTGGGAGGTGTCAGACATAGAATCTGCTCTAACTTGGACGGATTGTGTGGTGAAAATAATATCTGGGCCACCATCAGCTTCACAACCTTTGGCAGTGCCATCTCGGCCTGCTCCGAGTTTGCAGGGCTGCTTACCACAGGTGCTAGAGTAATGTGAACAGCATCATAGAATCCCTACAGTGTGGAAGCAGGCCATTTGGCCCATCGATTCCACACCAACCCACCAAACAACATCACCCACCCCTCTACCCTATCCCTGTAACTCTGCACTGCCATACCTTATTCACTTAGCCCGCACATCACTGGACAGTATGGGCAATTTAGCACGGCCAATCCACCTAACCTGCACATTCTTACACTGTGGGAGGAAACTGGAGCACCCGGAGGAAACCCGTGCAGACACAGGGAGAATGTGCAAACTCTACACAGTTGCCCGAAGCTGGAATTAAACCCAGTATGAAGACGACACACTCACTGTTCCTGGGTTAGTTGGAGGGGATTGACTTTCTCCTGGAAATCCCTAGACCTCCTGCTGAGAGCCCTTCCAGTGTGTGTGTGTGTGTGTGTGTGTGTAAGAGAAGATGTTTATTCACATGGCATCCAATTGATATTCCACACTGACAGAGACTATGATTTGTGCCTGCTCCTGACTCCCAAGACTCACCCCCAGATGTGACAGGTTTTCGTCAAGTGGAAGGTGGGAGAGTATGTATAGAAGAAAGGGAAATGTCTGTGATGGGATAGAAGAAAGGTGATTAAAGGAGAAAAGGGTTGACGGAGCAGGGACAAAGGGATTGGACATGGGACAATTAAAGAACTAAAAGATGTTTTGAGAGGATGTGTGAATGGCAGAGGGAGGGAAAAAAGTTGATATTGGGACAAAATGTGGACAAAAAGGAAAGGAAACAAGGATGCTATCAGAAAGAATGTTTATCAGATGATAATTGCAGATAAAAACATGACATACAGCAAATATCTCTAGGAAGGGGATAATAATTAAACATGTTACAGACTGAACAGGCTGAAGATAAGTGTTTCCTTACAGGAGTTTACTATGAACGAAGATGCTGTCAGCACCTAACCCGTGTAAGTGCTGCTGTTTGGATTTGGAAGAGAAGGGGGAATGAATTATTGGTTTGTTAAAGATAAGTATGTACTTTATAATAACAACAAACAGCTGATGAGTGCTGGGACACTGACAGGAGCACTGTACTTACTCACTGTGTTTCTGGGTTAAGGAAAGAAACATCCCTCACACAAGTTGCCCTCCCATGATATTGATTCTCCTGACAACATGCTCCCAAATGTTGTCATCTCATTCTGACACTTATACTGTCCACCTCACCAAGATATTCTAGCACCCATCACTCACTAAGTCTCCCATCGGAGATTTTATTGTACTGCACGTACATTTTTTCCATTTGGGGAATAGTTTAGAAGTATGCAGAGGATTATCAGGCTGATTCATCTCTCGTTCAAACCATGATATGAATATTTCTAGATGGGATATGAACTGGAGCTTCTGATCCCGAGGCTGTTGTCGGGATGGGATGGGGATACTGTCTGCAAGTACTGGAGGAGGTGTATAGTAGATTCATAAGGATGACGTTAGAATGGATGAGAAATGTTTATGACGAAAAGCCGCACAGACTGGAGATCTTTTCTTAAGGAAAATTAATGTTCAGGGACAACTTGATAGAGGCAGCAAGATCCTGGAAGACCTTGTCACAAAATGGTTAGATAAAATGTTTCCACTTCTGAGTGTATTAAAAACTAAGAGTGAATCCACTCTCACTGTACAGACCAGCAAATTCAGTCCAATGTCAAACTGAAGTGCTTCGAGGCACCGAATCTCACTTCATATTTCACAACTAGTCTTGGTTTTGTTCAGTTTGATTCATTTATCTGGCTCAAATAACCCAAGTATTGGACCAAATTTAATCCCTCAAATCATCTCAGCAAATCCCAGAGTAAAAAGAGCCAGTTCTCCAAACCTGTCTTGATGGCAAAATGATTTCAACATAATTTTCTTATTTCAGTTGGGGAAGAACATGGAGTGAACAAGGTTATGTCAAAATATGTAAGGATCAGTGGAATAACTGTGGAATTGCCAGTTACACAGTTTAAGTAATTGTTTAAGGAGGCAGGTGTTAAACCAGAGCTTTATTGAACTCATCTTGAAAGAATGGCGGAAATATTTCTGTTGATGCTGACTCCTTCAACAGCGTTGTTTTAACTGTCTGCTGCAATTCGGAAAGTTGAATAATAACAAGCTTCTGCATGTTTCTATAGCTTCACATAAAGGTCACTGTCGTTGTGTGTTTGATACATGTAACCACAGTAATATCTGAGCAACTACACAGTGCCATACAAATGCCAGGTTATGACCATCACCAATTGGAAACTATCTAACCATTGCCCCTTGACGTTCAATGGTGTTATCATCACTGAATCCCTCACTATTAACATCCTGGGAGTTATCATTGATCAGAAATGCAACTGGACTCACCACATAAACACAGTGACGACAAGAGCAGGTCAGAGGCTAAGCATATTGTGGCGCGTAATTCACCTCCTGACTCCCGAAAGCCAGTCCATTGTCTACAAGACACTTGTCAGGAGTGTGATGGAATACTCCCCACTTGCCTGGACGAGTGCAGTTCCAACGACACTCAAGAAGCTTGACACCATCCAGGACAAAGCAGCCGGCTTGACTGGCACTACATTTCCAAGCATCCACTCCCTCCACCACTGATGCTCAGTAGCTGCAGTGTGTACTATCTACAAGATGCACTGCAGAAATTCACCAAAGATCCTCAGACAGCACCTTCCAAATCCACAACCATTTCTATCTAGAAGGACAAGGGCAACAGAAGTATGGGAACACCACCATCCTCAAATTCCCCTCCAAGCCACTCACTATCCTCACCTGGAAAAATATATCTCCGTTACTTCACGGTCGCTGGGTAAAAATCCTGGAATTCCCTCCCTAATGGCATTGTGGGTCAAACCACATAAGATGGACTGCAGTGGTTTAAGAGGCAGCTCACCACCATCTTCTCAAGGGCAACGAGGGACAGGCAATAAATGCTGGCCAGCCAGTGATGCCTACATCCCACAAAACAAAAATGAATAAATAAAAAAAACTACATTCTCCAGCTTGTGGAGAGACAATGACCTGCATGTGCCACTAACGTCAAGCAATATAATAAACGCTGCCAGAAATCACTTTGAGAGTCTGATTATTCCACAAAAACACTTGTCATTTTTTTTCTCTCACATGAATTATCTTTGAGTCATAGAGTTATACATCATGGAAACAGACCCTTTGGTGAAACTCATCCATGCTGACCAGATATCCGAAATTAATCTAGTCCCATTTGCCAGCTTTTCTTTGTCCAATATCCCTCTAAACCCTTCCTATTCATATACCAATCCAGATGTCTTTTAAATGTTGTAATTGTACCAGTCTCCAGCACTTCCTCTGGCAGCTCATTCCATACATGCACAACCCTCTCTGTGAAAAAGTTGCCCCTTAGATCCTTTTGCTCTTTCCTTTCTCACCTTAAACATATGCCCTCCAGTTTTGGACTCCCCTACCCTGTGGAAAAGGCCTTGGCTATTCACTGTATCCAGGCCCCTCATGATTTTATAAATCTCTAGAAGGCCACCCTTCAGCCTACAATGTCTAAAATGACAAATGCCCTAAAATAAAGTGCACAAATGTAGACTTTTTGCTTCATTCATTTATGGGATGTGGGTGTTGCTGGCTGGGCCAGCATTTAATGGTCATCTCCTGTTGGCCTTGAGAAGATGGCGGTGAGTTGCCTTCTTGAACTCTGAAGTACATGTGCGGGCAGTAGACCCCAGAGATGGGAGCACACTCTGGTATGAGTTGGTTTGAATGTCCTGTACAACTGGGCACAACATAAATCAGGAGATTGAAGTTACAGATAAATTGGAAATACTGTGGTATTGGGTGACTTCAATTTGCAAATAAACTGAATTAATCAAATCAGGTACTAATGTTGCGGAGGATGAACACCTAGAGTGTGAATGAGATGGCCTCTTAGAGCAGAATTTTGAAGCAACAACTGGAGATTGGGATATTTTGGATTTGAGGTTGTGTAATGAGAAATGGCTAATTGTTAAAATTGCTGTAAAGGAGTCTTTGGGAAATGGTGACCATAATATGATAAAATTTCACGTTAAGTTTGACGTCGTCATAGTTCATTCTGAAGTGAGGATTTTAGATCTGAAGAAAGGGATTTCCAAAATTATGAGCTGCAACTTGGCTGATGTGGCTGTAAAAATACACTAAAAACTTGATGGCACATGAGAAATGGCTATCCTTTTCCAAAAAAAATGGCCATGACGTGTAGCTGATATACGTTCTCTAAGGTACAAACACCCATAGGGAAACATAAAGATCAGTGGATGCTGGACATCTGAAACAAAACAGAAATTACAGGTGAAACTCAACAGGTTTGGCTGAATCTGTGGGAAAAAAAGCAGAATTAAGTTTCGAGTCAGGTGACTCTTCACCATTCCAAGAACGGAGGGAGATCTCTCCTTGCATCTCTTGAATAAATAATTGTAAAAACCCATACTCAGTCTCTAGCAGTTTGTTGTTTAAAAATGAAGACCACACAGTTTTCTATCTTATGAGCCACCACACACAAACCAGACATCAACAGTTCTCAACATGGAAGATAGAGTGGGTACATGTCAACACGAACTCACCACTTGTTCAGAAAGAAATCCATATTGAACACCAGACACCAAATTTCAGAGCACTCCATGGGCATCAGCCAGATGCACCTGACGTCCATAGTCATTGTTGTCCAGCGTGATTCAGCCATTAAGAGTGTTTGTGGCATACCTTCCATCTACTTCCAGGATGCTTTTATGCTTCAATGTTGTGCCTTTGGCTGCATAGGTAACTATCATTGTTATGCTGCAGAAAGGACAAATCATTCATGGGCTGGACTAGGCTGCATCTCTGGTCTTTCGCTTGCTGTCGTAGTGCTGATTCACTTTGAGACTACTCACAACATCCCTGCGTTGTATCACCTTGTCTTGGTCTTTTTGTGCTTGTCACCCACAGCCGGAGATACCAGACTAACAATACTGCTATAGCACCTCTCCGTTTAGCGCAGACACAAAGACAGGACTCTTATAATGGTTAAAGTGGATGGAGGGATGGAAATCCATCAGGGGCCCCGATCCAGCTCACCTTTCTGAGATTTGCTTGCGGTGAGTGGGAAACTGTGATTCCCAGGGAGGGAAACTGAAGTAATGTTCCAGGCAGTGTTTGTCCTCACCAATTGGAAAGTCAATGCCTGGTTTATCACCTGATTGCACTGATACTGAAAGGCAGCAACTTATTATGAAACTGTGCAGCCATATCTCCTCCTTTACCTTCCAGAAATGTTGATCTTCCCAGTATGAATTGGGAACTTTAACTTACATTGAGGGATTGTACTGTATGTACCTATATTGTCCTGTTGTAAAGTGTGGCCATTTGGAGTCTATGACACCCATCTACCTACAATGATATGTTGCTCACCAGAGACCCCATCAAAGAAACCTGCAAACACAGCCAGAGAGGTTTCCCATCAATCTGAATTACTTAAGTCCATTGTTTTGATATATCTTTTCCTCAACTTTACCTAAATATTCCAAAAGTTTCAAAATGGTAATTATTGAAAGATGTTTATCCTCAAAGTTTTTCATATGTGCAGGACTCTCGGAACAGAAGCGTTGAACTTCAGCATAGATTGCTGTCAAGATTTCAGGCTTATCTTTATATTTTGGAAAACAAGCTGCAACATTTGCATGGCACAAAACTCTGGAGCACTTCTGATTATTCTCAAATTTTTCCAAAACCTCTATTCCTTACACAACACAATTTTGAATCTGGGATGTTTATGAACTGTACCCTTTTTTCATCAATGACTTACTTCGATGGTGAGGTACACTCCCGTTATAAGAGTCATAAAATCTCTGGGAGAATACACTTGAATCATGAATGGGACCATCTTTAATTTCACTGAGTTGTGACCTGTGTAAGATTATGGCATTTTCTGTATATTTGTAACTGGAATGGATCTTCAGTGGCTAACCTTGGTCACCTTGTAGTCATGTCTCTGTAATAGCAATGAAATCGGAGCTATTTACCTCAATTGTACATTTAAGTAATTAATCATTTTTGTGAATACTACCTACACACAGTCACAGTGCCTTTAATTCTGTTATTTCTTAAGGAGAGTTTCGGGGTGAGTACTATTAAATTAAACTTTAAATACCTCAGTGGTAGCAAGTAATCATACTTTTGTCATAAAATGGCCAATTTTGTAACATTCTTTCTATTTGTACACATCATTTTAAGAACATCATTCCAAATTAAATTAAACAATTCACACAATCACAAAATCATTGCAGTGCAGAATGAAGCAGGGTGGCCCATTGTACCTGTTTCCCATTCGTGGAAAAGCATTATGAAATTGTTCCTTTGAATAAACAGACTGTCAAAGTGATTGCTGGCAACGTTTATTATATTGCTCGACATCAACAGTACATTCAGGTCATTGTCTGTCCACAAGCTGGAGAATGTAGTCACTCAGATATTACTGTGGTTACATGTATCAAACACACGCTGACAGTGACCTTTATGTGAAGCTATAGAAACATGCAGAAGCTGTTATTATTTAACTTTCTGAACTGCAGCAGACAGTTAAAGCAATACTGTTGAAGGAGTCAGCATCAGCAGAAATGTTTCCATCATTCTTTCAAGTGGAGTTCAATGAAGCTCTGGCTTAACACCTGCCTCCTCACACAATTGGGTAAACTGCATAATTGGCAATTCCACAGTTATTCCTTCGATCCTTAGCCATGTTGATATAACCTTGTTTACCCCATGTTCTTCCCCAGCTGAAAATAAGAAAAGAAAATGATGTGTTGAAATCAAACTTCTGTTATGGAGACAGGTTTGGAGAACTGACCTTTTTTTTACTCTGGGATATGTTGAAATGATTGAGGTGGATTAGATTCTGTTCAATATGTGAGTTATTTGAACCAGATAGCTGAATACAACTAGAGTATTGCAGTAAAGGTTGTGAAATATGAAGTGAGATTCAGTGCTTGGAAGCACTTCCTTGCGACATCAGACTGAAAGCGCTGGTCTGCACAGTGAGTGTGGATTCACTGCAAACTTCAATGTGGGGCTTAGGGGAGACCCTGTAAGTGAATGGTGAGTTGACGGTGGGTGTAGGTTTCCCAATGTCTGCCCATTCTTGTTGACACACATTTATAATTTGAGGAATAGTGGGGGCATGTGTAAAGATTGTCAAGAGGATTATCACCCTGTTTGATTGTGTCATGAACATTCCTTTTAATGTCAATAGGTAACGGGGCAGGACTTGAATGTTGAGCTTCTGACTCGGAGACAGTCGAGCTGGGAGTGGGTTCTACTCAGTGAGCAGCACTTCCTTATTCAAACAATCTACCAACCAATCCAATGCTGAGGAAGCCTACCTCACCCAATCCTGTTACCATCCCCTCCAACCCTGATATCATCGGAGACAGCTCTGCCATTAATCCTTCGCATCGAGATAAACAGTGTTTCATGTTGGTTAAACAGATACACAGGTTGCAGCACAGAGACAGGAAATTCACTCTGTGTCATTGTTAAATGTCTGTGGGAGCCTCATCCCAGCTCCGTTCCTGTAACCCTGTCAACATCTCTTCTGTTCCTTCACCCTCATGTGTTTATCCATCTTCCTCTTTAATGTATCAGTATTATTCAGCTCACCCACTCCTTGTTGTAACAGTTTCTCCAATACCACCCTCCTCTAAGTAAGGAGGTTCCTCCTGAGCTTTTGATTGGATTTATTAATGACTATCTGAAATGATCACTAATTTTTAACATCTTGAGTGCTGCAGAATAAGGTTATTCAGCCCATCAAGTCTGGCCACTGTTTGATCATGGCTGAAATGTTTCTCAATCCATTCTCCTGCCTTCTCCCTGTAACCCTTGATCCCCTTATGAATCAAGAACCTACCTACCTCAGTCTTAAATACACTCAGTGATTTGGCCTTCACCGCTTCCGCAGCAATGAATTCCACAGATTCACCACCCTCTTCCTGAAGAAATTCGTCCTCATTTCATTTCTAAAGTGTTGTCCCTTCACTCTGAGGCTCTGTTCCTGGCTTTTCGTCTCTCCTCCTAGGGGAAACATCTTTTCCATATCCATTCTATCCAGACCTCACAGTATCCTGTAAGTTTCAGTGAGATCTCCTCTCATTCTTCTAAACTCTATCATTGTGCAGACCCAGACTCTTCAATCGTTTCTTATATGGCAAGCCCTTCATCCCTGGGATCACTCATGCAAACTTCATTTGAAACCCCTCCAACACTGGCATATCTTTCGTTAGATATGGGGCCCAAAACTGCTCACACTATTTCAAATGTGGTCTGACCAGAGCCTTGTACATCTTCAGCACTATATCACTACTCTTGCGTTCTAACCCTCTTTAAATGAATGCCAATATTGCATTTGCCTTCCGAGACACCAACTGAAGATGAAGGTTAACCTTAAGGTAATCTTGAACTAGGACTCCCAAGTCCCTTTGTGCTTCAGAATTCTGAAACCTTTGTTCATTTAGAAAATAGTCTATGACTCTATTCTTCCAATCAAAAAGTGTATCACTAGACTGTTAATCCAGAGACCCGGATAACATTCTGGGGACGTGGGTTCGAATCCCACCACGGAAGATGGTGGAATTTGAATTCAATAAATATCTGGAACTAAGAATCTAATGATGACTGTGAATCCATCGTCAATTCTCGGAAAAACCCATCTGGTTCACTAATGCCCTTTAGGGAAGGAAACTGCCATCCTTACCTGGTCTGGCCTACATAAGACTCCAGACCCACAGCAATGTGGTTGACTCTTAGCTACCCTCTGGGCAATTAGGGACGGACAATAAATGCTAACCAGCAATGCTCTCAACCCGTGAATGAATAAAGAATAAAAAATGAAGTGCATACCTGTTTTTAACAAGCCAATAATTCTTTCCCCTTTCTGTTCCAAATCCCACCAGCAGCACTGCATGGTTTAGACGCTGACCGCATCTTTGATCATAGTAACCTCCTGTAAGGAAACACTTATCTTTAACCCGTTTAATCTGTAAAGTGTTTAATTATTATCCTTTCCCTACAGATATTCACTCTCTGTCATGCTTTCCTCTGCAATATCTTCTGGTAAACAATCTTTCTGACAGAACCTGGTTTCCTTTTCTTTTTGTCACATTTTGTCACATTATCAACTTTTCTCCCTCCCTCTGCTATTCACAGCTCCTCGAAAAACATCTTTTAGTCCTTTAAATGTCCCATGTCCAATCCCACTGCCCCTGCTCTGTCAACCCTTTTGTCATTTAATCTTCTTTCTTCTGCCCCATCACAGACCTTTCCTTTTCTTCTATACACACCCTCCCTCCTTCCACTTGACGAAAACATGTCACATCTTGGGGAGGGTCTTGGGAGTCAGGAGCAGGAACCAATCATGGTCTCTGTCAGTGTGGAATGCTAATTGGATGCCATGTGAGTGAACACATTCTCTTAACCGCGCGCGCACACACACACACACACTCACGTGTGCACACAGAGCTGTGTTTACAAAGGAACTCCACACTGCACTATTTCAAGGGATCACTATCCATTTAGCAGTTTGTTGCTGATTAATCTCTCCTGGCTCTGTGTTGTGTTGTGGGAGTGCTTAATAGATTTGAAGTGTTGGTTAAAGTTCCTGAAGTCGAGAGACAATGGTCCTGCACATGAAGAAGATCTGAGCAGGTAACTATCCCCCTGTTGGCCACAGTTGTTGCAATTCCTCTTGAGCTGCCGCACGAGAAGAGATTGAGAAAGGAAGAGAAACTGCTGGTGGTGGGAGGGTGGTGGGGGTCAGTGGGGCTCTCAGCAAGAGGTCTAGGGATTTCCAGGAGAATTTCTCTACCTTCCACCTAACCCAGGAACAGTGAGTGTGTCATCTTCACTTTCTAAAGACCCTGCTCACAGAACTTTGCCATCTGTCGGAAGCAGGCCTGCAACCTTAGAGTAGGCCAAGGATGGCACGGTTAGTGACTGTGAAGCTGATTGTGGAACTGATCTTTCCAGATTGGAGCAGCCTTCATGTCCACTGCCGTATTGCAGGATTGAGCGAAAATCCCTATCAACTAAAATACCAGACCAAAATCCTGGACTTTTCAAAAACTTTTAAAAGTTAAAAGGCAGCTGGGCTATGCTCCAGGAAAAATACACAGACACCGGATCGGGCAAGATTGAAGTGACCAAAGTGGTAGGAGACTTGCTAGTTAAGGGCACAGACAGGCATTTCTATGGCCACTTCCAAGATTCCAGGATGGTCAAGGACGTCTCCGAGCAGTTGCATGAAATTATTAAGGGGAAGGATGAG
Source organism: Rhincodon typus (assembly GCF_021869965.1). Classification (NCBI taxonomy): domain Eukaryota; kingdom Metazoa; phylum Chordata; class Chondrichthyes; order Orectolobiformes; family Rhincodontidae; genus Rhincodon; species Rhincodon typus. The sequence continues at coordinate 4,383,638 of NC_063360.1, forward strand.
CAGCCAGAAGTTGTGGTGCACATTGGTACCAAGAACATAGGTAGAAAAAGGGATGAGGTTCTGCGGAGTGAGTGCAGGGAGTTAGGAAAGAGGCTGAAGAGTAGGACCTCAAGGGTCGTAATCTCTGGGTTACTACCAGTGCCACGTGCTAGTGAGGCAAGGATTGGAAAGATAGGGCAGACGAATGTATGGTTAAGGAGCTAGTGCAGGGGACAGGATTTCAGGTTCTTGGATCATTAGGACCTCTTCTGGGGCAGGGGTGACCTGTACAAGAGGGAGGGGTTGCTCCTAATCTGGAACAGAACCAATATCCTCACAGGGCAGTTTGCTAGTGCTACTCAAGACAGTTTAAACTAGAGTGTCAACGGGCTGGGGAGAAGAACAGCAGGTCAGCAAGTGGGGGGATTGAGGGAAAGGTAGATGTTAAGATCACTATATCAGAAAGAAAAGACAGGCAGAGACAGGTAAATGAATATAATGGTATTAATGGGCTGAATTGTGTTTATTTCAGTTCAAAGAGTATTATAGGTAAGGCGGATGAGCTTAGAGCCTGATTCAGTACATGGGACTATGATGTTGTGGCCATCACAGAAACTTGATTGAAAGAGGGACAGGACTGGCTGCTCAGTGTCTGCAGTTTCATTGTTTTGGATGAGATAGAGAGGAAGGTAAAGGAGGTGGAAGAGTTGCATTATGAATGAGGGAGAATGTTTCATCAGCACTCAGAAAGGACATGCTGGAGGGCTTATCCACTGAGGCAATACGAGTAGAGCTCAAAAATAAGAGGAATGCAATCACTCTGATAAGATTATGCTATAGGCCCCCCCAACAGCCACCGGGACATTGAGGAATAAAGATGTAGGCAGATTATGGAAAGATGCCATAACAACAGGGCTGCCACACTGGGCGAGTAACTTCACCAATATTGACTGGGTCTCCCTGAGAGCAAGGGATTTGGTTGGAGCAGAAGTTGTGAAGTACATCCGAGAGGGTTCCTTGACACAGTATGTGAATAGCCCAACTAGAGGAGGGGCCATACTGGACCTTGTTTTGGTTAATGAGCCTGGTCAGCCCACTGGCCTTTCAGTGGGAGAGCATTTTGGAAACAGTGATCACAATTCCTGAAGTTTTATGATAGCTATGAACAAGGATAAGTAAGGACCATGCGGGAAGGGACTTAATTGGGAGGAGGGCACATTATGTCACCATTGGGCAGGTGCTAGGGAGTGTTAATTGGGAGGAGCTGTTACCTGGCAAGTCCACATTTGATATGTGGGAACTATTTAAAGACCTGCTGGGGAGAGACCAGCATGTTCCAGTAAGGAAGGAAGGACAAGGATGACAAGGTAAGGGACGCTTTGATAACAAGTGAGGTTGTGAATTTACTTGGGCCCATGAGGAATATAAGGAAAGCAGGAAAGTACTCAAGGAAGGATCTGGTGAATAAGAATGGGCCATGAAATGACTTTGGCAAGTAGAATTAAAGAGAATCCCAAGGCATTGTATAGATACATTAAAAACAAGAGGATAACTAGGGAGAAGGTAGAAGCACTCAAGGATAAAGGAGAGAACTTGTGCTTGGAGGCAGAGAATGCGGATGAGATCCTAAATGTGTACTTTGAATTGGCATTCACCCAGGAGAAGGATATGGAGGATAATAAGAATTCTGTGGAGTAAGCTAAAATGCTGGCTCATTTTGAGATCAAGAAAGAAGTTACATTGGATCTCTTGAAGAGCACCGAGGTGGATAAATCCCCAGAGCCCAAAGATATCTACCCCAGGTTATTGAGGGAGACAAGACAGGAGATTGCAGGGGCCTTCACCAAGATCTTTGTCTCCTCGCTAATCCCTGGAGAGGTCCCAGAAGTAGCTAATGTTCCTCTGTTCAAGAAGGGAAATAAGAATAATCCAGGAAACTACAGGCTGGTGAGTCTCACATTGGTGGTTGGGAAGCTATTGGAGTGAATCCTCAGGGATAGGATTTATGCTCATTTGGTAGAGCACAACCTAATTAGGGACAGTCAGCATGGCTTTATGTGGGGCAGGTCATGTCTTACTAACTTGATTGAATTTTTCAAGGAGGTGACGAAGGTGATCGATGAGGGTAGAGCAGTGGATGTTGTTTACATGAATTTTAGTAAGGCTTTCGACAAAGACTCTCATGGTAGGCTCTTCCAGAAGATTAAGATGCATGGGATTCACAGTGATTTGGATTCAGAATTGGCGTGCCCATAGAAGACAGTGGGTAGTGGTGGAAGGGTGTTTTTCAGGCTGGAAGTCCGTGACTATAGTTTTCCGCAGGGATCTGTAATGGGATCTCTGCTGTTTGTGATGTATATAAATGACTTGGATGAAAATGTAGATGGGTGGGTTAGTACGTTTTCAGGCAATACAAAGATCAGTGGAGTTGTGAATAGTGTGGAAGGTTGTCAATGGATTCAGCGAGATATAGATCAGTTGCTCATATGGGTGGAGAAATGGCAGATGGAGTTCAATCTGGGTAAGAGTGAGGTGCTACATTTTGGGAGACCAAATGTTAAGGAAAGGTATACAGTTAATGGCAGGACTCTGAACAGCACTGATGTGGAGAAGGATCTTGGAGTTTAACTCCATTGTTCCCTGAAGACAGCCACACAAGTAGATAGGGTGGTAAAGAAGGCATAAGGCATGCTTACCTTCATTGGTCGGAGAATTGAGTACAGGAATCATGGTGATGTGTTGCAGTTTTATAAGACTTTGGTTAGGTCTCATTTCGAGCATTGCATTCAGTTCGCCACATTACAGGAAGGATGTGGAGACTTTGGAGAGGGTACAGAAGAGGTTTACCAGGATGCTGCCTGGATTAGAGGGTATGAGTTATAAGGAGAGGCTAGAAAATCTCCTATTGTTTTCTCTGGAGCGGCAGAGGCTGAGAGGAGATCTGATAGAAGTCTATAAAATTACGAGATACATGGACAGGGTCGACAGTCAGAATCCTCTTCCCAGATTTGGAATGTCTAATACTAGGGGGCATGCATTTCAGGTTAGAAGAGGAAAGTGCAAAGGAGACATGACGGGCAAGTCTTTTTACACAGAGAGATAGGAGTCTGGAATGCACTGCCAGGGGTGGTGTTGGAGGCAGATATGATAAGGGCATTTAAGGGATTTTTAGATAAGCACATGAATATGCAAGGAATGGAGGGACATGGACCAAAGGCAGGCAGAAAGGATTAGTTTCATTTGGCGTCAGGTTTGGCACAATATCGTGGACAGTACAGTTCTATGTTCTACAGAGGCAGCTGCCTGGAGCCATTGTTCAGCCTGAAAATCCAATTCACACCTCGACTCTAAAAGAACAATCAAGCAGACCTAACACCACCCAACACAGACTGAATGGGGCCTCTGCAGATACCAGATTTTCAACTGAAATCAATATTCATTCACAGAGATAGTGGGCTTTCAACTTTAATCAAAATACATTTGCACAAACTCTTAACTGTCAGGAAGCCAACCACCTGAAAGGGAACACCAGTAACACAAAGCAAGCACAGATTTAACAAAAAGATAAGAGGCATGCAATTAGTATGATTGCAAGCCCCAATCTCACCTGAAAATAGCAACCACCCTGAAAGCTATCTGCACCACCATCTCCAGAAAAGGAATCCTGACTGTAATTCCGAAACCTACTGACACAGGCCTGTTCGTACCAGGTAAACCAACCGCAACTGACAACCTCCAAAAACCACCGGCTGGACTGACACCACAAGGCCACAGGCACTTCTGAGGTGAAAACTGGACTGCAAAAACCACCATAAAGTAAGAAAAACCAAGTACTCACCTGATAAATCCTAAAACACGTTCTACTGCATCAGTGGACTCAACCCAGACTGAAGGCCTACACCATCTAAAATCTTCATCGAGGCATTGGGTATGGCAAGCGGGAACGGCCAGCAGTACTTCAAAATCATGTTTTTCCCCAATGGTGAGTTTAAACTCCTGACACCCAAAGTTTCCAACCTAGTTAGCAGGGAGGGGGAGGTGGGTGGTCACAGTGCAGGGAACCCCAAGGGTGGGAGACCTGATTAAAGTGTCCGTAAGTAAAATTGTTGTTTAGCTTCTAATAGTGTTTAACCTGTGTTTAATTTGATAGTGTATTTAGTTATTGTCCTCTGTATAATTGTGTTACTTTCACTGTTTTTATTACATTTGCCTTTTTCTTATATTATACTTACCTTTTTGTATTTAATAAATGCAGAGATTCTTTTGCCCTGAAATACCTGTCTACTGCCTTCTTCATTTTACATTCCTTAAATAATTCCAGTGTCAGAAAATCAGCAAATTACCGATCGCAAACCAGAAGCCTACAGAATCAGGGAGGTGAGATACATTGTTTGTACAAGGAGAGGACAAGAGCACAGAATGCTGTTTTATGGCTTATGCTCAATGTCAGGATACCTTTAAAAGAGAAGCTCTTGGTCTCATTACCATATCAAAGCACATCACCTGAGGGTCTGAAAGTCTCATTCTCCAACTTATCTCAGATCAATTGAAGCATGACATGCTATAAGAAAGACGATCCATTGGTTCTCTCATTCTGTGCCCATTTTAACTCCATGGGGTCTGATGGCACTGGACAACATGTAGCATGGGGGAGAGGAAAACATGAACAAGGGGAAGGTGTATGGTCACTTCCATTGTAAACATTGAAGAGCACTCATAAAATAATTGTGAAGAAGTGTGCATGGATGTATGATTTTTAATATTTATAAAGAATAGTTGATAACCCATTTGATACATTTATCCATAGCTTCTGTTTCTTACCTCGATTATAAAGCTGGAAGGATTTTCGCCCTGCGTTAATTGCAATAGCTATTGGTCCCACCCTTTGCGCTGCTCTTGCTAAAGCTCTTTCATTTCTTCGAACACGTCTGTATCTTTTGATTCTGGTATCAACTTTGTTTCTCCGAAATCTGCAGCGTCCTCTCTAAGTGTTCAAGAAAATGTTAAAATGAAACTCATTTCGATCATGTGATATGCATTAAAGTACCAGTGTTATCTTTCCAGGATCTTTAACAGCCTCTTGGATCTTGGAAGTTATGGAGTATTTTGATTGTCAAAGGTACGACCATCATTCTCATGTTTAAATGAAAATGGGACATTACAAATGTAGTGAATTTTGCAGAATATGCCTTTTGTCTGTTAGTGTGAAGATTTTGGACAATGAGCCCCTCCGTTACCTTCTCACCAACGCTGCAGTGGGTGCAGCTTCAGAAACATTGGCAGGGGGAGGTGGGATTTAATTCCCTCTCCCGCGGTGAGTTTACTGCTCACGCGGGTGGGAAACCATCATCAGACTTGCTTGTGTTTTATAGAGTCATAGAGATGTACAGTATGGAAACAGACCCTTCGGCCCAACTCATCCATGCCAAACAGATATCCTAAATTAATCTCGTCCTATTTGCCAGCATTTGGTCCATGTTCTTCTGAATATTTTCTGTTCATATACCCATCCAGATGCCTTTTAAATGTCATAACTGTACCAGCCTCCACCACTTCCTCTGGCAGCTCCTTCCATACATGCACCATCCTCTATGTGAAAAAGTTGCCCCTTAGGTCTCTTTTAAATCTTTCCCCTCTCACCTTAAACCCAAGCCTGCTAGTTTTAGGCTGCCCTACCCTTGGGAAAAACCTTGACTAATCACTCTATCCATGCTCCTCATGATTTTATAAACCTCTATAAGGTCACCCCTCAGCCTCCGATGCTCCAGGGAAAATAGCCCCAGCCTATTCAGTCTCACCCAATCTCTCAAAGCCTCCAACCCTGGCATCATCCTTGTAAAGCTTTACAGAGCCCTTTCAAGTTTCATGACATATTTTCTATAGCTGGGGGACCGCAGTATTCCAAAAGTGGCCTAACCAATGTCTTGTACAGCTGCAACATGACCTCCCAACAACGATATTGAATGCATTGACCAATCAAGGCAAGTGTACCAAATGCCTCTTCTTCACTATCCTACCTGCGACTCCACGTTCAAGGAACTATGAACCTGCACTCCAAGATCTCTTTGTTTGGCAACACTCCCTAACATTAAGTTCATACATCCTGTTCTGATTTGTCTTGACAATATGCAGCATCTCACATTTATCTAAATTGAACTCCATCTGTCAATCCTCGGCCCATCAGCCTATCTGATCAAGGTCCTGTTGTCTTCGAGGTAATGGTTTTGGTTGACCACTACACTCCAATTTTGGTGTCATCTACAAATGTCCTATATTCACATCCAACGAATTTGTATAAATGACAAGAAGCAATGGACCCAGCACCAGTCCTTGCGGCACACTGCTGGTCAGAGGCCTCCAGTCCGAAAAGCAACATTTCCCCACCACTCTGTTTCCTACCTTGGAACTAATTATGTATCCAAATGATTAGTTCTCCCTGTATTCCATGTGATCTAATCGTGTTAACCAATTTACCAAGCAGAACCTTGTCAAACACCTTACTGACGTCCATATCAACCACGTCCACTGCTCTGCCTTCATCAAGCCTTTTCATCACCGCGTCAAAAACCTCAATCAAGTCAGTGAGACATGATTTCCCATGCACAAAGCCAAGTTGGCTATCCCCAATCAGTCCTTGCCTTTACAAATACACATAAATCCTGACCCTCAGAATCCCCTCTAACAACTTGCCCATCACCGATGACAGGCTCACCAGTCCATAGTTCCCTGATTTTTCCTTACCACCTTTCTTCAATAATGAATCCACATTAGCCCACCTCGAGTCTTCTGACACATTGTCCATGGCAACGATGATGCAAATATCTCAGTAAGGGGCCCAACAATCACTTACCTAGTGTCCCACAAAATTCTATGGGTCGCATGGTGGCTTAGTGGTTAGCACTGCTGCATAACAGCACAAGGGACCTTGGTTCAATTCCAGTTTTGGGAGACTCTGTGTAGAGTTTGCACATTCTCCCTGTGTCTGCATGCGTTTCCTCTGGATGCTCCGGTTTCCTCCCAGAGTCCAAAGATGTGCAGGTTAGGTGGATTGGCCAGGCTAAATTGTCTGTATTGTCCAGGGATATGTAGGCTTGGGGATTAGCCATGGGAAATGCTGGGTTACAGGTTAGGGGGGTGAACCTGGGTGGGATGCTCTTTGGAGAGTTGGTGTGGACATGCTGGGCTGAATGGCCTGTTTCCATACTGTCGGGATTCAACGACGTCTAGGGTACACCGGATCAGGTCTCTGGCATTTATCCACCTTTATGCAATCTAAGACAGCCAGTACCTCCTCAAATCAAATATGGACACTTTTCAAGATATCGCCACTTACACTCCCAAGTTCTCCAGCTTCCATAACCTTCTCTGCAGTAAAAACTGATGCAAAACACTTGCTTAGTATCTCCCCCATTTCCTGCAGTTCCACACATAGGTCGCCTTGCTGGACTTTAAGGAGCCCTATTCTCTCCCTAGTTACTCTTTTGTCCTTAATGTATTTGTAGAATCCTTTTGGATTCTCCTCAACCTTATTTGGCAAAGCCATCACTTGTCCCTTTTTGCCCTCCTCATTTCCCTCTTGAGTATACTCCTATCGCCATTATACTCTTCTAGGGATTCACTCGACCTCTGCTGTCCATACCTGATGTATGCTTCCTTCTTTTTCTTGACCAGAACCTCAATTTCTCTAGTCATCCAGCATTCCCTACACATACCCGTACCTTTCACCCTAACAGGAATATATTGTCTCTGGGATAACACAGTGTAGAGCTGGAGGAACACAGCAGGCCAGACAGCATCAGGGGAGCAGGAGCTTTCCTGCTCCTCTGATGCTGCCTGACCTGCTGTGCTCCTCCAGCTTTGCACTGTGGTATCTCTGACTCCAGCATCAGCAGTTCTTACTATTTCATACTGTCTCTGGGCTCTTGTTATCTCATTTTTGAATGCTTCCCATTTTTGAACTGTCTCTTTACCTGCGAATATCCACCCCCAGTCAACTTCTCAAAGTTCTTGTTGAATACCATCAAAATCGCACTTCCACTAATTTCGAATTTTAACTTTTAGACCAGGTCTATCCTTTTCCATCAGTATTTCAAAATGGGTAGAATCTTGATCACTGGCCCCAAAGTGCTCTTCCACCGACCCCTCAGTAACTTGCCCGGTCTTGTTTCCCAAGAGAAGGTCAAGTTTTGCTCCTTCTCCAGTTGGTACATGCACATACTGAATAAGACAGTTTTCTCATACACACTGAACAAAATCCTCTCCATCTAAGTGCTTAACACCAGGGCAGTCCCAGTCTATGTTTGGAAAGTTAAAATCCCCTACCATTACCACCCTATTATTCTTATGGATAACTAAGATCTCCTTGCAAATTTGCTTCTTAATTTCCTCTAACTATGGGAAGTGTTTGGGGGGTCTATAGTACAATTCCAATAACGTGATCATCCCTTTCTTATTTCCCAGTTCCACCCAAATAACTCTACTGGATGTACTCCCCAGAATATCCTCCCTAAGTACAGCAGTAATGTTATCCCTAATCAACAATGCCATTTCCCCTTCTTCCTTGCCTCTATTTCTGTTCTTCCTTTTGTACCTGGAACATTCAGCTGCCAGCCTTGTCCATCCCTGAGCTACACCTCTCTAGTAGCTATGGTATCCCAGTCCCATGTTCTCAACCATGACCTGACTTCATCTGCCTTACCTGTCAGGCCTCTTGCATTGAAATAAATGCAGATTAATTTATCAGTCCTACCTCATTTTCTGCTTTGCTCCTGCCTGCCTTGATTGTTTGACTTGCTCCTTTTCGCAACTGCAGTAGCCTCAGACTGATCTCAATCTCTTTTCTCACTATCTCTCTGAGTAACCTCCCTTTCTCCCCCTTATTAGTCTCAGTCCTCACATATAGGTCCAGCAAATCTCCCTGCCAGTATATTAGCTCCCTTCCAATTCACGTGCAACCCATCCTTCTTAAACAGGCCACTTCTACCCCAGAAGAAATTCTAATAATCCAAAAATATAAATCCTTCTCCCCTGCACCAGTTTCTTAGCCATGCATTCATCTGCTCTATCACCTTATTCCTACTCTCACTAGCAAATGGCACCAGGACTTATCTCGATATTACTATCCTTGAGAATCTGCTTTTTAAACTCCTGCCTAATTTCCTGTATTCTCTCCTCAAGACCTCAACCTTTTCTCTTCCTATGTCATTGGTTCCAATGTGTACTGCTCCTGCTGGCCCCTCTCCCCTTTGAGAATATTCTGCCCTCTTTCCAAGACATCCTTGCCCCTGGCACCAGGGATGGATCACAACATTCTGATGTCTCGTTGTTGGCTGTAGAAATGTCTGTGTATGCCTCTGGCAAGACAGTTCTCTGTCATAATCGATTGCTTGAAACCCGACGTACCCGTCGTTACATTAGAGTGGCACCAGAAACCTGGCTGTCAATGCTGCATTCACCTGAGAGTCCGTCTCCCCTGTACAACTTGTTTGAGATGGGGATAGCCACAGGAGACTCGTGCATTACCTGCCTCCCTCTCCTATTTTTCCTATGGGCAACCCATCTACCCACCTGTATGTGAGGTTTTACTTTTTTCCTTAACCTGCCAACTTACACAGCCCTGGCTCCTCATGCTACCTCAAAGGAAAATCAAGCAGTGTTGAAACAATCCCAATAAAAACCAAAAGAACTACGGATGCTGTAAATCAGAAACAAAAACAGAAGTTGCTGGAAAAGCTCAGCAGGTCAGGCAGCATCTGTGAAGAGAATTCAGAGTTAACGTTTTAGGTCTGGTGACCCTTCCTCAGAACTCAGAAATCACAACTCCGCTGGATGAAACACACACATAGGTGTCATTTACAAAGAGCTTCAACATGAGAGTCTGGAGGAGCTGGTGGAAGATTTGAAAGATGCACTGAAGAGCAAGCTGAAGTTGTGTGACATTGAGACAAACAGCTGGGTGTTACTTGCAAGAGGCTGATCACAATGACATTCAATACAGAGGGACATTTGTGACGTGAAGGACCAATAATAGAAAGAACAGTGGCTGCTGGAGAAACAACATCAGCACGAAAGGCAGTTTACACAAATATTCACTTCAGAACAGATTCAAAATAAGCTATGTCTTAATTACACCCCATATTCAAAATGTCGAAGCAGCAAGTTACAGCTTAAATGACATTCCAAAAGAATTAACACCTTTCTTACGAAACAACCAGATTTGCACTTAGAGTGGTCTAGAAAATAGTTTGCAAGTCAATTCTGAATAAATATCCCAAACTTAAGTTATTTCTTTTTTTGTGTAAAATTGCAACTTATGTTTGAATGAATAAACAGCCTATCGGGGCACGTGAGAGACGCAGACAGACTAAAGTAATTGCCTTTAATTCTAACACTTCAGTCCTGTCCATCATTGTGTTGCTGCAGTAACTGTTGTACTGGGTGGTGTGCATTCCCCAGATCAAGTACAGAACATGCTTAGTCATTATACAAACATGGCTGCCCAAAACAGCCGTCATAATTGATCATTTTCTGGTTGACAAGGCTTGATGAGGTGTGTGCCACAGGGATCAGTGCTGAGGCCTCAATAGTTTACAATTTAAAGAAAATGACTTGCATGAGGGGACTGAATGTAAGGCTGTGTTTTTCGATGGTGCAGGAATAGATAGAAAAGTAAGTTGTGAAGAAGATATAAGGAAGTTAGGAAGGGATATAAAACTTAAAAGGGAGGGAGTAGGCCAAGATCTGCATATGTAGTATAATGTGGAAAATGTCCATTTTGGCATGTGAAATAAAAATGTATATTATCTAAATGGTGGGAGATTGTAGAGTTCTAAGGGGCAGAAGGATCTAAGAGATTGTACGTATAAATTGTAACATGTTAGTCTGCAGGACAGCAAGTAGTTAGGAAAGCAAACAATGCTATAGTTTATTATGAACAGAATTGAATAGCAAAATAGGAAGTAATGCTTCAATTATATCGGCATTGGTGAGACCACATCTGGAATACAGTACACAATAACGATCTCCCTGTTTAAGGATGGATGTAAATGCATTGGAAGTACTTTGGAGAAGGTTTTGTAACATACCAGGAATGGGCAAGTTATGAGGAAAGGTTGAACAGGCCAGGCTGGAGTTTAGAAATATAAGAGGCAACTTGATTAAAACAAAAGTCAGGAGAGTGTGGATGTGAAATAGAGGTTTCCTCTTGTGGGACAATCTAGAACTTGGTGTCACTTTTTTTAAAAATAAGGGTTTGCCATTTAAACTGAGATGAAGCTGATTTTTTTCTCTCTCTCTGAGAGGGCATAACGTCTTTGGAACTCTGTTCCTGAAGAAGATTGCAGAAGTAGATCTTTGAATTTTTTAATATAAGGCAGACGAAGACAGGTGCTTGGTCGACAATGAGGTGAAAGGCTATTGAGGGTAGGCAGGAATGTGGAGTTTGCATTACAAGCAAATCGGGATAGGTTAATTTAGTGAGCAAAGATCTGGCAAATGGCAAATCGGGAAATGCGGGAATGTCTATTTTGGGAAGAAGAATGAAAAATATTATTGTCTAAATGGTGAGAGATATGAATGTCCTAATGTTTGAATCTCAAGTGGTTAGTATGTGGATATAGCAAGTAATTAGGATATCTGATGGAATGTGAGCTTTTATTGCAAGGTGAATTTGAATATAAAAGTAGGGAGTTGTTTATTCTACAGGGCACCATACCTGGAGTACTGTGTACAGCATTGTTTACCTTATTTAAGGAAAGTTATAAATACATTTTAAGCAGTTCAGCACTGCTTACCATGCTAATATCTGGAATGAGTAGGCTGTCTTATGAGAAAAGTTCAATAGGCTACATTTGTATTTGCTGGAGTTTAGAAGATCAAAAGGTGACTTGATTGAAACATACAAGATCCAAAGGCGTCTTGACTGGGTAAATTGGAGAGGATGTTTCCTGTTATGGGAGAATCTAGAACGAGAGGTCATTGTTTAATTTTCAGGGATCGTCCATTTAAAATGGCGGCTCAGTGGCTCAGTGGCTCAGTGGTCAGCACTGCTGCCTCACAGCGCCAGGGGCCTGAGTTTGATTCCACCCTCAGGTGACTGTCTGTGTGGAGTTTGCACAATCTCCCTGTGTCTGCATGGCTTTCCTCCAGGTGCTCTGGTTTCCTCCCACAATCCAAAGATGTGCAGATTAGGTGGATTGGCCAGGCTAAATTGCCCAGAGTGTTCAGGGATGTGTAGATTAGGTGGGTTACAGGGAGGTGGGTCTGGGTGGGATGCTCTGAGGTTCAGTGCGGACTTGTTGGGCCGAAGGGCCTGTTTCCACACTGTGTAGGGATTCTATGATCTATGATCTGATGATTCAACTGACTGTCACATCAACATGCTGGCTCACAGAATGGTGAGCAGCAATACACAGGAATGCAAATACCCTTAACTCCTCATTCACATTGCCTGAGAGCAGGAGGTGTTGAGTGGAGATTTAGGAGATCATTACATGATAAGGGAGAAATGAGAGGGAGAGCTGACCCTGTCCTGAAAGGTGATATTCACTTTGCTTCTACAGTGACACTGGCAGAAACTTGGGAGCGGATTCTCAGGGAAGAATTGATCCAGAGTAGGATGTCAGCTTCCATTTGATTAGTGCTGGGCGCCACTGTCTAACACCATGAATGCTGAAAACAGCCTGTACCTGGCGAATTTGAAACACGTTTACCCATTCGGGTATATTGGTAGTTTTGTGCAGAGTTGATGCCTGTATTTCTAATCACATATTGAAAAGGGGTACTAGACATCCTTCCACCACGACATCCGCAATCAAACAGGTTTCTATGTTTCTTTGCCCACTGTCCTTCGATGTCCCCAGTTGCACTGAAAGCCCAGCATGAACCATGTTGTCCCTGGCAATGACAGAAATACAATCACGTTAAATTATTCTGATGTAAAAATACAATCCTTTTTCCATCTCCTCTCAGGTGGAGTACAGTCTCTACCTGTTTGTTGAAGTTTCTCAGAATCACACGGGGTCAGTGAGTGTCTGTGTACCAGGATTCGGAGGGTACTGCCTGCACCCTTGCTGCTTGGAGAAGCAGCATCATTGACTGCAGAATAATTTTGTAAGAGATGAGGGATGGAGTCAGGCACACAGTGATTAACAACTGCCTGTGATTCAGGGTTAAATGCAATTTGGATATTCGTATCTCTGGGGGCCATAATAATCTTCTGCGGAATTTGAGGAATTACAACCAACTCCTTGATAAGCTTCAAACCAAGTGGAAAGAAATGGACAAACACTGACATCAAACTAACAATCTGACTCCAAGACATGAGGATGCTGCCGTGGAAGATGGAAATGTTGGACTGGTGCAGGATTCAATGTTCTCCTGAGGGGGAAGTTAAACCACATTAATAAACACTGAAAGAACTGCAGATGCTCTAAATCAGGAACAAAAACAAAATTGCTGGAGCAGGTCTGGCAGCATCTGTGAAGGAGAAAACAGAGTTAACATTTCGGGTCCGGTGACCCTTCCTCAGAACTGATAGTGGCTGGGAAAACGTCAGTTTATATACAGAAAATAGGGAGGTGGGTGGGGTTGGGAGTAAACAATAGGATAGAGCCCGAAGAGAGAGAAAGACAGTTGGACATACAAAGGATCAGGCTGGGAGGGTGAGTAGTTGTTAATGGGGACTGTTAGTGATTAACAACAGGGGGTGTGTAATAGCAGGCTATGTGGTAACAAAGCCTGGTGTGTGGGGAGGGGGCTGGGACAGGGGAGAGTTTAGGCCCTAAAATTATTGAACTCAATATTGAGTCCGGAGGGCTGTAGGGTCCCCAAGTGGAAAATGAGGTGTTGTTCCTCCAGCTTGTGTTGGGCTTCACTGGGAAACTCTAGCAAGCCAGAGACAGAGATGTTGGCCAGGGAGCAGGGTGGTGCATTGAAGTGGCAGGCAACAGGTACTTCAGCGTCTTTTTTGCGAGTATTACGTAGATGTTCTGCAAAGCAGTTGCCAAGTCTACGCTTCGTTTCCCCAATGTAGAGGAGACCACATTGTGAGCAGCAAATGCAGTAGACTAGATTCTTGGAAGTGCAGGTGAAGTGTTGCTTCACCTGGTTTGGGCCCTTGGATACTGGAGAGGGAGGAGGTAAATGCGCAGGTGTTGCACCTTCGCCGGTTACAGGTGAGGGTGCCTGAGGGCCGTGGGGAGGTGTTGGAGGTGAATGAAGTGTGGACCATGGTGTCCCAGAGGGAACGGTCCCTGCGGAAGGCGGACAAGGGAGGGGAGGGGAATATGTGTCTGGTGGGGGCATCTTGCTGGAGGTGACGGAAATGGCATCTGATGATCTTCTGGATGTGAATGCGGGTGGGATGGTAGATAAGGATAAGGGGAACCCTATCGCTGTTGCGGGAGGGAAGGGATGAGGGCAGAAGTGTGGGAGATGGATTGGATCTGGTTGAGGGCCCTGTCGACAACGGAGCTGGGGAAACCTCAGTTGAGGAAGAAGGTGGACATTTTGGAGACTCCCTTGTCGAAGTTGGCCTCATTTGAACATATGCGATGGAGACGGAGGAACTGACAGAAAGGGATGGAGTCTTTACAGGAGGTGGGGTGTGAGGATGTCATTACAGAGCCAGCTGTGTGCAGTCACTGGTGCCCTGCACCACAGGCCATCCCTCTATCCTGGCAACTCCATGTGCCCTTTCGTCCTGCTCTTGTCTCCTGAAGCAGAAGAGAATTCCTCTTGCCTCACCTTGAGAAACTCTCACGTTCCAGATTCTGCGACAATATCGAGACTGCGACATGTTTCATATTATCCCACATCCTTCCCCCACCTGCATGGAAAGATCCTCTGGTGTCACAGTGACCTTCATGATCCCAGGCAGGGCAGTGTCCAGTCTGCTGGAAGGCTGAAGGAGTTGTCACATCATTGTGATTGATCACCGAGGGAGGGCTGTGTCACCTCAGGCATTGCGCCTGGATTACTGTGATGGTTGGGGCAGTTAATGGAGACACTTCCTTCTTGCAGAGCTCCCTCTCTGCCTCTTCCGTTCCAATGCCTGGCCTTGCAGCCCACAAAGCGGGAAATACAGCACCTGTATAAACCTGGATCAATGTTGCCCTGTCCACTGATAATGATCATTATGTGGAAAGTATTGCCTCAGAAACACTCCACAATGCTTTTACTATCTCTTCCTCAGGGATCTTGGAGAGAAACACCTTCCGTGAATTTTTCCGCATTGCCCTTTTAATGGTGCCACTTCGGAACCAACTTGCCTTTCTGCATTCGTTTGCCATTGAATAATTTAAGACAGCTTAATTGAAGCCTGCTTGACCCATGTCCGCAATCCTGATCACATCTCCTGGCTTCTCTGTTTGACAACAGTACTGTGTCAATTCACAGCCTTGTGTTTCACAGTGTTGTTATGATCCTAAATGATTTTATGATTGGAAGAGTTAAATACCAGGGACAAATCTGCCTTAATAGATCACAGTTTTTTTTTAATTTAACATTGTCATTTTTTTTGTAACATAAGCACATTTGGTTTTGACAATAAAGCAGAATTTTATTACATCTACTGCCCAACCCTAGCACTTTGCAATTACTTAATATCCTAACAAATTTTCTAAACTGTAAGGTTCAATTTAACTGTTTCTTTTCACTGATTTTCCTGTGAGATGTGAAGTATTTTCCTTGAATATTCAAACAATTGAGAGATTATACTTTCTCATTTTTTAAATATTTAGCAGCGTCCAAAACAAAATACATCTGGACTGGAAGTTTTCACAGACTGAAATCTTTACAGTCAGGCAATGTATTCTCTTAACTGCTCTGCTAAACCTTCCTTTCTAGGTAAGATTATACTTGGGTCTGACTTCAGTTAAGTCTCCTTTGACCTGAACCCAAAAATGTTTGAACTAAGTTCTCAAAAAACTTGTTCATCCTTAATTTATTTTGCTCACCCACAGATCAAAAACCTTCCAATGAATACAAACATCCAATCGCACTCCAGATCGCCTCACAGTTCTCTGACACTGTGTTAAAATCATGGTCCCTGAAAGATGGACCTAATTGTCTTTTAAACCTCCTCACAAATGTAAACCAATACCCATATGTGGAGAAATTAAGAACTGCTGATGCTGGAGTCAGAGATAACACAGTGTGGAGCTAGAGGGACACAGCAGGCCAGGCAGCATCAGAGGAGCAGGAAAGCTGACGTTTCGGGTCGGGACCCTTCTTCAGAAATTCTGAAGAATTTGTCTTGTCGTTTCTGAAGAAGGGTCCAGGCCCGAAATGTCAGCTTTCCAGCTCCTCTGATGCTTCCTGGCCTGCTGTGTTCATTCAACTCCACACTGTGTTATCAACACCCATATGTCACTCATTTAAAGTCTAAGTTCTAAGACATGTGATGTTTGTCTTTTTAACTTTGCTTCTTGCTTTTTCTGATCTATGGTTAAACGGTGTACAGTTGTAATGTAACTTTGTTTTCTTCATTTCTCTATTCTGTAACTAAGAATTGTACCTGGGTAATCTATACCTAAAATAGCGCCATATGTTGGTAACATTGTTATATTGCAACTAATCTTGTAACTGAGGAAAGTGTACCTAGGCACGTTTGTGCCAAAAATGGTGCTGTAAGTGGAGAGTTATAAACTTTTCATTCTACTCATTTGACTACATGTGACAATAAAGCTAATTCATTCGTTCAGATGATATCTATATATAAATCACACATCTTTGATCGTGTGGTGAACAGACTTGCATGTGATCTTCTGTACGCCATGGAATGGCATACACAAGTGAACAGGGACACAGCCCAAGGCCTCTATGATGCCAATAGAAGTGACTCCAGCTAAGTCAGGCGTGCACGCATCCCTTTGCATCCTAACCAGCATGTTGTGCTCTCTTGTGGACTCTGCAGAAATTAGCATTATCTGGATAGAGACAATGACTGATAGAGACTCAAGATTCACCAGAACTAAAGTGAGTTTGTAGGTTTACAAGCTGTGATGTAGAGTATACAGTAGATTGTTCTTGGACTGAGACTGGACGTGGTATCACAAGGAGGTTTGAGTGCATCTTGGAACCTTGTCAGTGTTGAGTTTTACCAAGTTGGATATAAACATTTTATTTCAAATGTACAAATTGTACTATACATGAATCTTAAATCCACTATAAAGAATTCAAGAGATAGTAGGGACTGCAGATGCTGGAGAATCTGAGATAACAAGGTGTAGAGCTGGATGAACACAGCAGGCCAAGCAGCATCATAGGAGCAGGAAGGCTGACGTTTTCAGGCCTGGATCCTTCTTCAGAAATGGGGGAGGGCGAGGGGGTTCTGAAATAAATAGGGAGAGAGGGGGAGGTGGATAGAAGATGGATAGAGGAGAAGATAGGTGGAGAGGAAACAAACAGGTCAAAGAGGCAGGGGGGAGCCAGTAAAGGTGAGTGTAGGTGGGGAGGTAGTGAGGAGATAGGTCAGTCCAGGGAGGACGGACAGGTCAATGGGGCGGTATGAGGTTAGTAGGTAGGAGATGGGGGTGGGGCTTGAGGTGGGAGGAGGGGATAGGTGGGAGGAAGAACAGGTTAGGGAGGCAGGGACGAGCTGGACTGGTTTTGGGATGCGGTAGGGGGAGGGGAGATTTTGAAGCTTGTGAAGTCCACATTGATACCATTGGGTTGCAGGGTTCCCAAGCGGAATATGAGTTGCTGTTCCTGCAACCTTCGGGTGGCATCATTGTGGCACTGCAGGAGGCCCAGGATGGACATGTCATCTGAGGAATGGGAGGGAGAGTTGAAATGCTTCGCGATTGGGAGGTGGGGTTGTTTAGTGCGAACCGAGCGTAGGTGTTCTGCAAAGCGGTCACCAAGCCTGCGCTTGGTTTCCCCGATGTAGTGGAAGTCACAACGGGAACAGTGGATGCAGTATACCACATTAACAGATGTGCAGGTGAACATCTGCTTGATGCGGAAAGTCTTCTTGGGGCCTGGGATGGGGGTGAAGGGGGAGGTGTAGGGACAGATGTAGCACTTCCTGCGGTTGCAGGGAAAAGTGCTGAGTGTGGTGGAGCTGGAGGGGAGTGTGGAGCGGACAAGGGAGTCATGGAGAATCCCCCTCATCCTCACGTACCACCCCACCAACCTCCGGATCCAACGCATCATCCTTCGACACTTCCGTCATCTGCAATCCGACCCCACCACCAAAGGCATTTTTCCCTCCCCACCATAACCTGCTTTCCGGAGGGACCACTCTCTCCGTGACTCCCTTGTCCGCTTCACACTCCCCTCCAGCCCCACCACACCCAGCACTTTTCCCTGCAACTGCAGGAAGTGCTACACCTGCCTCTACACCTCCCCCCTCACCCCCATTCCAGGCCCCAAGAAGACTTTCCACATCAAGCAGATGTTCACCTGCACATCTGCTAATGTGGGATACTGCATCCGTTGTTCCTGTTGTGGCCTCCTCTACATCGGGGAAACCAAGCACAGGCTTGGTGACCGCTTTGCAGAAAACCTATGCTCGGTTCGCACTAAACAACTGCACCTCCCAGTCGCAAATCATTTCAACTCTCCCTCCCATTCCACAGAAGACATGTTCATCCTGGGCCTCCTGCAGTGCCACAATGATGCCACCCGAAGGTTGCAGGAACAGCAACTCATATTCCTTGGGAATATGCTTGGGAATCCTGCAGCCCAATGGTATCAATGTGGATTTCACAAGCTTCAAAATCTCCCCTCCCCCTACCGCATCCCAAAACCAGTCCAGCTCGTCCCCGCCTCCCTAACCTGTCCTTCCTCCCACCTATCCCCTCCTCCCACCTCAAGCCCCACCCCCATCTCCTACCTACTAACCTCATCCCGCCCTCTTGACTTGTCCGTCCTCCCTGGACTGACCTGTCTCCTCCCTACCTCCCCACCTACACTCACCTTTACTTGCTCCATCCCTGCCTCTTTGACCTGTTTGTTTCCTCTCCACCTATCTTCTCCTCTCTCCATCTTCTATCCGCCTCCCCCTCTCTCCCTATTTATTTCAGAACCCCCTTCCCCTCCCCCATTTCTGAAGAAGGGTCTCGACCAGAAACGTCAGCCTTCCTGCTCCTCTGATGCTGCTTGGCCTGCCGCGTTCATCCAGCTCTACACCTTGTTATCTCAGATTCTCCAGCATCTGCAGTTCCTACTATCACTGATTCGCTGGTCTCAGCTGAGGCTGCAGATGGGCCTAGAATTGGAACTTTCTAGCAAATTGTTACCTCTTTTTAGGAGAGGGAAAGGAAGCTGTAATTTTGAACTGGGATCCCACCTTTCACATTTAGCCTTTATCTCACTTTCATAATCCAATTGATCTTTCATCATTTTTCCAATGATTTTAATCAAGATAAGACATTGGAATCAGGAATGCTATTGATCCGAATGATGGGTTTTAGTCAGCCCCCACGGGGGCCCAAGGACCATTTCTTTTCCCCAGGACCCCACAACACCCCTGCCCTGCTAACAGATTTAACACCAGGAAATTGTCAAGAAATACAAAACCAATAAGCAAGCGCTTCCACAGGTAAACAGAAGTAACGTGAGCAGCTAAGGTGAGTGTGGGATCCTTGGAGGATGTGACTGGGGAATTGTTAATGGGGTACACAGAAATATCAGATCATTTGAACAAATATATTGCATCAGCATTCATGGTGGAGGACAGTAATCATTCTAAAGATACCACATCAGTTAGGTATAGAGATAGTAGGAACTGCAGATGCTGGAGAATCCAAGACAACAAGGTGCAGGGCTGGATGAACACAGCAGGCCAAGCAGCATCATAAGAGCAGAGAGGCTGACGTTTCGGGCCTAGACCCTTCATCAGAAAAGCATCAGTTAGGTGTTGGTGGGAGGAATGGTCTTCTAACATTCTCTATCATGAGGGACAAAGTATTTGACCAATCAATGGGACTAAAGATAAACAGGTCACCAGGATCTGATGGCTTGCATCCAAGGGTTTTAAAGGAAGTAGCAGCAGTAATAGTAGAGACATTGATCAAAATATACAAGAACTCACTGGATACTGAAAGGACTCCAAAGGTATTCTGAACTAATATGACTGTGAGTCAGTTAGCATAACAGCTGTTGTTGGAAAAATCCTACAGTCCATTATTAAGGAAAAAATAAAAGGACATTTCGAAAAGCTCAACACAACCACAGTCAATGTGGTTTTGTGAAAGGGAATTCATGTTTGACAAATTTGCTAGAGTTCTTTGAGGATGTAACAAGCAGAGTTGGTAGAGGGTAACCCAGTCAATGCAGTGTATTTGGATTTCCAAAATGCATTAGATATAAAGGTTTATTGCACAACATTAGCGCTCAAGATATTGGGGGCAACATATTAACAAGGATTAAGGATTGGTTAAGACACAGAAGACAGAGAGTTGGGATTAATGAGTCTTTTTCATGTTGGACACATGTAACAAGTGGAATGCGACAAGGATCAAAGCTTTGGCCTCAATTATTTATTATCTATATAAATGATATGGAGGAGGGGAAAAGTGCAAGGTCTCCAAATTTGTTCATGATATAAATTTAGGTGGGAATATGTTCTGATTGAAACAAAAGGAATCAGCAAGGGGATGCAGAAAAGTGGGATGAATGGGTAATAACCTGGCAGATGGAGTTTAATGTCGAAAAGTGTCAGGTCGTGGACTCTAGTAGGAAGAATCAAAAGTAGTCTAATTTTAATGGAGAGATATTCCAAAAAAGTACAACTCAGAGGAATCTAGATGTTCAAAAAGTTAGCATTCAGGTACAGCAAGTAATTAGAAGACAAATGGAATCATGGCCTTTATTGCAAGCATGTTGGAATTTAAAAATAGTGAACACTTGTTACAACTGTTGGTGAGACAAAGCCTGAAGTATTATGTACCATTTTGGTCCTTGTATTTAAGAAAGGATATATTGACACTGGAGGCAAAAGAATCTCAAAGAAGATTCACGAAGCTGATTTCTGGGATGAACGGGCTACACTTTCAAGCACAGCTAAACTGGTTAGCCTTTATTCATTAGGATTTAAGGCCACAAGAAGTAGCATCAGGAGTGGGCCATTCAGTCCTCCAAGTCTACGCCACCATTCAAGAG
Organism: Rhincodon typus; assembly: GCF_021869965.1. Lineage (NCBI taxonomy): Eukaryota > Metazoa > Chordata > Chondrichthyes > Orectolobiformes > Rhincodontidae > Rhincodon > Rhincodon typus. The sequence continues at coordinate 4,404,725 of NC_063360.1, forward strand.
GATCATGGTTGATCCAATATTCCTCATGTCCACATTCCTGCCCTTTCCCTATAACCCTTGGTTCCCCTACTGATCAAGAATTTATCTATCTCAGCCTTAAATATACACAAAGAGTCTACCCCAACAGATCCCTGTGGCAAGGTGGTCGAAAGATTTAAAACCATCAGAGAAGAAATTCCTCCTCATCTCAGTCTTGAATTGGGGTCCCTTTATTCTGAGACTATGGTCTCTGGTCCTAGACTATCCAATGAAAGTGAACATTCTCTCAATACTTATCCTGTCAAGTCCCTTAAGAATCTTATATGTTTCAATGAGATCATCTCTCATTCTTGCAAATTCCAGTGAATAGAATCCCAACCTGTTTGGCCCTTTGCTCATAAGACAATCCTCCAAAACAGGAATCACCCTAGTGAACCTTCTCTAAACTGATTGAATGAAATGATATCTTTCCTCAAAAAGGGGAGCCAAAACTGTTCACAGTAATCCAGATATGGTTTCACCAGCACCTTGTACACTTACAGTAAGATTTCCCTACTCTTATACTCCAAACCCATTGAAATAAAGGCCAATATTCCAGATTACCTGCTGCCCCCTGTGTGCTAGCTTTCTGTGTTTTGTGCACAAGTCACTGCTGTCCCTTTGTGTTGCAGCTTTCTGCAGTTTTCGCTATTTGAATAATATTCTGTCCTCTGAGCTTCTTTCCAAACCGAACAACTTCTTATTTTTCCACATATTTTTCCATGCCCAAATTTTTGTCCACTTGCTTAACCTATCAAAAGGTCTCTGTAAAGTGTATCCCTTTCACAACCTGTCTTTCTACCTATTTTAGCATCGTCTGCAAAGTTGTCTACAGTACATTCACTTCCTTCCTCCAAGTCATGAACATATATTGTAAACATAGATAACAAGGTGTAGAGCTGGAGGAACACAGCAGGCCAGGCAGCATCAGAAGAGCAGGAAAGCTGATATTTCGGGTCTGGACCCTTCTTCAGAAACGACAGCTTTCCTGTTCCTCTGTTGCTGCCTGGCCTGCTGTGTTCATCCAGCTGTACACCTTGTTATCTCAGACTCCAGCATCGGCAGTTCCTACTATCTCTATATTGTAAACAACTGTTGTTCCAGTACGGATCCCTGTGGAACCTCTTCTCTTCACAGGTTGACAACTCAACAAAAAACCCTGTCCCTACTTGCTTTTTGTTGCCATTAGCCAATTCTCAATCCATACCAATACACTGCTTGAAACACTGTGGGTTCTTATCTGATGACTTGACCTTTTGTGGGGTACCTTGTCGAATTTCTGCTCAAAATCTAAATACAACATAACTACTGGTTCCCCTCCATCCACTCTGGTTGAGACTTTCTTCAAACACTCTAATTAACTAGTTAGGCAGAATTTCCCAATAATGAACCCATGCTGACTTTGCTTGATTATATTTGATTTTCCAAATATTCTGTGACTACTTCCTTCATAATTGATTCCAATACTTTTGAAGTATCGATGTGAGTCAAACCAGTCTTTAGTTATTTGTTTTTTGCCTCCCTCTCTTTTTAAATAAGGGTGTCACATTAGCAGTTTTCCAATCCTCTGTATTTCACCAGAATATGAGGATCTTTTGGAAAATTATAGCTATCTCTGTGGCCACCTCTTTTAGGATCCTAGGATGCAAGCCATAAGGGCAAGGGGACCTTTCTGTCCTTAGCCCCATTAGTTTGATTAGTACCTACTTCTTTAAGAACGGTGATGGTATTTAGTTCCTCCCCATACTCTTTAGTAATAGTGGAAGGTTTGAAATATCATCCACAGTGAAGACTGATATAAATTATTTCTTTAGTTACCTTGCTGTTTCCCTTGTTCCCCAAAATTGTCTTCCCAGATTCATTTTCAAGGGGCTTATGTTCACTTTGATCTTTCTTTTACATTTTGTCTATTTAAAGAAGATCTTATTGTCAGTTTTTTTTTTAATATGCCTGACTGGTTTGCCCTCATAGTTTATTTTCTCTTTCTTTACTATTGTTTTAGTCCTCCTTTGCTAAATTATGAATTTATTCCAATTTTTAAGGCTATCCTTTGTCTCTGACCTCCTTATATGCTTTTTCTTTCAACCTCATCAGCCCTGATAACTGAATAACAGAGTCAACTCCATGACCTAATGGCCAAATCCTTCTCCAGTTTCTTTATTGCTCTTACCAATTTTTATAGAAAGCATTTTGTTCAGATACATCATGGCTTGGTATGGAACAGCTCTGCTCAGGACCATAAGAAACTATAGAGAGTTGTGAACACAGTCCAGTCCAAGATGCAAAGCAACCTTCCATCCATTGACTCCACCTACACTTCTCACTGCCTCGGGAACACAGCCAACATAATCAAAGACCCCTCCCACCCTGGTTATAACCTCTTCCAACCTGTTCCGTTGGGCAGGAGATGCAAAAGTTTAAACACACGTACCAACAGATTCAAGAACAACTTCT
>NC_063360.1:4407296-4409691 GCF_021869965.1 Rhincodon typus
CTATGAGTCTATCTGTTTGATGAGGTTTCACAGAATCACACGGGGTCAGTGAGTGTCTATGTACCAGGATTCGGAGGGTACTGCCTGAACCCTAGCTGTTTGGAGAAGTAGCATCTTTGATTGCAGAATAATTTTACAAGAGAGATGAAGGATGGAGTCAGGCACACAGTGATTAACCACTGCTTGTGATCCAGGGTTAAATGCAATTCTGATGTTAGTGTCTCTGTGGGCCGTAAGAATAATTTGTGAAATTTGACAATCTCATATACCTCCTTAATAAGCCTTAAACCAAGGGGAAAGAAATGGACAAACATTGACATCAAACTAGCAATGTGACTCCAAGAAATGAGAATGCTGCCATGGAAGATGGAAATGCTGGACTGTTGCAGGATTCAATGTTCTCCTGAGAGGGAAGTTAAACCACATTATTGTTGAAGAATAAAGGGGGTCATTACAGAGCCAGTTGTGTGCAATCAATGGTGCCCTACAATGGTGCATTCCAGGTAAATAGGATCTAAAGCTGAAGCTCAGCCCTCTTTCTCGGCACCGACAGGTACATCACAGGTCGACATTGTTCACAACTTAATTTTGACAATTCACAATCACAAGGAGGATTCCTGTTGATCGTTACCTGGCTTTTCACGGGAGTAACCAGATCCTGTCTACGCCAGTCAACAATTGCACCTTGCAATTCCTCATCACTTTCTTCAAATTCTTCATCATCTTCAGTATCATCTTCTTCATCAACTTCCTCTTCAGTCGAGTTATCAACTTCAACTTGGAGGAATCCATTCATGAGTTCATTAAACTCTTTATTGGTCTAGAAAGTCAAACACATGAAGTCTCATTAATGAAAGCAGTACCTGTGAATGGACATTGTGCAGGAGGAGGGTTGATAACCTCACAGAGCTGGAAGGCACCATTTTGTACTCAGATCTGACATTTCGCTTTTCAATTTATTTCACTCCCACAGTGCAATTTGTTTTTCATTAATTTTTCAATGAGTTTTCTCAGAACTCTAAACTACCATTAATCCAAATGATGGCTTTTCGTCTTCACTGTGTGAGGTGAGGGCCAGGGAGAGATTCCTGAGGCTGGTGTATTGACTACTGTCAGCAATATTCCATCATTTGAAAATTGTCTCTTGCTTAGGTGCAGGTGAACCTGTCCCATGCTTTATATTTGGAAATTACAGCAGATATATGGGCAATGCCCCAGCCCACGGGATTGGCTGTTTGACAAGAGCAAACAGGATGAAAATGGATGTAAATTGGAAGGCAGAATCTATTTTGTGAAACATACATTTGCAAAGAAGGTGAGATTCTTTGTTAAAAATCACAAACCATATCACAACGCATGCAGTGAAGTAATTTCACGTTCTGTTTGAGGGTCAGAAATGTGGAATAAAGTAAAGTCAAATAAAAGGGTCTGAAATCAGAGTTGGCTAAGGTTACTTCAAAACTGGTTTGAAATGTAAAGTATACAGAAGCAATGCAAGATTCTGTAAGTCTAAACCAGTCTCTGCTGACACTGTTCGCAACTGCGATGCTCAGAAATGCAGAAATGTGCTTGGCCAGTATCTTTTGCCCGTGCCAAATTTGTACATGTGAAGTCAGGATCCATGCAGAATTCCAATGGCGTCATCCGAGAAACAACAGGACACATGCAGAAGCGTGCAATTGAAACCAAAATCAGGGAGGGAAAGAGGAAACAGGAGAGCGGGAATAGGGAGAAAGAGGGGACGGCTGGAGTGGAGGAAAGTATGGAGAAGGGAAGATGTGGAGAATGAAGAATGGGGCGAAGTGGGTAGAGAGGGCAAGCAAGGGGTGACAGAGTGAGGGAGAATGTGGAATAAGGGACAGGGGAAGATTGTGAAACAGGCAGGGAGGGAGGGGGGAATTGAGCAGGGGTCGGCAGGGGAAGGAGTGTGGCAAAGAGTGAAGGTGGGGTAGAGAGTGTAGGGTGGGGTACAGCAAGTGTGAAGAGTTTGAGGGGAGGAAGGGAGTGGGGCAGAGAGTGCGGGAGGGGGGGACTGTGTGGGGGAGTTAGGGAAAGGGGGCAGTGTGGAGGGAAGGGGGAAGTAAGTAAGAGTGGTGGAGGAATTAGGGTGGAAGTTGGGGAAGGAGTGTGGGAAGGAGCGAACGGTGAGGGTGTAGGGAAAGCAGCAAGGAAGGAGTGAGGGGGAGGGAATGAGAAGAGGGAGGAAGTGAGGGAGTGTGGGCTGCGCATGGGGGTGAAAGTGAGTGAGAATGGTGTGAGGGAGGGTTGGAACAGGGAAAGTGTGGGGGAGGGATGGAAGGATTGGAGGTGTGATAGGGGTGTATCACATCAGTGAGGGTGGGAATAAGGAAATGATGGAAGGAATAGTGGAGGGTGGGAATGTGTGAATGAATGA
>NC_063360.1:4409791-4411041 GCF_021869965.1 Rhincodon typus
AACTATTCCATTGAGAAAGAAAGTGTGCATGAGAAAGAGAGAGAGAGCAATGGAGGCTAGAGTCATTGAATACATTCAAGTTGGAGAAAGATGGATTTTTGATTTCCAAAGGAGTTCTGGGTTATAGAAGCGTGGAGTGGGGAAGAAGGAATCAGGAAAATGGAGTAAGATCACAATCCAGTCAGTCATTGAGTATGCTGAACGATAGAGTCAGCTTGAGGGACTAAGTGGCCAACTCCTGCTCCTGGTTCTTATTATAACCTTATACCAGCTTCACAATTTCACAATGACTAGCAGTGAACAGATCCCAGATGAAACGTCTTGTACATACCAGATCTCCAAACTGGTTCATTCCCACAGTAAATGTGTGTTTCCCCATCGAATGCTCCAGGTTGTGTTGTTCGATGTATCTCATATTGTCCTCCCATACCATTCTCCTGTCGATCTCTTCATCCTGAATAAAGACATTAAGCCAATCAGCTCCAGCATCTTTCATTCATAAAATTATACAGTCGCTTTAATAGCCCCTTTGAGAAACCTGAAATAACATTTTGCAGTTGTGTTTCAATCCTCCCAACCAGTTCTGAAAAGTAGCAGTCAGTCCCTTCCTCTCCCCTCCTCTCCTCTCCCCACCCATTCAGAGAGCAAAACCCATTTGATCTAGTGTCACTGTCTCAGTGACACTGCAATTGGAGGAATAAACAGATGGATCAGAGGGTCTGGTTTAATGCCCCCTCAGTGATGGGTTTGAAGGTGGGTGGCACAATGATCCAGCAGGTGGCCTGTCCTCATACCCCAACCCAGGCACAATTACTCCAGCTGTGATGCTAACATTGGGTGGTCCCTGCAGCAGTAGGGCGACTGGGGCCAATTCCAATTAATATCCAATTTGGAATCTCATCACCTTAGTGCAGGGGAAGCCCACTCCAACGTGCCAATCCAGAAGACTGATGGTGGGCAGAAAGTTATCTCTGATTAACAGGCCCCCTTGGACTGATTGGAGGTTTCTCTCAATGTGTCACCCTCCAAGTTGTCCTCCTGCCATGGCCTCTCAAACGTTAACCCCACCTTCATCACCCTGAACATTTATCAAGTTCCAATGCACCACAGCTCAGCACCTCATCTCCCTACTGCGGTACCAGCAGTGACCACCACTCCCTCTGGCACCCCCAGTGCAATGAGAGACACCAATCTCTGTTTGATAGTTGTCTCAGTTCGAACTTCCAGTTCTAGTGGGGCAGAAATCTCAC
>NC_063360.1:4411141-4415836 GCF_021869965.1 Rhincodon typus
AGTTGTCTCAGTTCGAACTTCCAGTTCTAGTGGGGCAGAAATCTCACCTCCAGTCTATGAACAGCCAAATGGCCACCTTCACAATAACTAGCATCTAAACGATCCCAGATGAAACATCTTGTACACACCAGATCTCCAGAAAAAAAATCACGTTGATTTTTTTCAGAGCATGAAAATAAAAGCTATTTTTGTCCTGGGTGACCTCACTATCTATAGCTTTTGAGCAAGGGATGTGGCCAGATGGGAAATACAGTGGCCCTTATAAATCAGTCCAACATCTCTGTTCTTGGATAAATGTTCTGGAGTGAGAGTTGGATAATAGAGGAAAAATGTAGCTCATAAGTTTTACATTTTAGATATTTTACTCCACTATTCTAATAATAATTTTTGGACGTGTTCTGATTGGTGCAAACACTGACATCGTCGACATATTCATAAGAATAAGTTTGAATCTTCTTGAGGTGTATTTGTGGTTTCCACGGTAACTCAAGTGGAACCCGAGTAAACTGAGATACCATAAGTCCATGCTCTTTGATTGTGAGTTTCATCAGTCCTTTACTGGAGTTAGAGACTGGGAGGATGCCCATAGGAATTTCAGGATCGATCTGTTTCTAATTTCATTTCATTTATCTGTTCCAGCCAACAGAGAACAGTCCTCTCCCACTTTATCTCCAACTAAGAAATTTCAATAACTTAGACTACAGAATCCTTTCCCCTTCTGAGCGAACTGAACTTTTGGAATAGATTTTGTACCAGAGCAAATTCTTCTTTTACCTCGGTGTACTGCTTCTCATACTTTAATTTCCAATTCTTCCAGTCTTCATCCAGTGTTGAATCAAACGTGTGGCCTGATGTTACAGCCAGAATAGACACCACCACACAGCCCAGAAACAGAGAGAATTTCATGATGGACAACCTAATGGAGCAAATCCAATGGGTTTAGACAGGGGTTGGACAATGCTCCAATTTCTGCCAAGTTAATTTTGCTAAATTATTTGGTTAAAAGGACAATACACATATTATCCTCAATCAAATGCTGTCATCTTTTGCATTTTATCTTCCTTAAATAGACAAAATACCTCATTGCCATAGTCTCTGAATTAAAATCTTCATGCCATTAAATCTATTGAATTAATTTTGTTCAAAATGTTTCACTAAGTATTGGAAAGAGCAAGTGTGGACAGAATATAAATTGTCCTCTTGTAATAGGCATTTCTTAGCTAACAGCCAATCGTCTGCATCAGTCCATCAATAGCTCAAGTAGCGGTGTAATGGCAATGTTACTGGGCTGATACTTCAAGTGAGCGATGTTCCATGAGACAATATGGATGGAGAATTAACAATTAGAAACAAGGATATGGTTGGAACATTGAACAGGTATTTCATGTCTAACACTGCAAAAACTGGAAAAACATCTTATGCATATTTGATAATCTAGAGATGAAAGGCAAGAAGGAACACAAAGCTTGTGACAGGTATAGGGAGAGCTATTTGAATTAAATGCCGGAAGTCTTTTGGACCTGATGGTATACATCTTATGGTCTGAAAAGAAGTGCCCGTGGAGATAATAGACATATTCCATCGGTTCAGGAAAGATCCAAGCAGTTTAGGAAGACAGATTTAAGACCCCTATTCAAGAGAGGAGGAATGTAGAAAACAGGAAACTATAAAATTGTTAGTCTAATATCTGAGACGGAAAACCAGTAATAAATGATGTAAAAGCAAAATACTATAGATGCTGAAAATCTGAAACAAACACAGAATGCCGGAGAAACTCAACGGATCTGGGAGCATCTGTGGAGAGATAACAGTTAATGTTTTGATAATTGACAACCCATGTTACCAACCTATGTTTTTTTTTAATTCAATGCCCTATTTGTTTTGTTATTCCTTCATGGGCCTTGAGCATCACTGGCGAGGGCAATGTCTATTACCCATCCATAACTGCTCCAAAGAAAGTGGTGTTGAGCTGCCTCCTTGAACTGCTCAGTCCATGCAGTATAGTGACATTGGAAGTGCTGTGAGGGATAGTTACAGAATTTTGATCCACTGACAATAGAAGAAACAGTGATATAGCTCCAAATCAAAATGGCTTGTGGCAATGAGTGGGATATCCCCTTACGTCTCATATTCCTTCGGCTGGTGGAGATCACAGATTTGAATTTGTCTGCATGTTTTTTTCCTAACCTCCTTTCCAAAACCTAGTCGGTAATCTGCAGACATCGCCTCTTGCTGATCCTTTAATATTCTTTTGCTCGCTCCATACGGATGTTATTTTTGTCCTGCTGATAGCTGTGTCTACTTTTCCCAAATAAATACAGCTCCTCCAACTTGTCTTTTAGCCTCACCATCATTTCTAAGTATATTACATTGCAATTTTTAATTGTCAGTCCTAATTATTCCGCAGCACTTCTTAATAATTCCTCTGATGTTTGATTCCTTGCTGCTCATCACGGTATTCGGCTCCTCCTGTTTTATTACAGACATTTGTTGGTTCATTTAAGTAAGGTTTTCTCCCACTCTACATTGAACTATCTCTTCAGACTCCAGCTATATAACACTGGTTACTTCCTTGCCATCAATGTCCTCTTGGACGTTAATCTTTCCTGAGCCCTTTCTCCTGATCTGTTTTCATTAAGGCTGTATTTCTTGTTGAGCTTTCCCTTACCAGTCTTTGTAGTTTAAACGTAGACAGTTTGGAGAAAGCAAAAAAAATAGAAGGAGGGAGTAATTGTAGAGTAGATTGTAAAGTAAAAAGGCCCATTGAGATTAAACACCGAAAGAACAATGGATGCTGAAAATCAGGAACAAAACAGAAGTCGCTGAAAAAGCTCAGCAGGTCTGGTAGCATCTGTGAAGAAAAAATCAGGGTTAATGTTTCAGGTCCGGTGACGCTTCCTCAGAACTCAGAATTGGAGGCAATGGCTGAGAGGTATTGTCACTGGGCTGTTAATCCAGAGACTCAGATAACGTTCTGAGGACCCGGGTTTGAATCATGCCACGGCAGATAGTGGAATTTGAAATCAATAAAATATAGCTGGAATTAAGAATCTAGTGATGACCATGAACCCATTGTCGATTGTCAGGAAAACACATCTGGTTCACTAATGCCCTTTAGGGGAGGAAACTGCTATCCTTAGCTGGTCTCGCCTACATGTGACTCTAGACTGACAGCGATGTGATTGACTCTGGGCAACTAGGGATGGGCAATAAATGCTGCCCCTGATCAACGATGCCTTCATCCTGTGAATGAATTTTTTAAAAATAACTTAAAACCCGAAACGTTAACTCTGAGTTTTTTCTTCACAGATTTTGCCAGACATGCAGATCTTTTCCAGCAACTTCTGTTTTTGGCCCATTGAGATTGTTCTGTCATTTAAAACTATTGTGGATGACCTTGGGCTTAAATTGCATTTTCTCATTGTCTGCACGTCTCTCTGATTCCCTGAGAAATCAAAAAAAATCTGTCCATCCAAGCCTCAAACATTTTAAACAGGGGATGCCATTTAAATGAAAGACCCTGGACCATCCTCTTACCGTAGCGTGAGTGATAAAATCCAGCCTTACCAGTACTGACTACAGCCTGAGAAGAAATATTAAAACAACACATGGAAGAGGAGAAACTTAATAACTTGGTTCTTTGAAGCAGGTTAAACCACTTTCCGGGTACTCAGTCTGTCTGGATGTACACATGTATTGTGCACTGAATCTCTCCATTTCATTCAATAATCAACCCCTTGTGGTACATAATACCAAAGAATCACAGCCCTTTGATTGTAGCAATTTCCCCTCATCTCAGTCCAAAATAATCAACTGCCCACTCTGAGACGGTGCCCTTCTGCTTTATATTCCCTTATCAGCGGAAATAGTCTCTCAGCATCAATCTTATCAATTCCCTTCAGAAGACTGAACAGTTCACTGAGATCATCTTTCATTCTTCTCAGCCCTAGAGAACACAGACCCATTTTGCTCAGTCTTTCATTGTCGGACAAGCCTCTTATTCCATAAACTTCCTGCCTGCTGTAGCTGCGTGTTCATTTTCTGCATTCCTTTCATGAGCATTGTATGTCAATGCTTACAAGTTTCATATCTTTAAAAGTATTCTGCTTTTCTTTTTTTATGACCAAAGTGAATAACTTCACAATTTGAAGACTGAACACAGGAGAAACTACTTTATCCAGAAAATGTTTAAAATGTGGAACTGACAGCCACAGGAAGCAGTTGAAGTGACAAGCAGAGATGGAATTAAGGGTAAACTAGATAAGCAGTTGAGGGAAAATGGAAAGGAAGAATAAGCTGATGAGGTGAGATAATGAGAGGTGGGAAGAAGTTCATGTAGAGCATAAACACTAGCATGGACCTGTTAGGCAGAAGGGTCTGTTTTAATGCTGCAAATCCATTGTAATAATTTACAACTTTCACATCACCACATATTCCTCCATTTAGTTTCCCCTGCCTCCTTTATTTTACAAAGTTGCTGTTCCATTTGATGGACAATGACTTTTCACCTTGGCTTCTCTACTGAAAAATGAACATGCTCTCGTGATCTAATCCTCCTAATTCTCACACCCACCAGTTTATAGTGCTCCCCATTGACCAGAACCTGGACTGGAGCTGCCAGACTAACACTATGGTTATAGACACAGGGCAGAAGCTGGGTATTCTGAGACAAGTGCCTCACCTTCTGACCCTTCA
>NC_063360.1:4416336-4435239 GCF_021869965.1 Rhincodon typus
CAGTTATTTAGGGCATTGGTGAGACCACATCTTGAAGACTGTGCAGTTTGGGTCTCTTTAATTAAAGATGGATGGAGATGGATTGAAGGCAGTTCACAGCAGGCTTCCTGGATAAATACCTAGAATGAGTAGGTTGTCTTGTGAGGAGAGGTCGGACAGACCAGGATTGTTTCCACTGGAGTTTACAAAAATGAGGCTTAAAGTGTATGAGGTTCTGAATGGTCTTATCAAGCAGATGTGGAAACGGGTATTTCCCCTTGTGGGGAGTCCAGAACTAGGAGGCACAGACATAGATTAGAGGGTATGCTTTTAGGACAAAGATGAAGAGAATTCTTTTCTCTTGGAGGATTGTGTGACCCTGGAACTCGTGTCTCAGAAGACAAACCATAGTTGATCACTTGCCTTGATTGTAATGGTGGATTGGGGGATTTGCTTCACCTTGAAGTTCCAGATTGTGATCAAATACAATTCTGCTGATGGCCTATAGTGATTTCATCGATGCCCTGTTTTGAGTTGCTATATTTGTGCAAAGGCTGTCCTATTTAATACAATGACAATGCCATGCAATGAGAGTTCATCTCCATAAAGGCATTTATTGACAATGTCATGGACATTTTCATCCGTGACAAGTTAATTAGTTCGGATATGTTCAAGCAGAGTTTTCCCTCTTCACTGGCTGCTGCAGAACCTGTGTCCTTTCGCAGAGACTTACATCTTTAAATTGGCTCATTTGGTAAAATTCTTTGACGGCAGGACATAATTGGAGAATATGATAACATGGATCCTCATGATATTAATGACTCCCCGCTTCCCTTCCTACTTCTGGAGGCTGATAACATACTGCCCAATATTCATAAGTCTGCTTCTGTTTGTTTTTGGAAACCCACGATCAAATCGCTGGTTTGGCCAATGTGATGAATAAATTACAAACACAGCCCACTGGGGCAGTGCAACAATAATAAAAAATGAAAGAAGGATAGCAAAAGAGTCCGGGTTGGGGTGTGGATAGGAATGACTAAATCAGAATGTAATTAGTGGGGGAAAGAGAGTACCTCCAGCATGTGATGCCCGCCTCTCTCTTATCACCTTGAGGATGTTGGTGGGCACCATGTGCTTCTTCTCTGGGGACATCGAGGCACAAATGTAGCTGCAGAAGATGGGTAGGCAGTCAGGAACTGTGACCATCTCTGTGACCATCTGCCTGAACCTGTTGGTAGCCATTCTTGGCCAGGCTTGGGAGTAGGCCCACAAGGAAGTCCTGCAATTTATCCACACCAGGATTCCTCCACACCAGGTGCCCAAAGATCAGGAGTTTGCAATGGAAGTGAAATGAAACCAAAAGAGAAAAAGCAAGTATTTGAAAATAATCAAACAGGGGGTGCAACTGCCCACAAGCAGCCTACACATGGTCCACAGAGTCAGCACCACAAATAAACAGTTGGGCCGGAGGTGTGCGAACAAGTGGAATCTACAGTTATACAGGATGGCTGCTTGCAATAGCCTCCACCTCAGGTCCAGAGAAATATAGAAGATAGGAGTAAGCCATTCCACCCCTTGAGCCTGCTCCACCACTTAATATGATCATGGCTAATTATCAATTTCAATATTAAATCCATCCACCCTTCCCATAGCCCTTGATCCCTTTAGCCACACGAACGCTGGTTACCTCCTTCTTGAAAACACAATGTTTTGGCCTCAACCAATTTCTGTGGCAGTGAATTCCATCAGCTCACCACTCTCTGGGTGAAGAAGTTTCTCCTTATTTCAATGCTGAAGGGTTTACCCCTTATCCTTATGCAATGGACCCTGGTTCTGGGCTTCCCCATCATTAGGAACATCCTTTCTGCATCTAACCTGTCTAGTCCTGTGAGGATTTTATAAGTTTCTATGCATTCCCCATCATTCTTCTGAATTCCATTGAAAACAACCCCAACCGATTCAAGCTCTCCTCATATGTTAGTGCAACCATTCTAAGAATCAATTCTGTAAAACTTCACTGAACTCCCTCTGCAGCAGGAACATCCTTCCTCAGATAAGGAGATCAAAATTGCCCACAATATTCCAAGTGTGGTCTGTCCAATGCCCTGTGTAACTGCAGCAAGACATCCTTGTTCCTGCCCCAATGGAAAGTGGGAGGTTGGCTGGTCCTGTTCAGTTTCTGGTCAATGGTAAGCCCCAGGATGTGAGGTAACCCCCACAACCTATTCCAGGTATTAGTCTGATAAGCCTTGTCTGAACAACACATTAACATCCTTCCTTAAAGAAGGAGACAAATACAGCTCATGGTACTTCAAATGTGATCTCGCAAGAACTGAGGCATAACCTTTGTCACCAAAGCCCCTTGCAATGAACAGTAACATTCTTTTAGTTTTCCGAGTTACTTGCTTAACCTGCGTACTAACGCTTCTATAATTTATGTACCAGGACACCGAAATATCTTTGCATGTCAGAGCTCTGAAATCTCGCACCATTCAAGTAACATGCTTCTCTCTTTTTTAAAATTTTTTCCTGTAAAAATGGTCAATTTCAATGGAAACAGACAATTTTCCCACATTGTTTGCTAATTTCCAGGTCTTTGCCTCACTATAACTTAACCTGGCTCTTTGTTGCCTCCTTATCTCCTCTTCATAACTTACTTTCTTAAATAGAGTCATAAAGTCGTACAGTATGGAAACAGGCCCTTCAGCCCAACTTGTCCATGCTGACCAGGTTTCGTAAACTGAACTAATCCCTTTTGCCTAAGTTTGGCCCATATCGCTCTAAACCTTACCTATCCATGTACCTGTCCAAATGTCTTTTAAATGTTGTAATTGTACTCACCTCCACCATTTCCTCTGGCAGCTCATTCCTTTTCTACACCACCCTCCGTGTGAAAAAATTGCCCCTCAGGAGCCATTTAAATCTCTCCCCTCTCACCTTAAACATATGCTGTCTACTTTTTGACTCACCTAAAATGGGGAAAAGACCTTTACTACTCACCTATCTATGTCCCTCATGATTTGATAAACTTCTAGTAAGGGTTCAGAGCGATATGAGCTAAATGCTGGCAAATTGGACTAGATTTATCCAGGTTTTCTGGTCGGCATGGACGAGTTGGACTGAAGGGTCTGTTACTGTGCTATACATCTTTATGGCTCAACGATGTCTCTGTAATGGTAATGATATCCCAGCCTCATGTTCTCATCCATGCGCTGAGTTCATCTAGATTTAGCTGTCAGGCCTCTTGCATTGAAATAAATGCAGTTTAATTCTTCAATTTTACCATGTTCTCTGCTGTACTCTTACCTGCCTTGTCTATTTAATTTGCTTTCTTTAACTTCTGTACCAGCTTCAACCTTCTCTCTTGTCTCACTCCTATTTCGAATCCCACCCCCTGCCAAACTTGTTTAAATTCTCCCAAGTAGCTCCCACATATCTCCCCACCAGAACATGGGTTCCCCTTCAGTTCAGGTGCAACCTGTCCCCCTCGTACAGATCACTTCTGCCGCAGAAGAGATCCTGATGATCCAAAAATCTGAATCCCTGCTGCCTGCATCAGTTCCTCAGCCACGCATTAATCTTTGAGTTATTCTTCCCCAGTCTACATTTCTGCTCTAAGATCATCCTACTGTTTGGAATATATAACATCTGGAGGGATCTTGACAGGGTGGACTTGCAAAGGATGTTTCCTCTGAGGGAGAATCTAGAACTAGGGACCATGGTTTAAAAATAAGAGGTCGCCTATTTAAGACCAAAATAAGGATTTTTCTTTCTCCCAGAAGGTTGTGAGTCTTTGGATTTCCCTTCCTCTAAAGGCAGTGGGAGAATCTTTAAATGTTTTTAAGGCAGAGGTAGATAGACTATTAAAAGATTTTTGGGGGTAGCAGGAACGTAGAGCTGAGGTTAAAGTCAATGTTGCCCATCTCTCAATGCCCTGTCCCAGAAGGCCTTTGCCAAGGTGCTTCACTGGAGGCTGCTAAATAATACGAGAGCCCATCATGTTAGAAGTAAGGTACCAATATGGATAGAGGATTGGCTGACTGGCAGAAGGCAGAGAGTAGGGATAAAGGGTTCTTTTTCAGGGTGGCAGCAGTGAAAAGTAGAGTTCCACAGGGGTCAGTGTTGGGATCACAACTATTCGTATTATACATGAATGATCTGGACGAAGGAGTTGAGGGCATTGTTGCTAAGTTTGCAGATGACTAGAAGATAGGTGGAGGGACAGGTAGTTTTGAGGAGGCAGGGAGTCTGCAGGAGGACTTGGACAGGCTAGGAGAGTGGGCAAAGATGTTGCAGATGGAATACAATGTGGGAAAATGTGATAGGAAGAATAGAGGCATAGACTATTTTCTAAATGGGGAAAGACTTCAGAAATCTAAAGCAAAAAGGGTGTTGTGAGTCCTAGTTCAGGACTCTCTTAAAGTTTAACATGAAAATTCATTTGACAGTTGGGAAGACAAATACAATGTCAGCATTCATTTTGAGAGAGATAGAACACAAGAGCAAGAATGTACTGCTGAAGTTGTATATTGCTGCGGTCCAACCACGTTTGGAATATTGTGTACAGTTTTCGACCCCGTATCTAAGGAAGGAAGTGCTGGCATTGGAGAGGTCCAAAGGAGGTTTACAAGAATGATCACGGGGATGAAGTGCTTGTTGTTTAAGGAGCAGGTGAGAACTCTGGGTTTGTACTCGATGGAGTTCAGAAAATTGAGGGGGGGATCTGATTGAAACTTACAGAATACTGAGAGCCCTGGATAGATTCGATGTGGAGAAGACATTGTTCCATGGGTAGGAGAGACTAGGACCCACGGGCACGGCCTCACACTGGAGGGACAACTCTTTAGAAATGAGCTGAGGAGAAATTTCTTCAGCCTGATGATGGCGTATCTGTGGAGCTCATTGTTTGTCGAAGACTGTGGAGGCCAAGTCATCCAGTGTCTTTAAGACAGAGATAAGATTAGGTCTTCATTAGTAAGGGGGTCAAAGGTTATGGGGAGAAGGCAGGAGAATGGGTCTGAGAAATATGTCAGCCACAATTGAATGGTGAAGCAGGCTCAATGGGCCAATTGGCTGAATTCTGCTGCTATATCTTACGGTCTAATGCAACATCTTTCTTGGTCATTTCAGGGGTAGTTAAGAGTCATCCCCATTGCTGCGGGTCTGGAGTCACATGTTGGCATAATCAGGTAGGGATGGCAGTTATCTTTCCCTAAAGGACATCAGGGAACCAGATGGGTTTTACAACAGTCTATGACAGCTTCATAGTCACTGTAATGGAGACTTGTTTTCAATTCCCCATTTTGTTCAAATCAACCAAATTCAAATTTCAGAAAATGAGATTTGAGTCTATGTTTCCTGAGCATTTGCCTGGGTCTCTGGATTACTCCTTCAAGGACATCATCATATGCACCATTATCCCCTTGCAGTGCTGGCAGCAAACTTGGAAATATGACTCTTAATTCCTTCATCTCAGTAATCTCTGATTATAATTAAGAAGTGGTGCCACAATACAGATAACTGAGAGGGAGTATGAGTCACATTCTAACAATCAGTGTATATATTGGTTATTCCCTTAGTCTGGCTCCTGCTCTCACAGATTCCTGGCGCAGATCAATGGGCTGACTCTAAATCTCTTAACCCTGTTGGTTGTAATGACTGGTCAAAAGCTTTCCTCACAACTAAAGTCTCTCATTCTTTAACACAAGTGGTCTTAATTTCCACCAACTCTCTTCCACTGTCTCACCGTAATGTTGGTGGTTCTACAGTGAAAAACCCCAAGGGGTTTTACGCTCAATAGAGACTGACAGAAAGTTTAACAATCCCATCAGAGGACTGGCAATAGAAATGGGGCATGTTTGAAAATTGTGGTTGGAGGCTCTAACGAACTAAACTAACGAATGTTTAGAATACTGGGAAGTTGCCTGAATTGTAACAGTTCATTTCCCCACTTCATGCAGCAGCAGTTCTATTGCACAATCAGAAATCCCTCAGACACTGCCATCTTGATGCTCTGATCTAGAAAGGTAGGGAGCAAATAAGTCATTACATCTCCTTCACAATGTTCACCTGGAAAAAGTGACCTCAGTTATAGTCAATTAAACAGTTGCAACTAAATCAGCAAATAACTCTCTTCTACACATTATTTACTGAAAAAGGTGGCATGACATTAAAATGTTTATAACAATCCTTTAAATGGCTACAACTACATCCAAAATATGAACTCAAATTTGAAAGGTCTTCAAACTAGTGAGTTATTATTTGGAACTTAAAATTAAAACATATTTAGGTCTGATCTGGAAATGTTGTTTTGTTTGGCATTTATTGGGAAAGCCACAAAGACCAAACAACAACAATCAAACAAGATCATCACAGCAAGTTGTCCTGCCTTTAAGTGTGTTTCTCACATTTTTCCCCTCCTTGTTTACTTTTTCTCTATCACTGAAGTTCTCAATGAGAAATGCAAGGTAATATTAATACCTTGTCTCTCTCATTCCAAACACAGCCAAATTAATCTTGCTGTGTCCTTTCCCATGACCAGCCTGGATGGACAGATACCACTCCGTCCAGTTGCTCTCCAGTGCCTGGAAAACTATTCTGCACAAAATGTAACTCTAACCCTGACCGTAACCCTGCTTACTGAAAAAACAAGTGAATTTGGAAATTCAACAAAAGCCAACTGTGAGTAAATTTAACGCCAGTTCAATTTGGAGATATTACAGTTCTGGTTAACTTGCTGAAACAATGTTTTGATTGCTGGAAATTGAGCCAATGTATAATAATGAATGGAACACGAAGAATAGCCTTCCTTATGAGGAGTGATTAGGCAGTGTAGGCCTATACTCACTAGAGTTTTGAAGAATGAGAGGAGATCTAATTGAGTTATACAAGATGCCAAAGGGATTGACAAAATAGATGTAGAGAGGATGTTTCCTCTCATGGACCAATCCAGAAAGAGAGGTAACAGTTTTAGGCTGAGGGATATGCAGGTCAGAAGAAATTATTTCTCTCAAAGGGTCGTGAATCTATGGAATTAACTATCCTGGAGTGCGGCGAACATCGGCGCACTGATTAAATTTAAAGAGGAGATTGATAGATTTTGAGGCTTGAGGGGTTGAATTGCCTACTTCTGCTCATAGGTCTTACATAGTTCCATTTGGTCAGGATTCAACAGAGGAATGCTCCACTATTAAGCAACAAGAAGTAGGAGAGTAGCTGACCGTATAGGTGTTAATTATCTTCAGTCACTATTTTGATTCTATTTTCACCAATTATTTCTCTTTGCTTATGGTAAATAACTGGGACAGAAAATGCTGATTGGACATTAGATCTTATTCCTGAATTGAAAACCAGTTTTAGCAGCGCATTTAAGAGAAAGTAGTTGATGCAGTAGCTGGCTTCATTTGAGTATCTCGGCCAGGGTCTAGAGAATTTCTATAATTTCATAAAACAGCGGGTGGACCGAAATGGTGTAGGGTTGACAGAAATTTAAAAGGAAGAACCTGCATATCTCTGACAATCCTAAAGATTATACAGCTAATAATTACTTGTGAAGTGAAGTTGTTGCTGTTTTGTGAGAGAATGCAGCAATGAGCTTATTTAATTTCTATGCTGTTGGTTGAAAGATCAATGCTGGTCAGAACACCTGGAGAAATCCACAGCTCCCCATCAGATCATGCCGTGGGATCTTTCTCATCCATCTGAGAGAACAGAGAGAAATGGAAATACAACGATTCATTCTATAGACTGTTACCTGACAATGCAGCATTTTCTCAATACACTGAAATGTCAGCCTTACAATGTGTTTAAAGCCTGGAATATGGTTTGAATTCACAAGTGTCCTGACAATGATATCAGCGTATTAACAATAAACCAAAACTAGACACAACAAATTTGATTTCCGTGGTCACTGTAACGTTTACTGTTTATATGAGAACATTGCTATCGTGGTTATATTACTGGATCACAGAACCAGAATCACAGAATTATTATGGTGTTGAATGTGGCCATTCAGCCCATTGTACCTGCATCAGCTATATTATTTTGTGCTAACCTTCTGCCTTATTTCATATGTCTGTGCACCCTTACTGAGCCAAATGCACAATCCAGAGACACCAGTTCAAATCGCACAGTGGCAGTGCATGAAATTGAATTTAGCTAAGAAGCTTAGTCTGGAATGGAAAATTCGATACAGATATCAGATTGTCATGAATGCACCTCTGTTACAGTCAGACATGTGGGAAGGAAATTGGCTGTCCTCACCTGCTCTGGCCTGCATGTGACAGCTCATTCCAGGCAAGGTAGTTGACACTTACCTGAAGTTTATAAAATTATTATGCTCAGTGAAAGTTAAAGTTAAAAAAAACAGGACCTAATGTAACAATGACACTTTAGATCTCTGTTCCTGTTGAGCTGGGCACTGCATATTTCTGTAGTTGTAATGTAGTCCACAGACATTTTATCACATTAATTTTTTTCAATGATCTATATAAATTGGAAAATTAATCAAACATTTAACAAAGGTGGTAATGTATATTTTTGTGTCAACTTATATAAGTGGAATTTGATTCTTCATTCTGGAAGACATCACACTTAATTTGTTAATCATCAAACCTCACAATTAGAGATATCACAAAAGATTGGGGAATGGGTCTTGGAAGGCAATGTGTCCATATAATGTGGGAAAACCTGTGTGATTTGGCATAGTTGCTGTCAGAGGACGGGTTCACTTCAAGATGAGTTTGTTAATACAAGACTTCTCACTTATTCATGATTATTTCGGTGAAGTGTGATGGGTTCAGTGCTCATTCTGTGTGCATGTCCAAATGGAACAGAGCATTTTGGGAAAGTGATTTAACTTGTTTCAAATCACCTGCTCAATGAGCTTCTCCTCTTCCCTGTTCTGTTATTTGCTCTCAGGATATGGACAATGGTGGTAATGTCACCATTTATCTCCCATCCCGAACTGCGTTGAGGTGGTGGTGCAGGACCTTCTATTGAACTTGCTGCAGTCCTGGTGGTGAAGGTGCTCCCACAATGGTCTTAGGGATCCCAGGGCAATGACACTGACAAAACAGCAGCAATATGTGTCCAGGTCAGGATGCTGTGGGACTCGGAGGGGAGTGTGAAGGTGGGGGTTGTACACAAGACACGGCTGCCCTAGTCCCCTCAGTGGTAGAGGTTGTAAGGGAAGGAATAACCTTGGTGATTTGCTACAGTTCATCCTGTAGACAGTACATTCTGCAGCTGCAGGGCCGTAAATACAGCAGGAGAAATGGAGTCTAGTAACAGGAGCCTCAATCAAGTGAATTGCTCTGTGCTGGACAGTGTTGTAGCTGCTCCTTCCAGGTGAGCAGTGATTATTCCATCGCACTCCTGACCTGAAGCTTGTCAGTTTTGGGAGGCTGTGAAGGGTCAGGAGATAAGTTACTTGTCTCAGAATATGCAGCTTTTGCTCTGTGCCTATAACCATAGTGTGAGTCTGGCTGTTCCAGTCCAACTTGTGGTCAATGGGAAGCACTATAAACTGGTGGATGTACGCATTAGGAGGTGTTTATTTTTCAATAGAGAAACCACAGTGGGAGGTCATTCTCTATCAACCAGAACAGCAAGTTTGTAAAAATTACGAGGAAGTGGAAACTAAATGAAAATGTATGTGGTTCTGTGAAATTTGCAAACTGTTACAATGGATTTACAGCATTGAAACAGGCCATTCAGCCTCTCAAGCCCAAGCTAATGTTTATGCTCCATATGAGCCTGCTCCCACGTGTTATCTCACCCTATCTGCTTATCCTTCTCTTCCTTTATCCACCACCTACTTATCTAGTTCACCCTTAATTCCATCTCTGCTCATCACCTCAACTGCTTCCTGTAGCTGCCAGTTGCACATTTTAAACACTCTCTGAGGTCACTGTTCACTTGTTCGTGACTTTACATTTATATTTGTGTCTAACCCATCAAAAACACTTTCACAATCTTAAAATCATCTCTCAAGTCACCCTCAGTTTTCTCTTTTCTGAACAAAAAAGCTTCAACATAGTCAATATTTTTTCCATTGAGAAAACCTCTCAGTTCCAGTATAATTTAAAAAAAACTCTTCTGCATAATGTTTTCAATCCCTCCATATTTCGATGACTGAAATTAGGGGACAGAACGACGAGAAACAAAAGCAGCTTAAATGTGAATGAAACAGGAAAGAAAGCTCTGGAAACAAAAAATAAATTCAAGGAGGCCATTGGTGCCAATATAGTAAATACAATTATAGAAAAGGAGCCTAAGTGTAAAATGAGAGTGATTCGATTAAAATGGGTTAAACAATGTCTGGAATAAGACCAGGGTGCTGGATGCAGAGGAAACGAACATTACAGAGGTTATTGAGACATGACTCCAGAAAGATCAGGCCTGGGTATTAGGCGCTGCAGTATCTAATATATTTAGAAAAGGTACAGAGATGAAATAAAGGGGAGGTAAAGAACCTATATTTATTAAAGATAACAGAAGGGCTGTCAAAAAGACAATGCTATCTGGAAGACAAAGATACAGTCCATGTGGAGAGAAATAAAGTTAATAAAAGAGTTATCACAGAAAGACATGTTCTCCACAGACCAGCTTAAAGTAAAAGAGAGATGATCAAAGAGATCACTCCAAGAAAACTCCAAGACTGCAATGAAACTGGAAGCTTATGACTCACTAGCACCTTCTCGAGGGAATCAGTGATGGGCAATACATTTCAGCCTTTTCAGTGATGCTTAAATGCTGTGAATCAATAGGTTTTTGAAGGTGTAATAGAGGGAGTAGACATTTGTAATGCTGTAGATGTAATTTATCTAGATTTTCAAGAAGTTTTCAATAGTGTTCCCCATAACTGAATAATAAATCAGCTCAGAGAATGCAGAGTCATGGAACAAAGTTGCTTTTAGACAGAAGGCTGAGATTGGAATTAAAGGTAACTGATTCACTATGGCAGAGACTGAAAACTGGTGCACCTCAGTGATCAGTGTTGGGACCACAGCTGCTCACAGTCTTGTGTGAAGAATCCTTCCTCAACTGAGCATGTCTTGACACAGAAGCCAGTAATCCATGAATTGTAATTCAGAGGTCACCCAGTCTGCAGTTAGTCTTGGCCACAGAAGGAGTGTTCATGATGTGATACAAACAGTTTGGTAATCAATCCACTAATCATTTTCAGTTTTTTTATGGAAAAGGAGGAAGATTGTCTGACTAAAAGGGTTTTGGATTGGGGGAAAGCTGATTTTATTAAATAAAGCAGGATCTGGCCAAAGTAGGCTGGGAACAGCTAATTAAGGTTGAATCTACAGCAGAACACTGGGGTGCATTCAAAAATTTTGCCAGGAGTACAAACTCAACATGTTCCCCTTATGGTGAAATGTAAGAGCAACATGACCAGAGAACCCAAGATGTCTCACAGTATTCAGGACTGGACATAAAGGCAAACAGAAATGTATAACAGGTACAAAGAGAGAAAAACAATGGAATTCCTAGAAGAGTATAGAAAGTGCAAGGGGATATCAAGAAAGTAATTAGAAGAGAAAAGAAAATAATATTGCTGGTGGGTAAGATTAGGGAGCATCCTAAACATTCTACAAGTTTATCAAAGGGAAGAGAATGACCAGGGAAAGACTATGGCCTATTAGGGATGACTGGGGCAATCTGTGTGTGAAGCCAGATGGCATTGGTGGAGTTTTAAATGAGAACTTCCTGTCTGTGTTTAGTGGATGAGCACTTGAACTGTCAGAATGTTCAAGGCTTTGAGCCTCGTGTGGGAGAATGGGATTAGTCTGGGTAGTAATATATTTTTGTTGGTACTGACATGATGAGTTGAAGGGTCTCTTCAGTACTGTATGATTCTGATTCTATGAATCAATCTCTTATTTCCATATGATTTTATAAAGAGAAACAAATATGTGTGGAGTAAGGAAACATGTACTATATGGTTGGATGAGATGGATAGTATCAGAGTTTAATTTGTGGGGTAATAGATTTGTGAGAGTTGTATAAGAATGGGATGACAACAATTGGAAGCAGGTGTTTTGAATGTAGTATTCTTGCAGTGCAGGACATGTGTGTGCAAGAATGCACAGACACTGGGTAATCTGCACCCACTATCAACTCAACCTCCACACAGACAATCTCCTGTGGGAGGCAATCTCAGGATGATGTTGGTAAAAATGCTGGGAAGTTCTTCTCCCCCATAAGGCAAGCAGTTACTAATCTCACTCGCCCCTACTCCCTGCCTACCTGCTCCTCGAGATGTCACCCTTCACAGGATCTCCCTGAAATCCATTTGTAATCTTCTAACTCTTTTGAATCTCTTGAACAACTTTACGATATTAACATTGCTTCTATGATAATTTTTCAGTTGGGGAACAGACAGAGGTGAAGAAAGTTACGTCAAAACGTCTCAGGATTGGGGGTTGGAAATAACTATAGAATTGCCAATTATGTAGTTTATCCAATCGTGTAAGGAGCCCGGTGTTAAACCAGAGCTTCATTGAACTCCTCCTGAAGGAATGATGGAACCATTTCTGATGATGTTGACACATTCGACACCATTGCTTTAACTGTCTGCTGCAATTTGAAACCATTGAATAACAACAGCTTCTGCACATTTCTATAGCTTTACATAAAAGCCAATGTCATTGTATGTTTGATACATATAACCACAGTAATGTCTGCATGCCTACATTCTCCAGCTTGTGGAGAGACAATGACCTGCATGAACTGCTGATGTTGAGCGATAAAATAAACAATGTCAGCAATCACTTTGAGAGTTGGTTTATTCCAAAGAAACAAATATGCCTTTTCCTCCCATGAATTCTCTACTTAATTTGACATAATAAGTAAGTATCATAAAATAACGTTGCCAAACGCACAGAGCATTAAGAAAAAGGCTCCACAAATAATTAACAATGGTAATGACACTACTGAGAAATCTAAGTTTTAAACATTTAAATAAGATTATCACAATTTACTCAGTAAGTAAAGTCTGAAATTCTTCAATTTTTCCCCTTAACATAACTTCTTATCCTAGGAAACAATCTGGGGAATCTTCCCTGACCAGCCTCCTTTGGCTAGGAGACAAACCTGCCCACTGTCTCACCAATGTAATGTACAAAGTCAGAAATCACACGATGCCAGGTTATAGTCCAACAGTTTATTTGAAATCACAATCTATCAGACTGCTGGTCCATCGTCAGATGAAGACTTCAGTTCTGAGGAATGGTCACAGGACTAGAAATGTTAACTCTGATAGGGTTGTAAAGAAGGCGTATGGTGTGTTGGCTTTCATTGGCAGGGTAATTGAGGTTTAAGAGTCGTGAGGTTATGTTGCAGCTCTATAAAACACTGGTTAGACCACACTTGGAATATTGTGTTCAGTTCTGGTCACCTCATTATAGGAAAGATGTGGGAGTTTTAGAGAGGATGCAGAGGAGATTTACCAGGTTGCTGCATGGACAGGAGGACAGGTCTTATGAGGAAACATTGAAGGAGCTAGGACTTTTTTCATTGGAGCGAAGAAGGATGAGAGGTGACTTGATAAAAGTTTACAAGATGATGAGAGGCCGAGATAGAGTGGACAGCCAGAGACGTTTTCCCAGGGTGGGAATGACTATTATGAGGGGGCATAATTTTAAGGTAATTGGAGGAAGGTATAGGAGAGAGGTCAGAGGTGGGTTCTTTGCACAGAGAGTGGTGGGCGTGTGGAATGTGCTGCCAGCAGTGGTAGTGGAGTCAGATACTTTAGAGACTTTTAAGTGACTTTTGGATAGGCGCATGGAGGATAGTAAAATGTAGAGTATGTGGGGTAGATTGATCTTAATAGGATAATAGGTTGGCACAACAGCGTGGGCCAAAGGGCCTGTACTGTGCTGTACTGTTCTATGTTCTATGTTTTAACTTCTGTTTTTGTTTCCAAAATTATATAAATGAGTTAATGGGGTGGGCAGGAAAGTGGCAGATGGAGCTCAATTCTGAGAAGTGTGAGGTAATGCATTTAGGGACGTCTAACAGTAAAAGCGAATACACAACAAATGGGAATATGCTGAGAGAAGTGGATGAAGTGAGAGATCTTGGCGTGCAAGTGCAGATGTTCCTAACGGGAGCAGTACAGGTAGATAAGGTTGTAAAGAAGGCATATGGAATGCCCTCTTTCATTGATAGAGGCATAGAATACAAAAGTAGGGATATAATGATAAAACCGTATAAGACACTGTTGAGGTCACAAATGGAATATTGTATAATCTTATTATATTCCAGAGCTGAGAGGGTTGGATTATGAAGAGAGACTGAGTAGACTGGGATTATACTCATTAGAATTCAGAAGAATGAGGGGAGATCTTATAGAAACATATAAGATTATGAAGGGAATAGATAAGGCGGAGGCAGGGAGGTTGTTTCCGCTAGCAGGTGAAACTAGGACTAGGGGGCATAGCTTCAAAATAAAGGGAAGCAGATGTAGGACTGAGGTCAGGAGGAACTTCTTCACCCAAAGGGTTGTGAATCTGTGGAATTCCCCGCCCAGTGAAGCAGTTGAAGCTACCTCACTGAATGTTTTTAAGGCAAGGCTAGATAAATTTTTGAATAGTAAAGGAATTAAGGGTTATGGTGAGCGGGCGGGTAAGTGGAGCTGAGTTTCAAAAAGATCAGCCATGATCTTATTAAATGGCGTGGCAGGCTCGAGGGGCCAGATGGCCTACTCCTGCTCCTAGTTCTTATTTTCTTATGTTCTTATGTGTGCACAGTTCTGGTCACCACATTACAGGAAGGACGTAATTGCTCTGAAGAGAGCACAGAGAAGATTTACTGAAGTGTTGCGAGGGCTGGAGAATTGTAGCGATGAGGAGAGATTGGAGTGGTTGGGGTTGTTTTCCTTGGAACAGAGAAGGCTGAGGGGCAACATGATTGACGTATATAAAATTGTGAGGGGTAGAGATTAAAGTAAACAGGAGGAACCTGTTTCCCTTGGCAGTGATTTCAAAAACTAGGGGTCATTGATTCAGGCTGAGTGGTCGCAGGATTAGAGGGGAAGTGAGGATTTTTTTTTTACACAGAGAGTGGTGGTGTCTGGAATTCACTGCCTGAGTTGGTGGTGGAGACGAAGACACAAAACTCTTTTAAAAAGTACCTGGATCTGCACCTTCAGTGCTGTAAGATGCAGGGTTATGGGCTGTGTGCAGGAAGATGGAGTTAGAAAGGTCATCTGGGTGCCTTTGGGTCAGCATGGCCAAGGTGGGCCATGGCCCCCTTCTATGCTGTATCATTCCTTTAGTTCTATGGTTTGATGCTGACAGTCCCAAAAATCAACTACCCAACCCAAAACGTCAGCCTTCCTGCTACTCTGATGCTGCTTGGCCTGCTGTGTTCATCCAGCTCTACACCTTGTTACCCCGTTATCCAAACAGGTTCTCAGTTTGAAGTCCATGTATCTCGAAAACCCAAGAAAGACTTAAAATTATGTGTCATTTTATCATCTTTTTGTACTGGTTACTAGCCTCCACCTCTGCCACCCCCACCCCGACCCCCACCCCCAACTTTGTACCTGTATAACTGCCTGAATGCTGTATGCTTGATGAGCCATCATTACTACTTCTGTCTGAGTTAACAGGTAATAAAGGTACTCTTTCTTCCACTCAAGAAAACCTTATAACTGGTTCCTCATTGTTTCTGGTGAAAGCAGTTTATTACATTTTAACTGGAAAAAGGTATGACCATTTGTTAAACAGACCTTGAACATTTGTTAATGGCCAAATTGGGATATTGAAAAGAGTTGAGCACATTTACCCCTCCTCAAGTGCTTGTACTGCATAACCTGTCTCATATACACTCATTGCACACTTTTCAAGGCTACATTCGCCAATTTGAAAGGCCCAATGTATGAAAATTAAAATTGTACATTAATACTGCAATCTCTCTCTTACAAGTCTTTTCTTCCTTGATTTATACTTGATTCAACAATATAGTTACAGTTTAGGGGACCTGTAAGCTATTCTCTTTGACTTACCATTTCTTAACTAAACTCAAACTAACTCTCCATCTTAATGTTCAAAGTCAAGATCATTTTTAACAGCCACGCTGCCTGTATTAACAGAGTCACCCCACCTCCATACCCATTCTTTCTATGCTTTCCAATATGTCAATAATAAAAAGAACAGATAAATTTTTCCGCAGCAAATGGATTGAAATGGGTAAAGACAGAGTTTGGATCACATACGGATTTATCGAACTTTCAATTGCAATGTGTATCTTTTAAAAACAGGAATGAGAGCTGAGGAATGGCTGTGAATGGAAATTGCGGCTGTCTAGAGAGGAAACCTGGAATGTCACACATAAAGGTGTTAAAGAAGTGAGAATTGTGCTACGAACTGAACTGTAATCTCTCATGAGTACTCAGACTATAAGCATGATGGAAAAAGGACAACAATCTGGGCATGTTTGCATTTTGCCCTTTTAAGAATCCACAGGTACAGAGGTGAAAAGTGAATCAACTTTGATCTGTGTTTGTTAATTAAATGAGATACTTGTGGATTAGTCTGGATTCAAGTACTGATGTAATGTGAAAGTCAGTTGAAGAACCATCCCCTAGTCATGCTTGAGTTGCAGGTAAAAGACTCCCTCACTCTGACTGCTGCAAACTCGTTCAGGATGAGACTAGATAAAAGACTTTTAGCTAACCTGCTAAGCCAAGAATCTTAAAATCAACAGCTCAACTATCAATGTCCCATTATCCGCTCATCATGAATGACCCAGAGACTGAATTGGATATCTTTTAACTTTTACTTTTCTTGGACTCACATTTCATTTCTAATCTGATTGTTTTTGTCATTTTATTACTTCTTCTCATGTTTAGTAACTTATGGACTCACTCCTTTATTAACTCAAGAAAATCTGATTTAAACTGCCTCCTGTTAAACCTAAATTCCTTTGGTCTCGGAGGTAAAGGTACCCAGAAAGGAGGAGATCCTTTTTAAATTAAGCTTCTTGTGATCAGCCATGGGGTGGGTGAATAAACAGGGACAAAGGCTCATCCCTCCTCACTCAGGAGTTTAACAATTTTGGCAATCCCGTTTGGATCCATTACTAATTGAGGAGCCTCACCCAGGTTATAGGCATCCCTGGCATGATCAGAAACAAAAACAGAAATTGCTGGAGAAGCTCAGGAGGTCTGGTGGCATCTGTGGACAGAAATCAGAGTTGATGTTTTGGGTCCAGTGACCTTTCTTCAATTTGGATGCTGCCAGATCTGCTGAGTTTCTCCAGCAATTTTTGTTTTTGTTTCTGATTTCCAGCATCTGTAGTTCTTTCATTTTTTTTTGTTCACCGGCAAGATCAGCATGTGTTGCTCAACCCTACTTGCCCTTGAACCCTGATTGGCTTATTAGGCTAAGGGCAGAGTAGAATCACCCACGTTGTTGCATGTTTGCAGTCACATGACAGCCAGTATACTAGGTAAGGATAGTTGATTTTCCCCAAAGAGGACTTGGGAAACAAGATTGGTATTTTCCTGACAATCAATGAGAGTTTTACGGCCACCATAATGACAATTAACTAGATTTAGATGCCCTGGTAGGATTTGAACCAATGTCCACACTAAATTATCCTTACATTCATACATTTCCCATCCAGTGAAAACGTTGCCATCTCCCTGCTAAATATGAAGAGAAGGTTAGCAGTGTTGTACTGAATTTAAGCTTAACATTTAAGTTACTGTTTACCCTGCTCAACTCTGGTATTGTATTTTCACAGACTTAAATTAAATTCAAATTAATTTTATTGACATGATCTGTTTTAAAGTTGGAATAACTTATATATTAGGAAAATAGGTAATTAGCGAAAATGTTAGCAACACATGAAAAGGAGGAAGGGTAGACCAATCAACCCATCAAGCCTTCAGCACCATTCAATATGATCATGGCTCATCTTGGGGTTCCACTGCACTTCCCTGCTTGATCCCTATATACCTGGATTCCCTGAGAAACTAACATTCTTCTTATCCCAGCTTTAAATGTATTCAATGATAGAGCATCCACAGAACTCTGGGTGGAGAATTCTACAGACTTACAATCATTTGAATGAAATAATTGCTCCTCATCTCAGTGCTAGATGATTGTCCCCTTTCCTAAAGTCTGTGTACCAGTGTTTTACATTCTGCGACCAGCAGGAACACTGATGGCCCTTCAGAATCTTGTATCTTTCAATGAAATTACCTCTCATTCTTTTAAACTCCAGAGAGTATGGACCCAATTATTCAGCCCTTCATAGCTGAAATCCCCAGATCCCAGGAAATTTAGTGAATTTTCACTCCACCATCTCCAATGAAAGTATCTCTCCTTTAAAGATGAAGACCAAAATTGCACAGCAATCCTGATGTGGCATCAACCAAGCCCCGGTGACTGTAAGGATATGTAGCATGATCTCTTTATTCCTGTACCCACGTCCCCTTGCAATGTAGCCTCACAAACCATTTGCTTCTTAATTGCATTGTAACTTTCTGCATTCTTTGAAGTCTCATTGAACATGAACAAGTTTTAAATCTTTTCAAAAAAATCAGATTATTTTTCTTATGCTTAAGTATTTCCCTAAATTCACTCTATTTACCATTTTGTTGCCAAATCTGTCTATGTCTGATTAGCCTCCTTGTGCACTTCCAATTTACATTTCGACCTCGCTTTGTGTCATTAGCAAACTTGAATACCTTACTCTCGGTCTCCTCAGCCATTGTAAGTAGCTGAGGCCTCAACACAGATCCTTGCAGCACTCCAATATTCTGCTTGACAACTTGAAAGTGTCCTGTTGATGCTTGCTGTCTGCTTCCTGTCCATTGACAGGGGAGGTGGTGATGTAGTGTTAATGTCACTGGGTTACTAATCAAGAAGCCCAGGTTAATGTTGTAGGGACATGGTTTTG
>NC_063360.1:4435739-4464336 GCF_021869965.1 Rhincodon typus
CCACCAAACACCAAGTGCACTTCCACAATATATAGACACAATCTTCCAGGAAGGCCGTCCCTCCGGATTTGTGGCAACATTAGTAATTGAGAAATGGAAGAGGTGATCACTGAATGAAGTGGGATGGCGTTGTCTTTCAGAATATTGCTTAAGGATAAATTTCCTCTTTTAGAAAATGA
Organism: Rhincodon typus; assembly: GCF_021869965.1. Taxonomy (NCBI): domain Eukaryota; kingdom Metazoa; phylum Chordata; class Chondrichthyes; order Orectolobiformes; family Rhincodontidae; genus Rhincodon; species Rhincodon typus. The sequence goes on from NC_063360.1 coordinate 4,435,919, forward strand.
CAGAGAAACAATGTCCTTGAAATGTAATCCCCTTGAAAGCACTATCACCTTCTTTAAAATATTTGAGTGTTTTCCCAATTATACTGACCACTAGGTGTCCATAAAATTGCACTTCAGCTCCAAGAAGTTGCCCAGAGATTTAAGCATTACTGATGGATCATAATATGGCCATTGATCTTGTTGTGTTCCCAACACATTGTGCATTGTGATGTTATTAACAAGTTAAATATAAATATAAATGAGCTCTGGTCAGCTCATTCCAGGAATGTGTTCTGCCCAGTTTTAGGGGCACATAGGTTTTACCGCACAATTGTTTCGTCAATTCCTCTCTCTGTTCACTATTTTTGATGAAATTTTATTATCAGTAGAAATAGTGTCAACCCTGGGAATTTGTTGTGAAGAAGTGCCAGCATCAATAGGATTATAACGGACCAGGATTTGAATAATCTTCGTCTACCCTGTTTCAACATTTACAAGTTCCCCACTGACTACACAGAAGCAGGATGAGGTCAGTCAGCCCCTCGAGCTCATGTCAATGAAATGTTGCCTGTCCTGTGACTGATTCCCTCTACCACTTCTGCTCTGTAACAATACTGTTACAGTATTTTAATACTTAATACTGTCGCATAACAAAAATCTACCTTTCTCAAACTCACATTTAACAATTGATCTAAAAAGTGCTCTGTGCTATTTATTTTTGGCACATTTTTTGGCCTTTAATTTTATCCATCACTGCCTCTTTGTTACTTTATGTTTTCGTCTACATGTATCTTTGTGTCTTCAGTAAATTTTGTTATCGTAACTTTCTCTCCAATCTTAATTTGCTAATTAATAAGGTAAACAGTGAAGAGTCCAATATAGATCTTTGTAGGATACCACATCTTCTTAATGAGCATATCTTCCCAGTATCCTTATTATCTGTCTCCTGTCACGCAGACAATTTCCAGACCAATTATTTCTAAAACTTTTGGGTCTGGGAGGTTCAGTGTGGACCTGTTGGGCCAAAGGGCCTGTTTCCACACTGTAGATATTCTATGATTCTATGATTATTTTCAGTTCCATGGGTGTTCACATTAGGTACCTGACTCTAATGAGGGAATACTTTCACCCTTTTCTCAAAAGTGCTACACCCAATTTCTTTCTACCTCAAAGCTTTGGTCTCCTCTTCTCTGTCCCACAAACTAACATGTTTGGTTTTTCCATGCTCTTACCCCTGCACGTAACTCCTTATTCTAGTTTGGCAGGGGGATGGAAACTGGAGCTACAGATCAAAGGATGGGGTAGCCAGTGTACAGTTAGTTAGAGCAAGCAGAGAAGCTACAAGGAAGGATAAGCAGTTGATAGGGCAAAGTGGCAGTCAGTGCGATGGGTTGAGGTGTGTCTACTTCAAGGCAAGAAATGTCAGGAATAAGGGTGATCAACTTAGAGCATGGATCAGTACTTGGAACTACGATGTTGTGGCCATTACGGCGACTTGGATAACACAGGGGCAGGAATGGTTGTTGGATGTTCCGGGGCATAGATGTTTCAAAAGAAATATGGAGGGAGGTAAAAGAGGTGGGGGAGTGGCATTGCTAATCAGGGATGGTATCACAGCTGCAGAAAGGGAGGTAGTGGAGGAGGGTTTCCCCACTGAGTCAATATGGGTGGAAGTCAGAAACAGGAGAGGAGCAGTCACTTTATTGGGAGTTTTGTATAGAGCCCCAATAGCAACACAGACACTGAGGAACAGATTGGGAGACAGATTTTGCAAAGGTGTAGAAGTAATAGGGTTGTTATCATGGGCGACTTCAACTTCCCTAATATAGACTGGAACCTCCTAAGTGCAAATAGTTTGGATGGAGCAGATTTTGTCAGGTGTGCGCAGGAAGGATGTCTGACTCAATATGTAGATAGGCCGACTAGAGGGGAGGCTGTATTGGATTTGATGCTTGGCAACGAAGCAGGTTAGGTGTCAGATCCCTCGGTGGGAGTGCATTTCGGTGATAGTGATCACAACTCCCTGACCTCTACTCTAGTCATAGAGAGGGATAGAAGCAGATGGTATGGGAAAGGATTTAATTGGGGGAGGGGGAATTACAATGCTATTAGGCAAGAACTGGGATCAGATGTTGTCTGTGAAATGCACGATAGAGATGTGGAGGTTGTTTTGGGAGCAGTTGCTACAGGTACTAGATAGGTTTGTCCCACTGAGGCAAGGAAAGGATGGTATGGTGAAGGAACCTTGGATGACAAGACATGTTGAACACCTAGTCAAGAGGAAGAAGGAAGCTTACTTAAGGTTGAGGAAGCAAGGATTGGACACGGCTCTAGAGATCTACAAGGTAGCCAGGAAGGAACTGAAGAATTGACTTAGGAGACCGAGAAGTGGGTATGAGAAAACCTTGGCGGGTAGGATCAAGGAAAACCTCAAGGCTTTCTATACTTATGTGAAGAACAAGAGGATGGCCAGAGTGAAGGTAGAGCCAATCACGGATAGTGGAGGGAACTTGTGTGCGGAGTCAGAGGAGGTGGGGGAGGTCCTTAATGAATTCTTTGCTTCACCTTTGACAGGGACCTTTACGTTTGTGCGGACAGCATGAAACAGGCAGATATGCTCGAACAGGTTGATGTTAGCAAGGAGGATGTGCCAGAAATTTTGAAAAACATGAGGATAGATAAGTCCCCTGGGTCAGACGGGATATAATCAATGTTCCTATGGGAAGCGAGGGAAGAGATTGCTGCCCCTTTGGCAATGATTTTTGCATTCTCACTGTCCACTGGAGTAGTACCAGAAGATTGGAGGGTGGCAAATGTCATTCCCTTGTTCAAGAAAGGGAATAGGGATAATCCTGGAAATTACAGACCGGTCAGTCTTACTTCTGTGGTGGGCAAATTATAGGAGAGGATTTTGAGAGATAGTATTTATGATTTTTTGGAAAAGTACAGTTTGATTAGAAATGGTCAGCATGACTTTGTGAGGGGCAGATCATGCCTCACAAGCCTTATTGAATTCTTTGAGGATGTGACAAAGCACATTGATGAAGTTAGAGCAGTGGATGTGGTGTATATGGATTTTAGCAAGGCATTCGATAAGCTTCCACACGGTAGCCTCATTCAGAAAGTAAGGAGGCATGGGATTTCAGGAAATTTGGCTGTCTGGATACAAAACTGGCTGTCCAATAGAAAACAGAGAGTGGTAGTAGATGGATAGTATTCAGCCTGGAGCTCGGTGACCAGTGGTGTTCCGCAGGGATCTGTTCTGGGACCTCTACTCTTTGTGATCTTTATAAATGACTTGGATGAGGAAGTGGAAGGGTGGGTTAGTAAGTTTGCTGATGACACAAGGTTGGTAGAGTTGTGGACAGCGTGGAAGGCTGTTGTAGGTTGCAACGGGACATTGACAGGATGCAGAGCTGGGCAAAGAAGTGGCAGATGGAATTCAACCCAGAAAAGTGTGAAGTGATGCATTTTGGAAGGTTGAATTTCAATGCAGAATACAGGGTTAATGGCAGGATTCTCAGCAGTGTGGAGGAACAGAGGGATCTTGGGGTCCACGTCCATAGATCCCTCAAAGTTGCTACCCAAGTTGATAGGGTTGTAAAGAAGGCGTATGGTGTGTTGGCTTTCATTGGCAGGGGAATTAAGTTTAAGAGCCGTGAGGTTATGCTGCAGCTCGATAAAACTCTGGTTAGACCACACTTGGAATATTGTGTTCAGTTCTGGTCACCTCATTATAGGAAAGATGTGGAAGCTTTAGAAAGGGCGCAGAGGAGATTTACCAGGATGCTGCCTGGACTGGAGGGCAGATCTAATGAAGAAAGATTGAGGGAGCTAGGGCTTTTTACATTACAGCGAAGAAGGATGAGAGGTGACTTGATAGAGGTTTACAAGATGATGAGAGGCATAGATAGAGTGGATAGTCAGAGACCTTTTCCCAGGGCAAAAATGACTATTATGAGGGGGCATAATTTTAAGGTGATTGCCGGAAGGTATAGGGGAGATGTTAGAGGTAGGTTCTTTACACAGAGAGTGGTGGGCGTGTGGAATGCGCTGCCGGTGGTGGTAGCGGAGTCAGATATTTTAGAGATTTTTAAGCGACTGTTGGATAGGCACATGGAAGATAGTAAAATGTAAGGTATGCAGGGTAGATTGATCTTAGTAGGATAATAGGTCGGCACAACATCATGGGCCGAAGGTCCTTTACTTTGCTGTACTGTTCTATGTTCTATTCCCATCTCCAGTTGCTTTTGTTTCAGAAATTGACTTCCAATGCACTGCTTTGTCAATCACATTTGGAACAGCAGGGACTAGACCTCTACTCAGGCAACTGCCTACCTCATGTCTGCTGGATTTTGCTACTTAATATGTGATGGATTTTGTTGGCAGATCTCTGTAAAAAATGTAGGTATCTGGAATCTTTATTTCTTTTTAATCAGTGGAAAACTTTGAAATTTAACTTTACATTTGAAAAATTCCAGTGTTCAAGAGATTAGGAAACCCTGGCTGAGATAAATTTTTACTTGTTACTAACTCAGCCTGATCAAAAATAAAAGAAGAAACGAATTTGGGCAAGTACATTTCTCAAGCTTTGTTACGAGCAATGGATTTCCAGTTAAGTTATGAAAATCTAACCTTGTGCCTAACCATGTGATTTTGGCACCAACGGATTTCCAAACGTCAAGTGTTGAGGTCTTGTTATAATTCATCACTTAACATGGGCTTCTTAAAATTCTGTTAAATCCCAATGTTATCCTGCCTTCATAATCCAGTTGAAGAGCCCAGATAGTTCTCTGGACAGACAGAGACCAAGTTAAATGAGTGCCACCTGGACATATTGGTGTAAATATTCCAAGCCTTCCAGTCCAATTTTGCTCAATCTCAGTAGCTTCTGAGGAAGGGTCACTGGACCTGAAACATTAACTCTGATTTCTCTCCACAGATGTTGCCAGACCTGCTGAGCTTTTCCAGCAATTTCTGTTTTGGTTCACTAGCTTCTCTGCTTGTCTTCACTGATTTCTGACTTATGAATGCGAGCCTGCTGATAGTTGAAGATAAAGAATAATATCAAGTGAATTGGTTCATGAACTGTTCATTGCTGTAGCTGTAGTTTGATCCAGTATACAATGATTTTTATTCCTTAGTGGGTGGATTCTTGAGGTCCATTAAACTGTGTGATAATAAAGGTTATAATAAGGCATGAAACTACTGAGGGGGTTATGAATCTTAAGGCACAAGCTTGACTTTCAGAGAGTTATGGGGATTTATTTTGAATAACATGGCCTTATGATGTGGATATCACTGGCATGGTCATCTTTTATTGCTCCTCCATAAATTTAAAAGGTGGTGATGGGTTTATTTCTTGAACCAATAATGGCAGCAGTCTGATACAGTGGAGTGACTTACCACACTACTCAGAGGGCACTTAGGAGTCATTTACATTGGTGTCAGACTGGGTCCCCAATGACAACAGCCTTTCTTGCCCCAAATTCAGAAATGAACTATTTTAACTTTGACAACAATTCAATGGTTTCCTTACCAGTTTTAACAAACCCAGTGTTTCTTTTCTTGACTATTCATGACGGGTGAGAAAGTGGACTCGGTAGTGTCAGTTTTAGGAGCTAGATTGTGTTGTCAAATCTCCAAAATGGCTTCTGCTCAATGAGCTTAGGTTTCTGATACAGAGCGGGCCAGGAGACATCTTCATACTATCTCTGTGCATGGCTCAGTGTGCACAACACTGCTGTGAGTGCCTTGAGTCATATTACTCTCTCAAGTGCACTGTACAGGAACATGGAAATATAGGAACAGGAGTAGGCCATTCAATTGGTCAAGTCTACACCACCATTTAATACGATCAAGACTGATGAAACACTTCAGTGCCTTCATGTGTTAATTTAGTTCACTGTAGCTTGCAACCACAATTTCCAAACATGCTCCAACTCTACTGCCAGTTCTCTATTCTCTATTCTTCTGACCTTCCTGTAATTGTTATAATTTAGTGTGTTCCCTTTAGGAGATAAAACTCCTTGGGGTTTTTCCCTGTGAAATCACCAATGTTATGATGGAGCAGAGGGAGAGGGTCTGAAAAAAATCCTATTTGTGTTAAAGGATGAGACATTTTAGTTCTGAGGAAATAACTAGATCTTACATTAGAACTAACTGGGTTAAGGGAATTGTGATGACCTGTTTATATGGTAAAGGAATTTGTGAGGACATAAGGGCCAAACAGTGAGAATAATCAGCATTTTCTACAATTGACAGATTGTGAAAAGTGGTTCCTCCAAATGGGCCTTGGCTTTTCAATACTTTCATAAAAGACTTAAATTATTTCATATGCCTAAGCTTGCTGTCAATACCTAAGTTAGGAGGCAGACTAAGTTATGTAACTGGGAGTGCATTGCTTCTGGGGTATTGATGGATGAAGCAAATTGTGAAAAATGATTTCTCCTGGCTGGGAGCTGGAAGGTGTAAATTCCTATTGGTTACCAAAAGAACGATGGGAGATTTCTTTTACTGAGTCCAAGGAACATGTGATTGAAAGTAAAGCTGTTTGCAAAATTACTGATAGCTTTTAAAAAGTAAAGGGACAAATACTTTGAAAATATGAGGCTTTGCTCCCATTAGATGTCCAGATGAGGAAAGAAATTTGGTGCCTCCCAATGAATGCATCAATGTGATTCTGTAGTATCTACATTGTTGGTAAAGTAATTGCAGTGCATTTGCCTCCTTTCTAAACAAGAGATCTTTCCCAGTTTCATTCATTCTTTTTCCAAGAATATAGGAAATGGAGGACAGCAGTTAACACTTTGAATCCAATGAGACCCAATGTGATCTAATCCAAAATCCTGGTACATGCATATTAATGAATGAACAAATAACCATCAATCTCACTTCAAACATTGGCAATTTTTAAAAATATCTTTCCTATTTTTCCTCCTGAAGTAATATAATTGTAAATTTAAATTATGTTCTGCTGCCCAAACTCCTCAGCCAGCGGGAATAGGTTTCCTCAATCTTTCGGTGCAGAACAATGCTCTAGGTGTGGTCTACCCAGGGAACTTCATAATTGACTTGTAACTTTGACATCCTCGTAATCTCGGTCAGAAGTGGGGGATGTTTGCTGCTGATTGCACAATGTTCAGCACATTTGCAACTGCTCAGATACTGTTCAAATGCTGAAGAAGGATTCTTGAAGAAGGGTAATACCCGAAACGTTGACTGCTCCTTTCCTCCAGATGCTGCCTGGCTTGCTGTGTTTTTCTAGCCTCCTGTTTGATTACCTTGGAATCCAGCATCTGCAGTCTTTTTGTCTCTGACCAAGATCTGGACAATATCCAGGCTTGGGCTGACAAGTGGCAAGTAACATTCATGCCACAGAAATGCAAGGCCATGACCGTCTCCAATAAGAGAGAAGCGAGCCAACACCTCTTGACATTCAATGGTGTTACCATCACTGAATCTCCAACTATCAACATTCTTGGAGTTACCATTGACCAGAAACTCAAATGGACCTGCCACATAAACATAGTGGCTACAAGAGCAGGTCAGAGGCTAGGAATACTGCAGCAAGTAACTCACTTCCTGACTCCCCAAAGCCTTGTCCACCATTAACAAAGCACAAGAAGGAGTGTGATGGAATACTCCCCACTTGCCTAGCTGAGTGCAGTCCCAACAACACTCAAGAACCTTGACACAACCCAAGACAAAGCAGCCTGCTTGATTGACACCATATCCAAAAACATCCAATACCTCCACTACTGATGTGTAGTAGCAGCAGTATGTACTGTCTACAAGATACACTGCAGAAATTCACCTAAAATCCTTAGACAGCGCCTTCAAAATCCGTAACCACTTGCATCTAGAAGGACAATGACAGCAGATACATGGGAACATCACCACCTGCAAGTTCCCATCTGAGCTACTCACCAGCCTGACTTGGAAATATATCGCTGTCCCTTCAGTGTTGCTGGGTCAAAATCCTGGAAATCCCTCCCTACTGGCATTGTGGGTCAACCCACAGCACATGGACTGCAGCAGCTCAAGAAGGCAGCGCACCACCACCTTCTCAAGGGCAACTAGGGACGGGCAATAAATGCTGGGCCCAGCCAGCGATGCCCACATCCCATGAATGAATAAAAATAAGTCTAAACCCCTTGATGGAAAGGTCACTGCTCTAGAAGGCTTTTAGATTATTTCCATAGCTTGTTTGTTACAGTTTAATGATCTATCTACCTGGATCACCAAGCCTCCTTAGTTCTAGTTTTCCATCATTGAAATACACTTAGTTCAATCCTATATAGGTACAAAGGTGGTGATGTCACTTTTTGCTTACATTGTATTCAATTGCCACAATTTTATATATCCTCTAAAAATGTCACAAACTGCTTCTAATTATTTCTGTCATTTAAGTAAGATGATTTGAAGTGATTTGCAGTTAGAATCTAGTGTTTTTTTGTGGTGTGGTTTGATGCCAACGTCCACATGTTTGGGTTCATGACAGACTGGTCGAAGAGAAGCCGTGTCAAGAACAGTCTTCAGGCTTCAGTTTCTTTACAAAGCTGCACATTACAGACTAAAGATACTATTACGTACCAAAGTATTTAAGACCAAATATTGCCCTGAGTATAAATAGTACAATGACGCTGGAGTTAATAGGGGAAGAGAAAAAAAAAACGAACAGGATGACACTTAGAGGTCTCCCAGGCTCTATTTTGCTGTTATATTATTGAAACACTATTCCATAATTTCTAACACTTAATGTGAGTCAGTCTATTCCACATACTTCTTTTCATTTGTTTCTAACATTTACTTGGCTATACTTTATGTTTCTGCCTAGCTCTTTATGTGTTTCTTGCTTTCGCTTTCCCCACAATATGCGATGTACACCAATGAACTGCCAAAGGAAGTGATAGATGCAAGTGCAGTTACAATGTTCAAAAGATATTTGGACAGGTACATGAATAGGAAATGTTTAGAGGGATATGGTCCAAACACAGGCAAGTGGGATTAGTTTGATTTGGAAAACCTGGTCAGCATGGATAAGTTGGGCTGAAGGGTCTGTTTCCATGGCTGTCTGACTCTATGACTCTAACTCTATGACATCATTGCAAGGTGGATCCAGGGTCCCAAAATCCTTAACAGCACCCCTCCCTAAACTTTTATCCTCCGTTGCAAACATTGTTTAAAATTTATATACATTCTGAAATGAGACTTTTTCTTCTTTTTGCAATGTTTAATGTATTTTTTTCTGATATCTCTCCTCCCCAAAGTCTCTTCATCTCTGCTTTTTCTCTGTTAGTAGATGGGAATGAAGAGGTTTGGAAACACAAGGTAAAGGTGGTGTGTCTTCTTTCTCACTGCCAGCTTCTGTTAGATCAGATTTAATTGATCTGCCAATTAACTTGACAGGACAGGTTTCAAAAGGACCAGTTAAAGGTAGAAGTGTCAAAGGCACACAGCTGGTGATATCTGAATTTGTCTCGGTTCAGCATATAGTTCCCATTGTATGGATGGTGAATGGGTAGACTGGAACAATAGCACGAGCTAGTGGCATTGTGATGGACTGGAACTTTGGTTGCAATTTAAAGGTAGAATAGGTGCTGCCCGGGCCAGTTGCTCTCTGACAATAATTTAGGACAATTCCTTATCCTAGCCTCCAACAATGACTCCTGGCCTCTGAGGACAACTCTCAGCCCCACAGCAATGACTCCCGGCCTCTGCTCAACTCCCAGCCTCTGATGACTCCCAATCTGGCGTGGTGACTTCCTGACATGACTTAGTTGCCTCGAGGCGTGGCGTGGCAATCTCCCAGTCTGGCATAGCAGCTTCCCATGGTGACCTCCACGCCTGGCATGGCAGCCTCCTGGCGTGGTGTCCTCGGCCGAGCGTGGTAGTCTGAAGCGATCTCCCAGCCCCATGATCCTCAAGGTGAAGCCCAGTGCAGCCTGGAGCCACGGCCCAGTGTGGACTGGAGGCTAGGTGCCAGCGTGGTATGGGTTGGAAGACCATTGTTCTGAACTTCTATTTCTGCAATGCTGGACATTCTATTTCTCTATGCTCTAAGATCTCGTAATGAAAGAAACTGTACCTAGTGTCGGGTTCTTTCTGAGACTGGAGAACAGTAGCAAGACGGAGACCGGGTAGAAGTCTTAAAGGTTGTATTTATTGAAAGCACTTCTTAGCACATTTGAGCTTAAGCTATTATAGTGAGGAGACATGACCTTATTATATTTGTCAATCAGTGAAAGTCCCGCCACTTGCAAACTGGTGCAATGGAGCACAATTGTGGCACTATGAATTGGTGAAAGGGGATGCAAGAGTTTTAAGTTTTAAGGGTTAAACTATTTTATAATCTAGGATTCCTAGCCTGTAATTTGACACTCTACTGAAAGTTACTAATTTAAGTCTAAAGCCTCTGAGAGTCTTGGGGACAGATTTCATCAAGCAAATCTGCTAGCAGGTGAGATCAGCCAATCAAGTAAGAAGAGAGGCTCTGTCGCTGCTTCTCTGAAACAGAGAGGTAAGTCTATGATTTTGGTGAAAGGGGGGTTTGAGAAGAGGAGAGTCGTGCTCCTTTCCATTTTCATTCTGTGACTTTAGCTTCAAAGACCAGGAGTTAAATGCTGCACCACCGTGATGAGCTTTGAAAATATTTAAGTGTGACATTGAAGGGAAAATGAAGTCCATCAAGTAGAATCAGGAGGCAGAGTATGACAATATCTAGAGATAGTAGGAACTGCAGATGCTGGAAAATCTGAGACAACAAGGTGCAGAGCTGGATGAAAACAGCAGGCCAAGCAGCATCATAGGAGCAGGAAGGCTGATGTTTCGGGCCTAGACCCTTCATCAGAAATGGGGGAGGGGAAGGGGGTTCTGAAATAAATAGGGAGAGAGGGGGAGGCGGATAGAAGATGGATAGAGGAGAAGATAGGTGGAGAGGAAACAGACAGGTCAAAGAGGCGGGGATGGAGCCAGTAAAGGTGAGTACAGGTGGGGAGTTAGGGAGGAGATAGGTCAGTCCAGGGAGGATGGACAGGTCAAGGGGGCGGGATGAGGTTAGTACGTAGGAAATGAGGGTGCGGCTTGAGGTGGGAGGAGGGGATAGGTGGGAGGAAGAATAGGTTAGGGAGGCGGGAACGAGCTGGGCTGGTTTTGGGATGCGGTAGGGGGAGGGGAGATTTTGAAGCTTGTGAAGTCCACATTGATACCATTGGGCTGCAGGGTTCCCAAGCGGAATATGAGTTGCTGTTCCTGCAACCTTCGGGTGGCATCGTTGTGGCACTGCAGGAGGCCCAGGATGGACATGTCGTCTGAGGAATGGGAGGGAGAGTTGAAATGGTTCGCGACTGGGAGGTGCAGTTATTTATTGCGAACCGAGCGTAGGTGTTCTGCAAAGCGGTCCCCAAGCCTCCGCTTGGTTTCCCCGATGTACAGGAGGCCACACCGGGTACAGCGGATGCAGTATACCACATTAGCAGATGTGCAGGTGAACATCTGCTTGATGTGGAAAGTCTTCTTGGGGCCTGGGATGAGGGTGAGGGAGGATGTGTGGGGGCAGGTGTAGCACTTCCTGCGTTGCAGGGAAAAGTGCCGGGTGTGGTGAGGCTGGAGGGGAGTGTGGAACGGACAAGGGAGTCACGGAGAGAGTGGTCCCTCCGGAAAGCAGATAAGGGTGGGGAGGGAAAAATGTCTTTGGTGGTGGGGTCGGATTGCAGATGGCGGAAGTGTCGGAGGATGATGCGTTGGATCCGGAGGTTGGTGGGGTGGTACGTGAGGACGAGGGGGGTTCTTTTTTGGTTGTTATTGTGGGGATGGGGTGTGAGGGATGAGTTGCAGAAAATGCGGGAGATACGGTCGAGGGCGTTCTTGACCACTGAGGGTGGGAAGTTGTGGTCCTTGAAAAACGAGGACATCTGAGATGTATGGGACTGGAATGCCTCATCCTGTGAGCAGATGCGGCCGAGGCAAATGAATTGGGAATAGGGGATAGCATTTTTGCAGGAAGGTGGGTGGGAGGAGGTGCGTTCTAGGTAGCTGTGGGAGTCAGTGGGCTTGAAATGGATATCAGTTTCTAGGTGGTTGCCCGAGATGGAGACAGAGAGGTCCAGGAAGATGAGAGAGGTGTTAGAGATGGTCCAGGTGAACTTAAGGTTGGGGTGGAAAGTGTTGGTGAAGTGTATGAACTGTTCGAGCTCCTCGTGGGAGCACGAGGCGGTGCCGATACAGTCATCAATGTAACGGAGGAAGAGGTGGGGTTTAGGGCCAGTGTAGGTACGGAAGAGGGATTGTTCCACGTAACCTACAAAGAGGCAGGCATAGCTTGGGTCCATGCGGGTACCCATGGCCGCCCCCTTCGTCTGTGGGAAGTGGGAGGAATTGAAAGAGAAGTTGTTGAGGGTGAGGACGAGTTTGGCTCAGCGGATGAGGGTGTCAGTGGAGGGGGACTGGTCAGGCCTGCGGGACAGGAAGAAGCGGAGGGCCTTAAGGCCATCTGTATGGGGAATGCAGGTGTATAGGGACTGGATGTCCATGGTAAGGATGAGGTGTTGGGGACCGGGGAATTGGAAGTTCTGGAGGAGGTGGAGGGCGTGGGTGGTGTCACGGACATAGTTAGGGAGTTCCTGGACCAAGGGGGCGAAAATGGAGTCAAGATAGGTGGAGATAAGTTCGGTGGGGCAGGAGCAGGCGGAGACAATGGGTCGACCAGGGCATTCAGGTTTGTGGATTTTGGGAAGGAGATAGAAGCGGGTGGTGTGGGTTTGGGGAACGATGAGGTTGGAGGCCGTGGGTGGGAGGTCACCTGAGGTGATGAGGTTGTGGATGGTTTGGGAGATGATGGTTTGGTGCTCGGGGGTGGGGTCATGATCAAGGGGGCGGTAGGAGGAAGTGTCTGAGAGTTGGCGTCTGGCCTCGGCGATGTAGAGGTTAGTACGCCATACTACAACTGCGTCTCCCTTGTCCGCGGGTTTTATGGTGAGGTTGGGATTGGAGCGGAGGGCTGCACGTTCTGCGGGGGAGAGGTTGGAGTGGGTGAGAGGGGTGGAGAGGTTGAGGGGATTGATGTCTCGACAGCAGTTGGAGATGAAGAGGTCAAGGGAGGGTAGGAGGCCTTGGGGTGGTGTCCAGGAGGAGGGGGTGTGTTGGAGGCGGGAGAAGGGGTCAGTAGAGGGAGGGTTAGGCTCACGGTTGAAGAAGTAAGTGCGGAGGCGGAGGCGGTGGAAAAACTGCTCAATGTCCAAACGTGACCGGTATTCGTTGATGTGTGGGTGGAGGGGGACAAAGGTGAGCCCTTTACTGAGGACTGACCGTTCGTCCTCAGTAAGGGGGAGGTCTGGGGGGATGGTGAAGACTGGGCAGGGCTGAGTGTTGTTGTCTCCTCTGGAATTGCTGGCTGTAACCCTTGATCATGACCCCACCCCCGAGCACCAAACCATTATCTCCCAAACCATCCACAACCTCATCACCTCAGGTGACCTCCCACCTACGGCCTCCAACCTCATCGTTCCCCAACCCCGCACTACCCGCTTCTATCTCCTTCCCAAAATCCACAAACCTGACTGCTCTGGTCGACCCATTGTCCCCGCCTGCTCCTGCCCCACCGAACTTATCTCCACCTATCTTGACCCCATTTTCTCCCCCTTGGTCCAGGAACTCCCTACCCACACCCTCCACCTCCTCCAGAACTTCCAATTCCCCGGTCCCCAACACCTCATCTTTACCATGGACGTCCAGTCCCTATACACCTGCATTCCCCATGCAGATGGCCTTAAGGCCCTCCGCTTCTTCCTGTCCCGCAGGCCCGACCAGTCCCCCCACCACTGACACCCTCATCCACTTACCCTCAACAACGTCTCTTTCAATTCCTCCCACGTCCTACGGACAAAGGGGGTGGCCATGGGTACCCGCATGGGCCCAAGCTATGCCTGCCTCTTTGTCGGTTACATGGAACAATCCCTGTTCTGTACCTACACTGGCCCTAAACCCCACCTCTTCCTCCGTTACATTGATGACTGTATTGGTGCTGCCTCATGCTCCCACGAGGAGCTCGAACAGTTCATCCACTTCACCAACACTTTCCACCCCAACCTTAAGTTCACCGGGACCATCTCTAATACCTCTATCTCCTTCCTGGACCTCTCTGTCTCCATCTCGGGCAACCACCTCGAAAGCGATATCTATTTCAAGCCCACCGACTCCCACAGCTACCTAGAATACACCTCCTCCCACCCACCTTCCTGCAAAAATGTCATCCCCTATTCCCAATTCCTTCGCCTCCACCACATCTGCTCCCAGGATGAGGCATTCCACTCCCATACATCTCAGATGTCCTCGTTTTTCAAGGACCACAACTTCCCACCCTCAGTGGTCAAGAACGCCCTCGACCGTATCTCCCGCATTTCCCGCAACTCATCCCTCACACCCCGTCCCCACAATAACAACCAAAAAAGAATCTCCCTCGTCCTCACGTACCACCCCACCAACCTCCAGATCCAACGCATCATCCTCCGACACTTCCGCCATCTGCAATCCGACTCCACCACCAAAGACATTTTTCCCTCCCCACCCTTATCTGCTGTCCGGAGGGACCACTCTCTCCGTGACTCCCTTGTCCGTTCCACACTCCCCTCCAGCCCCACCACACCCGGCACTTTTCCCTGCAACGCAGGAAGTGCTACACCTGCCCCTACACCTCTCCACTCACCCTCATCCCAGGCCCCAAGACGACTTTCCACATCAAGCAGATGTTCACCTGCACATCTGCCAATGTGGTATACTGCATCCGCTGTACCCGTTGTGGCCTCCTCTACATCGGGGAAACCAAGCGGAGGCTTGGGGACCGCTTTGCAGAACACCTACGCTCGGTTCGCACTAAACAACTGCACCTCCCAGTCGCGAACCATTTCAACTCCCCCTCCCATTCCTCAGACGACATGTCCATCCTGGGTCTCCTGCAGTGCCACAACGATGCCAACCAAAGGTTGCGGGAACAGCAACTCATATTCCGCTTGGGAGCCCTGCAGTCCAATGGTATCAATGTGGATTTCAGAAGCTTCAAAATCTCCCCTCCCCCTACCGCAACCCAAAACCAGTCCAGCTCGTCCCCGACTCCCTAACCTGTTCTTCCTCCCACCTATCCCCTCCTCCCACCTCAAGCCGCATCCCCATTTCCACCATACTAACCTCATCCCGCCCCCTTGACCTGTCCTTTCTTCCTGGACTGACCTATCTCCTCCCTACCTCCCCACCTACACTCACCCTTACTGGCTCCATCCCCGCCTCTTTGACCTGTCTGTCTCCTCTCCACCTATCTTCTCCTCTATCCATCTTCTATCCACCTCCCCTTCTCTCCCTATTTATTTCAGAACCCCCTTCTCCTCCCCCATTTCTGATGAAGGGTCTAGGCCCGAAACATCAGCCTTCCTGCTCCTATGATGCTGCTTGGCCTGCTGTGTTCATCCAGCTCTGCACCTTGTTGTCTATGACAATATCTCGCCTAGTTCATAACACCAGGTAAGTGTTTTCACTGTCTGGTCTTTAAAGTAAAACTTGGTTGTAGAAATTTTGGAGTCTATTATGCAAGATGCGATAACAGAGTATTTAGAAAATATGAACTGGATTATGTAGTATCAACCTGAATTTATAAAAGAATAATCCTGATTGAGAAATCAATTGGAGTTTTTTGAAGTTGTAACTGGGAGAATAGATGAGGGAAAATGAGTAGGTGTATTGCCCATACCTAATTGCCCTTGAGAAGGTGGTGGTGAGCTGCCTTCCTGTAACACTGCAGTTTTTGGGATGTAAGAATGTCCCCAGTGATATTAAAAGGGGAGTTCCAGGATTTTGACTCAGTAACAGTAAATGAACACCTATAGAGTTTCAGATGAGAATAGCAAATGACTTGGAGGGAAAGATACATATCCTTCTCGGGTGTCTATGGGAACTACTGCAAACTTCTGAGGTGCAGAGTGATTTAGGAGTTCGAAAGCATGCGTCAATCTAGGTTAGTATGCAAGTAAAGCAAATGATCAAGAAAGTTAAAAGGATGCTATAGTGTGGAGCTGGAGGAGCACTGTGGACCAGGCAGCATCAGAAGAGCAGGAGGGGTCCCAACCCAAAATGACAACTTTCCTGCTGCCTGGCCCGCTGTTCTCCTCCAGCTCCACACTGCGTCGTCTCTGACTCCAGCATCGGCCGTTCTTCCTATCTTAAATGGATGCTATCCTTTGTTATGAGAAAAAAATGAACATAAAAGTCAGGATGTTGCGCTCCAGTTATTTAGGGCATTGGTGAGACCACATCTTGAAGACTGTGCAGTTTGGGTCTCTTTAATTAAAGATGGATGGAGATGGATTGAAGGCAGTTCACAGCAGGCTTCCTCGATAAATACCTAGAATGAGTAGGTTGTCTTGTGAGGAGAGGTCGGACAGACCAGGATTGTTTCCACTGGAGTTTACAAAAATGAGGCTTAAAGTGTATGAGGTTCTGAATGGTCTTATCAAGCAGATGTGGAAACGGATATTTCCCCTTGTGGGGAGTCCAGAACTAGGGGGCACAGACATAGATTAGAGGGTATGCTTTTAGGACAAAGATGAAGAGAATTCTTTTCTCTTGAAGGATTGTGTGACTCTGGAACTCGTGTCTCAGAAGACAAACCACAGTTGATCACTTGGCTTGATTGTAATGGTGGATTGGGGGATTTGCTTCACCTTGAGGTTCCAGATTGTGATCAAATACAATTCTGCTGATGGTCTATAGTGATTTCATCGATGCCCTGTTTTGAGTTGCTATTTTGTGCAAAGGCTGTCCTACTTAATACAATGACAGTGCCATGCAATGAGAGTTCATCTCCATAAAGGCACTTATTGACAATGTCATGGACATTTTCATCCGTGACAACTTAATTAGTTCAGATAAGGTCAAGCAGATTTTTCCTTCTTGTTCGTCACTTCACCGGCTGCTGCAGAACCTGCCAGGCAACTGTGTCCTTTAGCAGAGACTTACATCTTTAAATTGGCTTGTTTGGTAAAATTCCCTCATGGCAGGACATAATTGGAGAATGTGATAACATGGATCCTCATGATATTAATGACTCCCCGCTTCCCTTCCTACTTCTGGAGGCTGATAACATACTGCCCAATATTCATAAGTCTGCTTCTGTTTGTTTTTGGAAACCCACGATCAAATCGCTGGTGTGGCCAATGTGATGAATAAATTACAAACACAGCCCACTGGGGCAGTGCAACAATAATAAAAAATGAAAGAAGGATAGCATAAGAGTGCGGGGGGTGGGGGGGGGGGGTGCGGATAGGGATGAATAAATCAGAATGTAATTAGTGGGGGAAAGAGAGTACCTCCAGCATGTGGTGCCCGCCTCTCTCCTGTCACCTTGAGGATGTTGATGGGCACCATGTACTTCTTCTCCGGGGACATTGAGGCACAAATGTAGCTGCAAAAGATGGGTAGGCAGTCAGGAACTGTGACCCTCTCCATGACCACCTGCCTGAGCCTGTTGGTAGCCATTTTTGGCCAGGCTTGGGAGTAGGCCCACAAGGAAGTCCTGCAATTTATCCACACCAGGATTCCTCCACACCAGGTGCCCAAAGATCAGGAGTTTGCAATGGAAGTGAAATGAAACCAAAAGAGAAAAAGCAAGTATTTGAAAATAATCAAACAAGGGGTGCAACTGCCCACAAGCAGCCTACACATGGTCCACAGAGTCAGCACCACAAATAAACAGTTGGGCCGGAGGTGTGTGAACAAGTGGAATCTACAGTTATACAGGACGGCTGCTTGCAATAGCCTCCACCTCAGGTCCAGAGAAATATAAAAGATAGGTGTAAGCCATTCCACCCCTTGAGCCTGCTCCACCACTCAGTGTGATCATGGCTAATTATCAATTTCAATATTAAATCCATCCATCCTTCCCATAACCCTTGATCCCTTTAGCCACACAAACACTGGTTACCTCCTTCTTGAAAACACAATGTTTTGGCCTCAACCAACTTATGTGGCAGTGAATTCTATCAGCTCACCACTCCCTGGGTGAAGAAGTTTCTCCTTATTTCAATGCTGAAGGGTTTACCCCTTATCCTTATGCAATGGACCCTGGTTCTGGTCTTCCCCATCATTAGGAACATCCTTTCTGCATCTAACCTGTCTAGTCCTGTGAGGATTTTATAAGTTTCTATGCATTCCCCCATCATTCTTCTGAATTCCATTGAAAACAACCCCAACCGATTCAAGCTCTCCTCATATGTTAGTGCAACCATTCCAAGAATCAATTTTGTAAACCTTCACTGAACTCCCTCTGTAGCAGGAACATCCTTCCTCAGATAAGGAGATCAAAATTGCCCACAATATTCCAAGTGTGGTCTGTCCAATGTCCTGTGTAATTGCAGCAAGACATCTTTGTTCCTGTCCCAATGGAAAGTGGGAGGTTGGCTGGTCCTGTTCAGTTTCTGGTCAATGGTAAGCCCCAGGATGTGAGGTAACCCCCACAACCTATTCCAGGTATTAGTCTGATAAGCCTTGTCTGAACTGCTTCCAACGCATTAACATCCTTCATTAAAGAAGGAGACAAATACAGCTCATGGTACATCAAATGTGATCTCGCAAGAACTGAGGCATAACCTTTGTCACCAAAGCCCCTTGCAATGAACAGTAACATTCTTTTAGTTTTACGAGTTACTTGCTATACCTGTGTACTAACCCTTCTATAATTTATGTACCAGGACACTGAAATACCTTTGCATGTCAGAGCTCTGAAATCTTGCACCATTTAAGTAACATGCTTCTCTATTTTTTAAATTTATTTCCTGTAAAATGGTCAATTTCAATGGAAACAGACAATTTTCCCACATTGTTTGCTAATTTCCAGGTCTTTGCCTCACTATAACTTAACCTGGCTCTTTGTTGCCTCCTTATCTCCTCTTCATAACTTACTTTCTTAAATAGAGTCATAAAGTCGTACAGTATGGAAACAGGCCCTTCAGCCCAACTTGTCAATGCTGACCAGGATTCGTAAACTGAACTAATCCCTTTTGCCTAAGTTTGGCCCATATCGCTCTAAACCTTACCTATCCATGTACCTGTCCAAATGTCTTTTAAATGTTGTAATTGTACTCACCTCTACCATTTCCTCTGGCAGCTCATTCCTTTTCTACACCACCCTCTGTGTGAAAAAATTGCCCCTCAGGAGCCATTTAAATCTCTCCCCTCTCACCTTAAACATATGCTGTCTACTTTTTGACTCATCTATAATGGGGAAAAGACCTTTACTACTCAGCTATCTATGTCCCTCATGATTTGATAAACTTCTAGTGAGGGTTCAGAGCGATATGAGCTAAATGCTGGCAAATTGGACTAGATTTATCCAGGTTTTCTGGTCGGCATGGACGAGTTGGACTGAAGGGTCTGTTACTGTGCTGTACATCTTTATGGCTCAATGATGAGTCTGTAATGACGATGATATCCCAGCCTCATGCTCCCATCCATGCGCTGAGTTCATCTAGATTTAGCTGTCAGGCCTCTTGCATTGAAATAAATGCAGTTTAATTCTTCAATTTTACCATGTTCTCTGCTGTACTCTTGTCTACCTTGTCTATTTAATTTGCTCTCTTTAACTTCTGTACCAGCTTCAACCTTCTCTCTTGTCTCACTCCTATTTCGAGTCCCACCCCCTGCCAAACTTGTTTAAATTCTCCCAAGTAGCTCCCACATATCTCTCCACAAGAACATTGGTTCCCCTCCAGTTCAGGTGCAACCCATCCCTCTTGTACAGATCACTTCTGCCTCAGAAGAGATCCTGATGATCCAAAAATCTGAATCCCTGCTGCCTGCATCAGTTCCTCAGCCACACATTAATCTGTGCTATCCTCCTTTTCCGACTCTCACTAGCACATGGCACCAGGAGTAATCCAAAGGTTATTACCCTTGAGGTCCTGCTTGTTAACCTCCTGCCTAACACCCTATTTTCACTCTGCAGGACCTCATGCTTTTTTCTACTTATCTTGTTGGTGCCAACAATGACCTCTGGATGCTCCTGTTTCCCTTTGAGAATTTCCTGCAATTGCTGCGAGATGTCCTTGACCCTGGCACGAGGGAGGCAACGCGCCATCCTAGAATCTCACTCACAACTACAGAAATGCCTGTCTATGCCCCTGACTAGAGAGTCCCTTATCACAATTGCTTTTTTGGACTTTACAGCAGAGCCTAGTGTAGTGTCAAAGTCCTGGCTGTGGCTGCTATTTTCACCTGAGAGGCTGTCCCTCCACAACAGTGTCCAAAATGGTAGACTTATTTGAGAGGGGTATAACCACAGGCGACTCCTGCACTACCTGCCTATCTCTCATAGCTGTCGCCTGTCTACCTGATTGCATCTGCAAGGTGACCACCTCCCTGAAGCTACAATCTATCACACTCTTTGTCTCCTGGATACTCCTCAGTATGTCCACCTGCTGATCCAACGAATCTATGTCGTGTGAGAGGAGCTGCAACTGGAAATACTTCCTGCAGACATAGTTCCCAGGGATAGTTGACTACTCCCTGATCTCCCACATCTGACAGGAGGAGCCTACCACTCCATTGACTGCCATATCTGCTCCTTTAACAACTAGCAGACTTAGAGGAAAGAAAGGTCTTAGCTCACCTTTAACTTGTTACTGTTCACCCTCCTCAACAAAACCTAGTATTCAATCAGGCCTGCTATTAGATCTAACCAGCAGCAATAATTTATTCCTCTATTCTTACTCTTCATCATCTTTGAGTTATTCTTCCCCAGTCTAAATTTTTGCTCTAAGATCATCCTACTGTTTGAAATATATAACATCGGGAGGGATCTTGACAGGGTGGACTTGCAAAGGATGTTTCCTCTGAGGGAGAATCTAGAACTAGGGGCCATGGTTTAAAAATAAGAGGTCGCCTATTTAAGACCAAAATGAAGATTTTTCTTTCTCCCAGAAGGTTGTGAGTCTTTGGATTTCCCTTCCTCAAAAGGCAGTGGGAGAATCTTTAAATGTTTTTAAGGCAGAGGTAGATGGACTATTAAAAGATTTTTGGGGGTAGCAGGAATGTAGAGCTGAGGTTAAAGTCAATGTTGCCCATTCCTAAATGCCCTGTCCCAGAAGGCCTTTGCCAAGGTGCTTCACAGGAGGCTGCTAAATAATACGAGAGCCCATCATGTTAGAAGTAAGGTACCAATATGGATAGAGGATTGGCTGACTGGTAGAAGGCAGAGAGTAGGGATAAAGGGTTCTTTTTCAGGGTGGCAGCAGTGAAAAGTAGAGTTCCACAGGGGTCAGTGTTGGGATCACAACTATTCATATTATACATGAATGATCTGGACGAAGGAGCTGAGGGCATTGTTGCTAAGTTTGCAGATGACTAGAAGACAGGTGGAGGGACAGGTAGTTTTGAGGAGGCAGGGAGGCTGCAGGAGGACTTGGACGGTCTAGGAGAGTGGGCAAAGAAGTTGCAGATGGAATACAATGTGGGAAAGTGTGATAGGAAGAATAGAGGCATAGACTATTTTCTAAATGGGGAAAGACTTCAGAAATCTAAAGCAAAAAGGGTGTTGTGAGTCCTAGTTCAGGATTCTCTTAAAGTTTAACATGAAAATTCATTTGGTAGTTGGGAAGACAAATACAATGTCAGCATTCATTTTGAGAGGGATAGAACACAAGACCAAGAATGTACTGCTGAAGTTGTATATTGCTGCGGTCCAACTGCGTTTGGAATATTGTGTACAGTTTTGGACCCCGTATCTAAGGAAGGAAGTGCTGGCACTGGAGAGGTCCAAAGGAGGTTTATAAGAATGATCGCGGGGATGAAGTGCTTGTTGTTTAAGGAGCAGGTGAGAACTCTGGGTTTGTACTCGATGGAGTTCAGAAAATTGAGGGGGGGATCTGATTGAAACTTACAGAATACAGAGAGCCCTGGATAGATTCGATGCAGAGAAGACATTGTTCCATGGGTAGGAGAGACTAGGACCCACGGGCACAGCCTCGCACTGGAGGGACAACTCTTTAGAAATGAGCTGAGGAGAAATTTCTTCAGCCTGATGATGGCGTATCTGTGGAGCTCATTGTTTGTCGAAGACTGTGGAGGCCAAGTCATCCAGTGTCTTTAAGACAGAGATAAGATAGGGTCTTCATTGGTAAGGGGGTCAAAGGTTATGGGGAGAAGGCAGGAGAATGGGGCTGAGAAACATGTCAGCCACAATTGAATGGTGAAGCAGGCTCAATGGGCCAAGTGGCTGAATTCTGCTGCTATATCTTATGGTCTAATGGAACATCTTTCTTGGTCATTTCAGGGGTAGTTAAGAGTCATCCCCATTGCTGCGGGTCTGGAGTTACATGTTGGCATAATCAGGTAGGGATGGCAGTTATCTTTCCCTAAAGGACATTAGGGAACCAGATGGGTTTTACAACAGTCTATGACAGCTTCATAGTCACTGTAATGGAAACTTATTTTCAATTCCCCATTTTGTTCAAATCAACCAAATTTAAATTTCAGAAAATGAGATTTGAGTCTATGTTTCCTGAGCATTTGCCTGGGTCTCTGGATTACTCCTTCAAGGACATCATCATATGCACCATTATCCCCTTACAGTGCTGGCAGCAAACTTGGAAATATGACTCTCCATTCCTTCATCTAAGTAATCTCTGACTATAATTAAGAAGTGGTGCCACGATACAGATAACTGAGAGGGAGTATGAGTCACATTCTAACAATCAGTGTATATATTGATTATTCCCTTAGTCTGGCTACTGCTCTCACAGATTTCTGGCGCAGATCAATGGGCTGACTCTAAATCTCTTAACCCTGTTGGTTGTAATGACTGGTCAAAAGCTTTCCTCACAACTAAAGTTCTCATTCTTTAACACAAGTGGTCTTAATTTCCACCAACTCTCTTCCACTGTCTCACCATAATGGTGGTTCTACAGTGAAAAACCCCAAGGGGTTTTATGCTCAATAGAGACTGACAGAAAGTTTAACAATCCCATCAGAGGACTGGCAATAGAAATGGGGCATGTTTGAAAATTGTGGTTGGAGGCTCTAACGAACGAAACTAACGAACGTTTAGAATACTGGGAAGTTGCCTGAATTGTAACAGTTCAGTTCCCCACTTCAGGCAACAGCAGTTCTATTGCACAATCAGAAATCCCTCAGACACTGCCATCTTGATGCTCTGATCTAGGAAGGTAGGGAGCAAATAAGTCATTACATCTCCTTCACAATGTTCACCTGGAAAAAGTGACCTGAGTTACAGTCAATTAAACAGTTGCAACTAAATCAGCAAATAACTCTCTTCTACACATTCTTTATTGAAAAAGGTGGCATGACATTAAAATGTTTATAACAATCCTTTAAATGGCTACAACTACATCCAAAATATGAACTCAAATTTGAAAGATCTTCAAACTAGTGAGTTATTATTTGGAGCTTAAAATTAAAACATAATTAGGTCTTATCTGGAAATGTTGTTTTGTTTGGCATTTATTGGGAAAGCCACAAAGACCAAACAACAACAATCAAGCAAGATCATCACAGCAAGTTGTCCTGCCCTTAAATGTGTTTCTCACATTTTTCCCCTCCTTGTTTACTTTTTCTCTATCACTGAAGTTCTCAATGAGAAATGCAAGGTTATATTAATACCTTGTCTCTCTCATTCCAAACACAGCCAAATTAATCTTGCTGTGTCCTTTCCCATGACGAGCCTGGATAGACGGATACCACTCCGTCCAGTTGCCCTCCAGTGCCTGGAAAACTATTCTGCACAAAATGTAACTCTAACCCTGACCGTAACCCTGCTTACTGAAAAAACAAGTGAATTTGGAAATTCAACAAAAGCCAACTGTGAGTAAATTTAACGCCAGTTCAATTTGGAGATATTATAGTTCTGGTTAACTTGCTGAAACAATGTTTTGATTGCTGGAAATTGAGCCAATGTATAATAATGAATGGAACACGAAGAATAGCCTTCCTTATGAGGAGTGATTAGGCAGCGTAGGCCTATACTCACTAGAATTTCGAAGAATGAGAGGAGATCTAATTGAGTTATACAAGATGCCAAAGGGATTGACAAAATAGATGTAGAAAGGATGTTTCCTCTCATGGAGCAATCCAGAAAGAGAGGTAACAGTTTTCGGCTGAGGGGTATGCAGGTCAGAAGAAATTATTTCTCTCGAAGGGTCGTGAATCTATGGAATTAACTATCCCGGAGTGCGGTGAACATCGGCACACTGATTAAATTTAAGGAGGAGATCGATAGATTTTGAGGCTTGAGGGGTTGAGTTGCCTACTTCTGCTCATAGGTCTTACATAGTTCCATTTGGTCAGGATTCAGCAGAGAAATGCTCCATTATTAAGCAACAAGAAGTAGGAGAGTAGCTGACCGTATAGGTGCTAATTATCTTCAGTCACTATTTTTGATTCTATTTTCACCAATTATTTCTCTTTGCTCATGGTAAATAACTGGGACAGAAAATGCTGATTGGACATTAGATCTTATTCCTGAATTGAAACCAGTTTTAGCTGCGCATTTAAGAGAAAGTGGTTGATGCAGTAGCTGGCTTCATTTGAGTATCTCGGCCAGGGTCTAGAGAATTTCTATAATTTCATAAAACAGCGGGTGGACTGAAATGGTGTAGGGTTGACAGAAATTTGAAAGGAAGAACCTGCATATCTCTGACAATCCTAAAGATTATACAGCTAATAATTACTTGTGAAGTGAAGTTGTTGCTGTTTTGTGAGAGAATGCAGCAATGAGCTTATTTAATTTCTATGCTGTTGGTTGAAAGATAAATGCTGGTCAGAACACCTGGAGAAATCCACAGCTCCCCATCAGATCATGCCGTGGGATCTTTCTCATCCATCTGCGAGAACAGAGAGAAACGGAAATACAACAATTCATTCTATAGACTGTTCCCTGACAATGCAGCATTTTCTCAATACACTGAAATGTCAGCCTTACAATGTGTTTAAAGCCTGGAGTATGGTTTGAATTCACAAGTGTCCTGACAATGATATCAGAGTATTAACAATAAACCAAAACTAGACATAACAAATTTGATTTCCGTGGTCACTGTAACGTTTACTGTTGATATGAGAACATTGCTATCGTGGTTATATTACTGGATCACAGAACCCGAATCACAGAATTATTATGGTGTTGAATGTGGCCATTCAGCCCATTGTACCTGCATCAGCTATATTATTTCATGCTAACCTTCTGCCTTATTTCATATGTCTGTGCACCCTTACTGAGCCAAATGCACAATCCAGAGACACCAGTTCAAATCGCACAGTGGCAGTGCATGAAATTGAATTCAGCTAAGAAGCTTAGTCTGGTTTGAAAAATTCAATACAGATATCAGATTGTCATGAATGCACCTCTGTTACAGTCAGACATGTGGGAAGGAAATTGGCTGTCCTCACCTGCTCTGGCCTGCATGTGACAGCTCATTCCAGGCAAGGTAGTTGACACTTACCTGAAGTTTATAAAATTATTATGCTCAGTGAAAGTTAAAGTTAAAAAAACAGGACCTAATGTAACAATGACACTTTAGACCTCTGTTCCTGTTGAGCTGGGCACTGCATATTTCTGTAGTTGTAATGTAGTCCACAGACATTTTATCACATTAATTTTGTTAATTGATCTGTATAAATTGGAAAATAAATCAAACATTTAACAAAGGTGGTAATGTATATTTTTGTGTCAACTTATAGAAGTGGAATTTGATTCTACATTCTGGAAGACATTGCACTTAATTTGTTAATCATCAAACCTCACAATTAAAGATATCGCAAAAGATCGGGGAATGGGTCTTGGAAGGCAATGTGTCCATATAATGTGGGAAAACCTGTGTTATTTGGCATAGTTGCTGTCAGAGGACGGGTTCACTTCAAGATGAGTTTGTTAATACAAGACTTCTCACTTATTCATGATTATTTCGGTGGAGTGTGATGGGTTCAGTGTTCATTCTATGTGCATGTCCAAATGGAACAGAGCATTTTGGGAAAGTGGTTTAACTTGTTTCAAATCACCTGCTCAATGAGTTTCTCCTCTTCCCTGTTCTGTTTTAATATTTGCTCTCAGGATATGGACAATGGTGGTAATGTCAGCATTTATCTCCCTTCCCGAACTGCCTTGAGGTGGTGGAGCAGGACCTTCTATTGAACTTGCTGCAGTCCTGGTGGTGAAGGTGCTCCCACAATGGTCTTAGGGATCCCAGGGCAATGACACTGACAAAACAGCAGCAATATGTGTCCAGGTCAGGATGCTGTGGGACTGGGAGGGGAGTGTGAAGTTGGGGGTTGTACACAAGACACGGCTGCCCTCGTCCCCTCAGTGGTAGAGGTTGTAAGGGAAGGAATAACCTTGGTGATTTGCTACAGTTCATCCTGTAGACAGTACATTCTGCAGCTGCAGGGCAATAGATACAGCAGGAGAAATGGAGTCTAGTAGCAGGAACCTCAATCAAGTGAATTGCTCTGTGCTGGACAGTGCTGTAGCTGCTCCTTCCAGGTGAGCAGTGATTATTCTATCACACTCCTGACCTGAAGCTTGTCAGTTTTGGGGAGGCTGAGAAGGGTCAGGAGATAAGGTACTTGTCTCAGAATATGCAGCTTCTGCTCTGTGCCTATAACCATAGTGTGAGTCTGGCTGTGCCAGTCCAACTTGTGGTCAGTGGGAAACACTATAAACTGGTGGATGTACACATTAGGAGGTGTTTATTTTTCAATAGAGAAACCACAGTGGGAGGTCATTCTCTATCAAACAGAAAAGCAAGTTTGTAAAAATTACGAGGAAGTGGAAACTAAATGAAAATGTATGTGGTTCTGTGAAATTTGCAAACTGTTACAATGGATTTACAGCATTGAAACAGGCCACTCAGCCTCTCAGGCCCAAGCTAATGTTTATGCTCCATATGAGCCTGCTCCCACGTGTTATCTCACCCTATCTGCTTATCCTTCTCTTCCTTTATCCGACATCTACTTATCTAGTTTACCCTTAATTCCATCTCTGCTCATCACCTCAACTGCTTCCTGCAGCTGCCAGTTCCACATTTTAAACACTCTCTGGGTAAAGTCGTTTCTCCTGAGGTCACTCTTCATTTGTTCGTGACTTTACATTTATATTTGTGTCTAACCGATCAAAAAACACTTTCACAATCTTAAAATCATCTCTCAGGTCACCCTCAGTTTTCTCTTTTCTGAACAAAAAAGCTTCAACATATTCAATGTTTTTTCCATTGAGAAAACCTTTCAGTTCCAGTCTAATTTAAAAAAAAACTCTTCTGTATAATGTTTCCAATCCCTCTATATTTCGATGACTGAAATTAGGGGACAGAACGACGAGAAACAAAAGCAGCTTAAATGTGAATGAAACAGGAAAGAAAGCTCTGGAAAAACAATAAATTCAAAGAAGCCATTGATGCCAATATAGTAAGTGCTATTATAGAAAAGGAGTCTAAGTGTAAAATGAGAGTGATCCGATTAAAATGGGTTAAACAATGTCTGGAATAAGACCAGGGTGCTGGATGCAGAGGAAACGAGCATTACAGAGGTTATTGAGACTTGACTCCAGAAAGATCAGGGCTGGGTATTAGGCACTGCAGCATCTAATATATTTAGAAAAGATACAGAGATGAAATAAAGGGGAGGTAGAGAACCTGTATTTATTAAAGATAACAGAAGGGCTGTCAAAAAGACAACATGATCTGGAAGACAAAGATACAGTCCACGTGGAGAGAAGTAAAGTTAATAAAAGAGTTATCACAGAAAGACGTGTTCTCCACAGCTTAAAGTAAAAGAGAGATGATCAAAGAGATCACTCCAAGAGAACTCCAAGACTGCAATGAAACTGGAAGCTTATGAATCACTAGCACCTTCTCGAGGGAATCAGTGATGGGCAATACATTTCAGCCTTTTCAGTGATGCTTAAATGCTGTGAATCAATAGGTTTTTGAAGGTGTAATAGAGGGAGTAGACATTTGTAATGCTGTAGATGTAATTTATCTAGATTTTCAAGAAGTTTTCAATAGTGTTCCCCATAACTGAATAATAAATCAGGTCAGAGAATGCAGAGGCATGGAAAAAAGTGGCCTTTCTAAGTTGCTTTAAGACAGAAGGCTGAGA
This sequence comes from Rhincodon typus, assembly GCF_021869965.1. Lineage (NCBI taxonomy): Eukaryota > Metazoa > Chordata > Chondrichthyes > Orectolobiformes > Rhincodontidae > Rhincodon > Rhincodon typus. The sequence goes on from NC_063360.1 coordinate 4,464,041, forward strand.
TTGGAATTAAAGGTAACTGATTCACTATGGCAGAGACTGAAAACTGGTGCACCTCAGTGATCAGTGTTGGGACCACAGCTGCTCACAGTCTTGTGTGAAGAATTCTTCCTTAACTGAGCATGTCTTGACACAGAAGCCAGTAAACCATGAATTGTAATTCAGAGGTCACCCAGTCTGCATTTAGTCTTGGCCACAGAAGGAGTGTTCATGATGTGATACAAACAGTTTGGTAATCAATCCACTAATCACTTTCAGTTTTTTTATGGAAAAGGAGGAAGATTGTCTGACTAAAAGGG
>NC_063360.1:4474336-4493155 GCF_021869965.1 Rhincodon typus
AATTCCTTAAATTTTCTCCAATACATTTCCTCAGCTGATGTTAAGTGCTCCAATTTTATTATTTTATTATTCATTAGGTTACCCTCTGTTGTGTTTTGTTCAAATTTTGTTCAGGAATAAACGCCATACAAAATAATTGCATTGTGCCTTTGTTGTTTTAAAATAATGTCATTTGTCATGCCAACATTGTCTCTTGTCCGAGTCCTTTCTCCAACAGGAGGGAGGGTGATTTTGCCATTTGTAAAGTTCTTGGGACAAAAGCAGACAGTTTTATGTGTAGCCAGAGACACTTGGAATCAGAACTCACCTCCTTTCAGACTCTATCTGCTCGTACACCTATCTGTGGTCAGCTCAGGTGAATAAAATATTTAACACATTTTTCGATGCATTGCACCATTTCCCTGGTCCAAGTGGATCAGCCAGCAGCTGCACTTTGGAATTCCAAAAGTGTTCCCCAGAGCAGGCTCCAGCAGCTGCTATGCTGGGGGTTTCTATCTAATCAGTTTCTGATGTAATCTCGTCTGTGGGGTAAAGTTTCAGGCTTTCCTGCAGGTCAAAGTGCAATAAGCCATGTTTATCTTTGACATTTTCACAAATAAGTATATAAACACTGCTGATTTCAGCTCCTGGGTATCCTCTTCAGTCTTTGACGTGTGCATATTTATATCTTCCACCCACTCCCACCCCACACGATCATTGACGCTGCAACATCTCACATCTACATTTTTCACACGTGACACCAATCACTAAATAGCCATCAGATTGTAGAGTTAACATTCTCAAGGAGTAATATAAATCTGAATTCTCTGAACAACAATATCATTGACACCTAGATTCATAATCCATTGGTGACCTTTCTAAATAATTATAACATACAATGGATAAAAGCCCTTCCTGATAATCTATTAGGATAATCCACACTGTTATCTCTGACCCCAGTATCTGCAGTTCTTACTATCTCTTGATAATTATTCATTGTTCAGTGCCTTTCGTAAAATATGTATTCCATCAAAGGGGAAGCCAGTGATCCAGCGAAATACAATAGAACACTCCTGAATCTGTTCTCAGGAAATGTCAATGTTAATTAAATCATTACCCTGCAGAAAACGCCACTGGTTATGTGGTGAGTGCAGCCTCTTGCTTTCCTCTGCGTGATCTCACACATGTCACTGTACAAGAATAAGCTGCATGTATTAAAAATACAATCAGTGCTGAGGTGATCTTCATTGACACAGATGGTGCTCCTGACAATTGAGATCACACAACTGTGTCTGGTGGGGAAGGGAGGATGGGAAGGAGGGAAAAGCCAGCTTCAATCTGTGAATCATGGCCCTCCACATGCTGTCGAATCCTAATTACAGGCAAAGTTATGAAGTAGGAATTATCCCATTTCTGTGATTGTACTCACTTCTGTGTGGCAGGAACAGGGAAAATGACACAGAGTACACTGAGGCAAAAAGTGAGACAGAGAAACTCTACAAACTCTTAAATAAGAACCTCTCACAATTCCCCTCTATCATGGCTAAATACTTCCCCACAAATCACAAAACTCTCTTATAGACCAGACAAAAACCCCTCAAACTATTCTGAAGACAGTCTAGATCCTAATTTTCTTATTTTAAAGTTAAATGTGAGGTGTTGTGTTCCAGATACAATTCGATTGGTCAAACTACTCGATGTTAAACAAAACACAATTTATTTAAACACTATGGTTAAAACACAACAAAAAAGAGGAACTTGGAATAACAAATCTATGGGAAAGCTTAACAGAATAATAGATTATTTTACTACTAAACAGTAACAGCTCCAAGATAGTAACATCCCATAAACACACCCTTGGCAAAAGGCAAATTCAGAATTCATGTGTCACATGCAGTTCTCCAATCCAGGAGGAAAGAACATTGAAGATAGATAGAGAACTCCAGCTTTCAGCTGTAACTGAGAGAGGGAAAATGCAGCTATTGCGTCTTCAAGACTCTAACAGAAACTGCTGAAAGCTAAACCTAAAATTCCTGGTTTGTGGGTGGGGGTTTGACCAAACACATTCAGACTGCTTCTACTGTTCCAACATTTGAAGAAAGCACCCAAGATGTCACAAGTTGTTTACCTTCTCAGACTGCTTGGTACCAATTCCCCTAATCTCTCTCTAAAACAAACCAATACAAAACACACCTCTTAAAGTCATAGTACTGTCATCACTCAACGAAATTTTCAAAAGTTTAATATAAAACAGTACAGTGAAGTCCCATCCCACCTAATCCATCCATTCATCCATCCATCCATCCATCCATCTGTTCATCCATCTATGCATCTATCCATCCATCCATCCATCCATTTATCCCTCCCTGAATTTGAAAAAGAAAATAATCCCTTGTAATCATAAATTCCTCTTGGAGTGATTAGGTCCATCTAAGTACAGCTCTCTCTCACACATGTGTATTCCTGCTTTATGTACACACAGTCTCTCTTCAATGTTGCGATAGCATCACTGATTGACAAATCGAACATGGTTAATTGTTTAATGAACAAATACAGTCAAGTAGTGCAAGTCAGCAAAAGAATTGCTGAACAATTTGCATACTTCTATAAATTGTGGTTTTATTTAGAAACACGGGCGATTGGTGGTGGTTAAAAAAAAATCATAGGTCTGTAATTGCATCTCCAGATGAAAGAAAGACAGAAAAGTATAAATTGTGTCCTCCTTCCTCAAGTATAAAAGAAGATTTAGGGTCCTGTGGTGCAGTGGTATTGTCTCTATCTCTAGGCCAGACGTCCAGCTTCAAGTCCCACCTTCACCATAAGATATCTGTACAAGTGGATTAAAAAATAAATCTATAGAAGAACTTGGCTTAGTGTATGATAATTACCTTTCATCCACATATTATTTTTAACAAAACTGGTATTTATTACAGAGATTACTGAGTAATGGTAAGGGAGGTGTTTCCACTTAGCTGTTGCCAGAGTTTCAACGTCAGACAGTAAACCCCCTTATTCTACAGCATCCAGAAAGTATTCCTTCTGGATAAGGGTGAATTTCCCAGAGTCAAAGTGAGCTCTTTATGCTGCTTTTCAGAGGAGCTTTAGAGTTGATTTACAGATATTTTCAAAGCAATCAGTTCAGAGATGTTATTACACATTTCTGGAGCTGATGGGACTTGAACCTATGCTTCCTGACCCAGAGGCGGGATCATACCCCAGGAGCACATGAGCCCATTTATATTGAAGCATTGACTATCTTTCCACACATGGAAATGAGCCAAGCCCGTATTATGGAGCAGTCAGTAGACAGAGAGAAGGCTGAGCTGAATCTTAAGCCAAATACAATGGAAAGCGGTGTAGGCTTGTAAATTAATGATCCTGATCCAGTGTGTCATGGATCAGGACTGTATACATTTTCCTCTCGCGCTCCTTGTCCAGAGGTAGATATACTATCATTGAGCCACAAGCTCATAGGTTAGGAGTACATGCTGCGAAATTCATACACAGAGTCAGCTTTGCTGAGCAGATTTTCCACTAAAGGACTTCTCCACGCTGATCTCAAAATAATTCCTGCCACTGCCATATTGCTAAGCAAAGCTGAGAATCTCAGAATCATTATAGGGCAGATAGAGGCCATTCAGTCCATCAAGCCAGCGCTGACACTATCCCCACATTTACCATAGCTAACCCACCCAGCCTGCACATTCCTGGACAGTATGGGATCATTTATCATGATCAATCCAGCTAACCTGCACATCTTTGGACTGTGGGAGGAAACCAGACCACCCAGAGGAAACCCATACAGATATGGGGAGAATGTGCAAACTCCATACAGACAGTTGCCTGAGCGTGGAATCAACCCCAGATCCCTGGCGCTATGAGACAGCAGTGTTATCCACTGAGCAACTGTACCACTTATTGTCTTAATCCTAGATGGTGGCGTAGTAGGGTTCCTGAGTTGGAGCTTATCCATTCCAACCACTTGTCTTTCTTCTTTTCATGAATTTTTTTTTTTACTTTAGCTTTTTTTCAGTTTTCTTTTTCTCTCTACTTACCTGCTGAAGGGATCTCGGTCGTGGAGGCAGTGGCAGTTGGGGACCCAGAATGCGGACTTTAGCAGTTGGCCATGAGGCAGTCGGTGAGCCCAGGCAGAAATCTGGCAGTCAGCAACATCATGGAAGCGGCTTGGAGCCAGGAGCAGCACCAGAGCAGGTCAGCAGTCGGTGGTGAGCTGCCAGAGTGGTAGCGCGGGGGCCAAGAGATTGAATCCAGCATGGGAGAGGGATTGAGCCCTCATGGGAAAGCTCAGTGTGGAACTACTGCTGGCCCATGGCTAAAGAAGGAGTGTAATTTGGAAATTTTAACCTTACTTTTTATTCACTATTTTAGACTGAGAAAAACTGTGATGTTGAACTTTTTAACTTACTTCTTTATTTTTGGACTCTTTACCTAAGATCTTGTATCTATGTACCTTGTACCTAACATGGCAGCTTGAATGTTGGCATTGTAAACTTTTCACTGTACTCCTGTATCCCTGTACTCGAGTACAAGTGACAATGAAACCTCATTCTGATTCTAATTTCCGACCTCTGTGACCCACTGTGCCATTCAGTTCTCAAAATCATCTTGGGTTTTCTCAGATTCATTTTAAGACTAAAGTGACGAATCATGGGATTTTAATGTCGTCCATTTCTTTCCAAAGCCGCTAATATGAACATGATCCTTCTGTTTAAAGTTGTATGATTTACATTCTGTTCAGCACCAGCACTCTGTGTTGCCTTTCTGAGGAGGGGCAACTCAGAGTTACTTTGCACTGAAGCACAAATAACATTCTACACACAGTTTTATTCTTTCTACATCATGGGCATCATTGGCAATGCCAGGATTTGTTGCCCATCCCTGTTCATTACAGCCAAGTGCTTGCTTGCAGAGGGTAGTAAGGAGTTGTTGCTGTGGATCTGAAGACACATACAGCCAGTCACACACAGCCATCCGTAGATGGACTTTTACAACAATTAATGGTACTTTTACGATCACCATTAATGAGACTCGCTCTTGATACCACATTTTTTCAGAAAGTCTCATGACTAATTGAATTTAAATTCGGTCAATTATAGAAGTGGGAGTGGTGAAGTGGAGAAAGAAAATCCAATTTAGCCGTAAACGATCTGGCACATGGAACATGAATGAGACTCAAGAGGTATGCATATGGAGCACACACATCACTGAGGGTAAACATCGATAAAGCATGTCACGTTTAAATTAATCTATTTGCCTTTATCTTATCAACTTCATTTATGTCTGACAAATCCAAGGAAATGCTGAAACTTGTAATGGAAATTTTCTTGATACACCATGGGCAAATAATAGGCTTTATTATCAAATATCATTCCTTGCTGTACATAAAGAATGCACAAATTAATTTTAACTTTCCTCAGAACTAAAGTATCTCACTCTTTAATGCAAGTGGGATTAATTTCCTGAGATTGTCTCTCACTCCCCTACCATAACATTGGTGGTTCCACTGGAAAAAACCTCCCCAACTAATTCTTTCCCTGTCAGAAATACAGGGAGAAATTGTGCCAGTTACAGAAAGATTAGAGCAATACAAACAGAGAACTGAAAGCAGAAATGGAGCATGTTTGGAAATTGTGGTTTAACGATTATTCAAAACTAAACTAACGAATGTTAAGAATATTGGGAAGTTGCCTGAATTGTAACACTTCATTTCCCAATTTCATGCACTAGCAGTTCTATTGCAGAATCCAATATCCCTCAGGCATTGCCATCTTGAAGCTCTGCGTTAAGTTTGCAGGGAGTACACAAGTCTTTACATCGTCCTCACAATGTTCATCTGGAAAAAGTGACTTGTCCTTTAAATAGATAGATCTAGCCCTATAAATATTGGTAACAACATCAGGAATGCTGTCCCCGAATTTGAACTAACTCTGTATCTAATAAGTTACATGCCAGCAGCTTGGAGGGCACACATAAATAGATTGTTGGCATTGAGAGTGTGTTAAGTAAATACTTCCACATTCAATCAAGATACACTAACATCACAGCAAATCCTTTTGTAACACTTTTTACTTTGTAATAATGCACAGTGGAAGTAAGTTCAGTTGAGGCACACCGGAGGCCTTTGCATGATTATTTGAATGGAAAGCGTCTGCAGGTTTATATTGAAAAGACATTAGGTTGGCGCTAAGTTAAAATGTTCATGGAGCTAGCGCAGACATAATGGACAATTCTGTGGCTGAATCTTATCAAAATTTGGCTAGGTGTCAATTTAGTTGAGGTTCACTGAGGGTTTCTCACTGAGAGACCCAGTGAGATTTCTCGCCATATCATCCCAAGTTTGACTCATTCCCTCCTCCTCCCTCATGACAACGCTTTTGCCTGATTCTACTACTCACCATACCCAGAGGAACATCCCAGAGCTCAGATATCCATATTACTCGCTCCAGCATGATCTTTCAAATTCCGCTGTGCATTTGGATGAGCACTGTCAGCCTGGCGCTGCCAGATACGGCTTGTGCATTTGCCCCAGACCTGGCAGACAAGTGGCATATGGTGTGGATAGGAACCTTGTTGAACACTTTCTGGAAATCCAAATACAACACATCTACTGGCTCCCCTCTGTCTCCTCTGATTAAGACTTACTCAAAGAACTCTAATAAATTAGTCAGACACCATTTCCCTTTCATGAAGCCATGCTAACTCTGTTTGATTAGATGATGATTTCCCAAATCATTCCCAAACTTCCTTAATAACTGATTCCAATACTTTTCCAACAATACATATAAGGCCCATTGGAGTAAAGTTTCCCGATTTTTGTCTCCCTCCATTTTTGAGTCAGGGCAGTTTTCCAAATCTCTGGTACTTATCCAGAATCCAAGGATCTGGAGCACTGTGAGTAGTTTTGAACCTATTTAAGGAAAGATATAATTTCATTGGAGGCGGTTCAGAGAAGGTTCACTGGGATGATCCTGGCTATGGAGGGATTGTTTTATGAGCAAAGGCTAACAGGTTGGATCTCCACTCATTGGAATTTAGAACAGGGAGAGGTGTTCTCATTGAAACATTCAGTATTTTTAAGTGGCTTGACAGGATAAATCCTGAGAGGATGTTTCCCTAATGAAGGAGTTTAGGACTCAAGGGCATAGTCTTAGAATTTAGTGGTGCCAATTTAAGACTGAGGTACAAAGGAATTTCTTTTCTCAGAAGGTTGCGATTCTTTCAAAGTCCCTGCCACAGAGAGCTTTGAGGGCAGAGGCCTTGTGTCTAAACCTGAGATAGATAGAATCTTGATCAGTCAGGGAATCAAGGATTATGGGAAAATGCAGGAAATTGGGTGTGAGGAGTGTCAGATCAGCCATAATCTTATTGAATGGTGGAGCAGGTTTGAAGGGCAGAAAGGCCTATTCCTGTTACGAGTTCTTCTAGTCTTATTTTCCTCACTTGTCCTCACGCACCCATGCCACGACACTGCTGACTATACAAGATCTCTGCTCTGTCTACTTGCTCGCTCACTCACTCACTCACTTTTTCACACACTCAGTACAACACAGCACTTTGCCCCACCTGCACTAGCACTAGCACTAGCTAGTGTATCACCCACTTTCATCTCACTCAATCCCTCCCTTTCTGTCATTCCAGGAGTAAACAACACACAATGTGGCAGAAAGAGCCAAGACCAGTGATGGGCTGCCTGACATTTTATGCATTCACTGAGGGCTATCTTCCTTGTACAAGCTTCCTGGCTTTGTGTCTGCACTGAAATGCAATGCAAGACAGAAATTCTGTGAGCGTGGTAATTCTGGCTGAGGGGACAAAATGCAATATGGCATGGCAGGGATGCTGTGAACATCCAGATAGTCTCACAGTTAGTGATTGCCAAGAGAGTAAGCAAACAGCCCTGAGATGCAGCCTGGTCCAGTCTGTGAGCTTGGCGTGTACTGTATCCATGCAGCAATATTTCAATACCAGAGAAACATAAGACGCTGATTTCAAGCTTAAAAGCATCCCGCAAGTGGATTGGGGTGGTGCCATGAGAATTCTAAAAGGCTGGGGGATATCAGATGCAAGCAACCATAGATGCAAATCAGAGAATCACAGAATTGTTACAATGCAGAAGGAGATCATACAGTTCATCATATCTGCATCAGTTCTATTCTCTAGTGCCAGCCTCCTGCCCTTTCTCCATATCCCTACATACTATTTCTGTCCAAATAATTATCTAAAGCCCCTCTTGAATGCCTCATTTGACCCTGCCTCCACCACATTTCCAGGCAGTGAATTCCAGACCCTAGCTACCCACATCACCCTTGATTCTTTTCCATATTATTTTAAATCTATACCCTCTCATTCTCTTTTTCTTTTATGTGCAGGAACAGCTTCTCACTATCTCCTCTACCCAGCCCATTCATGAGTTTGAAAACCTCTATCAAATCTCCTCTCAGTCTTCTTCCCTTCAAGCAGAAGAATCCTAACTTCTTCAATCTTCTTCATCATAGCTCAGCTTTGCCCCACACTTGACAAAGGCAGCCTGGATTGAGGATACAGAGGAAGTGAGCAACCCTGGGGCTCCATACTAGGGTCTTGGTCCAGTGCTGGAAATGGCACAAGGACGTCTCCAATCTATAAGTGTCAAGGTTACACCTTACCAAAGTGTCCCCAGTAGGGTCATCGATTTATTTTGTAGTTGCTAGTGGGCTATTGCATGGCCATAAGACCAGAAGATATAGAAGACAAATTAGGCCATTTGGCCCATCAGGTCTGCTACACCATTCAATCATGGCTGATACACATCTCAACCACATTCTCCTGCCTTCTTTCCTTAACCATTGACCCCCTTACTAATCACAAAACCTATCTATATTTGTCTTAACTAGACTCAATGACTTGACCTCTACAGCTTTCTGCAGAAATGATTTCCACAGATCCACCACCCTCTTCCTGAAAAATTCCTCCTTTCTCAGTTTTATTGGATCGTCCCTTCACCCTGAGGCAGTGCCTTCGTGTCATAATCTCTCCTACCAGTTGGCACATCTTCTGTACATCAACTCGATCCAGGCCTCTCAGTATTCTGTAAGTTTCAATGAAATCCCCATTCACTCTTTTAGGGCCTAGGCTGGCACGGTGGCTCAGTGGTTAGCACTACTGCCTCACAGTGCGAGAGATCTGGGTTCAATTCCACCCTCAGGCAACTGTCTATGTGGAGTTTGCACATTCTCCCCCTGAGTGTGTGGGTTCCCTCCTGGTGCTCCAGTTTTCTCCTATGGTCCAAAGATGTGCAGGGTAGATGGATTGGCCATGCTAAGTTGCCCATGGTGCCCAGAGATGTGTAGGTTAGACATGGGAAATGCAGGGGTAGGGGAATGGGTCTGGGTGGGATGCTCTTTGGACGGGCGATGTGGACTTGTTGGGCCAAATGGCCTGTTTCCACACTGCAGGGATTTTATGATTCATAAACTCCATCATGTACATACCCAAAGTCCTTAACGCTTGTCATATGACAAAACTCCCATTCCAAGGATCATTCTTCTGAACCTCTTCTGGACCCCCGACAAGGCCAGCACATCCATCCTTAGATACAGGACACAAAATGGCTCACAATATTTCAAATGCAGTTAAACCAGAGGCTTATACAGACTCAGCAGTGAATTCCTGTTCTTGTATTGCAGCCCTTTCGAAATGAATGCGAACATTGCATTTGCCTTTCTAACTATCAAATGAGCTTGCATGTTGACTGACCTTAACAGAAATCTGAACTTGGACTCCGAAGTCCCTTTGTTCTTCAGATTTCCAAAGTCGTTCCCATTTATAAAAGCATCTAATCCTATTCTTCCTACCAAAGTGCATAATGTCACACTCTCCCACATTGATTTCCATTTGCCGATTTTTGCCCATTCTCCGAGCCTGTCAAAGTCCATCTACAGCCTTCCTGCTTCCTGAACAATATCTGTCACTCCACCTATCCTTTTGTTATCTACAAATTTAGCAACATTGTGCTCAGTTCCTTCATTCATATTGTACGAAGGTGTATAAACATTTGGTTTATTTGAGTGAGTGCAATGTGTAAGTGAGCAACCAGTATGGGTCTGAGGGGTATTGTGGTGGCTACGTCAGAGGCATGAATACATTCCTCATTTTTCACTCTTGACAGTGATATAACGAAATTTGAATTTCTAAAAAGATGTACTTTTTTTCTGTACAAGACAATATGTGTTTGACATTCTAAAATGGGGGAGTAGTGAGAGTAGCGTGGGCCTTGCAGCTCCTGCTGAAATTCAGGCTTATTTCCAGACTGACTCTGAGGTTTCTTCTAGTTATTACATTTATAAGTACGTGAATAAGAAATGTTTGAAGGGATGTTGGCCAAGCACAGGCAGGTGGGATTAGTTTAGTTTGGGATTCTGGTCAGCATAGACTGGTTGAAACCAAGGTTCTGTTTCCGTGCTGTATGACTCTATGCTCTATGTGTAAAACTATGAATGATGAAGTCAGAACCTATTGAGTTAGCAAGAAAAGTTTTCTTTTTAAATCAAGAACTCAGTCATGAACATTATTAAAAAGAGAAAACCTGTCCTCAATCATATGTTACACACACAAAAACACACACACACGCACACACACACACGCGCACGCACGCGCGCTCACACATTGCGACACAAGGTATGTTATACCTTGGAGATGCTATAACTTATGAAAATAAATTAAATTCTGTATGAGAACAGAATGATGTGTTTCTTTCGGGTCTGGACATTCCAGTGGAAGTTGTGACCAATGGAAATTGGTTCTTCTTCTGAAGTCTCTTGTAAACAATGATCACAAATCAGAAGTTATCTCAGGGATGGTGGAACAGGCTGGAGGAGCCGAATAGCCTCATCCTACTCTTGTGTTGTTAAGTGGGGTGTCTCGTGGATGTTGAAACAGGGTAATGGAAGGCTACTCAACACTGGGACCAAGAGTAACTTGTTTGATGCTGACACTTGAGTATAAACTGTCTACAAAATCTTCCCAGTGCTGGTACTATTTCTATTGATAATGAAAATTCACCCAAGATAGTGAAGAAAGAAAGGGTCCACTGTAACTATTACATGTTAGACCTGTATTTCTCTAAAGCTGTGTACCATCCTCACCTGTGGCAACATTGAGTTAAATAATCAGAAATAAAAGGAGGAGGAGGTTGCAAGCTTTTACATTTCAAAGAATTCTTTTTGTTCATCCTTGCAAAAGAGGAATTTGCTTTTTTAGCAATATACCGAAATAATTGCTCTTAACTTGCTCATTAATTTCCCAATCGCTGAGGTTGCCACAGGTCTGAATGAGTGGACACCCTGGAAGATTCCGTCTATATAATGTGGGAGTCTAATTGGTGTTTGGTGGATCTGCATTCAGGTGATCACTCCACAGTAAGTTTGCTGAAATGAAGTTTCCGTCTCATTCTTTCTGGTCTTCATTGATTAATTAGGAGGCATGGCGTGTGTTCAATGCTCATTCTGTGTGAATGTTCGGATTGAACAAGATATAAATTCTTCAGTGTCAGTATTTGTGAGATAATCCCTTGTATGAGAGATGCTGTGAGATACTCCATTACCAGTAATGCAATTCCCCACCCCTTTTACCTCCCTTTCTATCACACCTGAAACATCTAAATCCTGGGACGTTCAGCGGCCAGTCCTGTACCTCTTTCAGCCAAGTCTCTGTTATTGCAATAATGACATATTTCCAAGTACTAACCAAAAGTCTAAGTTCACTTCGTTTGCCTGTTATGCTTCTACAAGGATTGGATAACTGATACCTTGAAAATTTTCATTTAGTCATGGAGAGCCCACATGGATTCATGACAGAAAGATCATGCCTGACAACACTCATTGAGCTCAGTAAAAATATGGAATTCAGAGCCTAATGTATGACTGTGAAATGATCGTTGGAGAAACATTCATCTGGTTCATTAATATCCTTGAGGGAAAGAAACCACCGTCCTTACCTGGCTGGCCTATATGTGACTCCAGACCCATAGCAATGTGATTAACTCTTAACTGCCTTTTGGGCAACTTGGGGTGGGCAATAAATGCTGGCCCAGCCAATAATGCCCACATCCTGAATTTAAAAAGTTCTTCATTTTAAATCTGAGTTTGATAAGTTTTTTGTTAAGCAAAGCTATGAAGGGATATCAGCCAAAGGCAGGTGTATGGCATTGGCCACAGATCTCATTGAATGTTGGAAAAGGCTTGAGGGGCTGAATGGCTTACTCCTGTTCCTTCGTTCTTCTGTTGCTGTCTACATGAAGGAGAATGTGGTGATGTGAAAGCTGCAAATTATTACGATGCATTCACAGCTCAGGCACAGGCCTTTCAGCCTCTCAGGTCCATGCTAGTGTTTATACTCCACAAGAACCATTTGCAGGCTAATCAGGGCAGGACTTAGACTGTTAATAGTAGGGTCCTGGGGAGTGTTGTCGAGCAAAGAGACCTAGGGGTGCAGGTGCATTGTTCCTTGAAAGTGGAGTTTCAGGTAGACAGGGTAGTGAAAAATGCATTTGGCACACTTGCCTTTATTTGTCACTACATTGAGGAGTTAGGGTGTCATATTGCAGCTGGACAGGCATTGGTTAGGCCACTTTTGGGATACTGCATTCAAATTTGATCTCCGTGCTATGGGAAAGATGTTGTGAAACTTGAAAGTGTTCAGAAAAATTTGCAAGGCTGTTGCCAGGATTGGAGGGTTTGAGCTATAGGGAGAGGCTGAATAAGCTTGGGCTATGTTCCCTGTAGCATCGGAGGCTGGGGGATGACTTTATAGAGATTTACAAAATCATGAGTGGCATGGATAGGGTGAACAGTTAGGGTCTTTTCCACAGGGTAGTGGAAAGATTTAAAAGAGACCTAAGGGGCAGCGTTTTGATGCAGAGGGTGGTTCCTGTATGGAATGAGCTGCCAGAGGAGGTGGTGGATGGGTAATTACAACATTTAAAAGGTATTTGCATGGTTATATAAATGGAAAGGATTTAGATATGGATCAAATGCTGTCAAATGGGACTAAATGAATTTATGATATCTGGTCAGCATGGACGAGTTTGGCTGAAGGGTCTGTTTCTGTGCTTTACATCTCTGTGACTCTTTGACACTGATAACCTTCTCTCAACTCTTGTTATCTCACCCTGTCAGCTTGTCCTTCCCTTCCTTTCTCCCCCATGTGCTTATCTAGTTTACCCTCAATCCATCTCTGCTGTTCACCTCAACTCTTCCTGTGACTTCCTGTGGCTGTCAGTTTCACATTTTAAACAGTCTCTGGGTAAAATAGTTTCTCCTGAGTTCACTTTTCACTTGCTCTTGTCAGTGCCAACCTTATATTTATATCACTGGCTAAGCTGTCAAAAACACTTTCACAATCTTAATGACATCAATCAGTTCACCTCTGAGTTTTCTCTTTTCTGAAGTAAAAGCCTTCAACGTGTTCAATGATACTTTCAGCGGAACAACCTCTCAGTTCCAGAATCGTTTTAATGAATCTTCTGAATAATGTTTCCAATCCACCTCCATTTCAATGCGTGGGATTAGGGGAGGGAGTGACAAGAAACAAAACCAGCCTGAATGCAAATGAAACTGGAAAGAGAGCTGAGGAAATAAAGTCACGGAGGCCATTGATGGCAAAGGAGCCAGCAGAGTCACAGAAGTCTAAAATAGTGCTTGCACTAAAATTGGACGGAATTTTATGAGAAATGTGGTAAACTGACTGTGCCCTAGCATATGGTGACAGTAAGAAAACAGGGGAGACAATTGGTAAATTAGATGTCACAGGGATGACTGAGACATGGGGAGGTGTCCCATGGATTGCTGCCGAATCAGCAGACTGGGTGTCAGCAAGTGGTGGAAGGTAAGGTATTGAAAGCTAATGCATGGCCTTAACTCACTAGTCCCCATCCCCACTGATTCCCCTGAAATGAGTCTCTCGTTAAGCGGTGTCTCACCCTTTCTCCAGCTGGCAGATGGGACGCTCAAATCCACCTCTCTATTTACATAAAACTAGGCTTGGCAATTTAGCATTGCGCAGAATAAATTCAAAAAGATAGAGAGGGATAAATGGGAAAGTGAGGAGGTTGTAAATATCAGAGATAGCAGAACAGATGCAGAAAAACCCACATGGGAATACAGTAAAGGATCAATCACATTAAGAGGTGGCAGTTTACAGTTGACCTGATGGTGGAAGGGAGATGGACAGAGAAATATGACGTAAATCTTGAGGGACAAGGGCAGCAAATATATGGGAACATCACCATTCAAACATCTCCCTCCAAACCACACAACATCCTGACTTAGAACAGTGATATCCATTACTGTCACTGGATCTAATCTCTGGAGCACTGTGGCTGTATCCACACCATATGGACTGTTGTGGTTTAAAGAACGTGGCTTATCATCACAGACAATTAAGGAATGGACCAAAATACTGACCCTGGACAGTGATGGTCACGTCCTAGGAATTAATGAAATAAAGAGAATTGAGTGAAAAATCTAGGATAATAATCATAGAGAGGTTTGAACAATGGAAATATTAATTGGTCAGAAGAGGTAGGTAAAGTGGAGAAGGAATGTCGTTCCGATAATTTATGCAGGACAGCTTTATAACCCAATTTAAAAAAAAGGTGAATAAAGGCATGTACTTGGAATTAGAAATAGGTCAGGGGGAGAGGTGTATGGTTGTGGGAGGTACCTTACTTTCAGGAAAGTGTGAGGTGTAAGTTCTACAGTGGGAGGAACTTTTGCTAGGGACAGGTCAGGTTGTTTATGAGCTTACAGTCTTCTCAGCTCACCTCAATGTACGCACAAGTAAAACGCCAAACCCCATCACCAGCTCTGGAAGGAAGTTCTGCCCTCTTGCTGGAACTTTCCAGGCTCCAACTTCCAGGGGCTACATCCAGAAGGTACCAGAGTTAGCACTCCATTGTGCACTCCTGGAGAATCAGTCAGCCTGTATCTGGCATCCGCACATGCCTAAGACCAGAGGCAAAGTGAATCCATTCCTCAATGATCTCTCGATCACCAACCTCGGAATTAAGGGTTATTCCATTTCATGGGGATGTCAACAGGAGGCTATCCCAAGGGAGCATTGACTAAAGACACCGGAAAAGTCAGCACCTTTGGGTGATTCAACAGCACCTGGGACCAATGTTGCAAAAAGCTGACTGAACTGCTGCACTCCATAAGCGTATGTTCCATTGTCTATTAAATGGTAACTCACATCCACAAGGGCATGAAGCATTCGATGTTTGTAACTGCAGAGGACGGTCACACAGGAGGTTGTCAGTCAGGTACCTTCCATCAGATGCCTCATGTGCAATCAAGTTCATTGTAGCACATAGGCCCTCAGGGAATGAAACAGGGGAAATAATAATGAGGAACTAGGAAATGGCAGAGGAGTGTTTTAAATACTTTGCAACAGTCTTTCCAGCAGAAAACACTGATATCATTCCAAAATTGCAAAATATTCAAAGACAAAAGGAGGTGAGGAAATAAATGCAGTCGTTATGACTTGGGATAAAGTACCAGGCAAACTAATGGGGCTGAAGATTAGTAAGGTTCCTGGACCTGATGGGATACATCCTAGAACATGAAAGGAGGTAGCTACAGAGACAGCGGATGCACCAGGAGTAATCTCCCAGGAATCCCTGGATTCTGGAAAAGTCCCAGAGATTTGAAAAGTGTGAATGTAACATTTTTATTTGAAAAGGGAACAAGACAAAAAGCAAGGAACTATTAGTTAGTCAGCTTAACATCTGTTACTGGGAAAATGTTAGAGTCTACTATAAAAAGATGAAAATGCAGAGCATTTAGAAATACATAATAAGATCAAGCAGAGTCAGCATGGCTTCATGAAGCAAAATGATGCCTGATACAGTTTTGCAGGAGGTTAAAAGCAGGATCGATAAAGGGGAAGCAATTGATACAATAGGTTTGGATTTTCAGAGGGCATTTAACAAGTTACCACACATCAGGTTACTCAATAAGATAAGAACCCATTCTGTTGGTGACAGCATATTAACATGAATAGAGGATTAACTAACTAAGAAGGGATAAGTGGGGTGGTTGTCAACCTATGCCACAAGAATCAGAGCTGGGGTGTGACAATTATTTGCAATATATATTCATGATTTGGATGAGGAAAGTGAATGCACTATCCACATCATTGAACAGACAATCAAATTGTTTGAAGATGAGCTTCTGTTATGTGGACCACTTAGGAGCATGCCAGAACTCGCTAGACAGGATCTCCAGAATAATGATTGTGTACTTGCCCTGCAGAACTGAGCTCAATGACAGGGGACAACATAGCAGAGGGGAAATTGGACCAGCCATTGATCTCCTCAGACAAGAAAGAAGTGGAGTCTGATAGAGATGCTGAGAGAGGCAACAAAAGTGATGCTCACGTTGAAGAAGCAAAAACAGTAGATAGGCAAAACAGATAGGCCCAAGTGAACCAAACAGCAACTAAATTTGAGTGAGAATGAGCCAAATAGTGTGCTTCCACACAGTAGGGATTTTGTGATTCCATGACTCTGGATTAATATGCCTGCACACTCAGAACCATGAGTCTATGAGGTACTTCTCGTTTTAAAGGAATGTTTGCTTTGTTACATGTACCCTTTATGTTTCTTTTCCTTTCAATAAAATGTTTTGTGAAAATACCATGCTTCAATCACCTCCTGCTCAATTTCCTGGACAAAGCTTCAGAATAGAGTTATGCAGGAATATATGGGGATTGTGCATAAATTAACTCAACCAATCCTCTATTGCTGAGACCTAGTGGATTTGCTGAGTGCTGACTCACAAGTCCAGCAGAAGGTTGTGCTCCCACGAAGTCATGTTCCTCCCAGATGGCAGCAGAGACTAGCACAGCTCGAGATGATGCATATGTGAGTGTCAATGGTAGTCAATGCCCTTCAAAGTTGACCATAACACAATCTTAAACACTGCTGCCATTCATTGAGTATCCCTTTTTCTTGTCACTTCTTCCAAACATCAGTTCAAACTTTTCAGGGTTAATTCCATCTGCTACTGATCTGCCATAACCTCTTCCATCAGGCAGAAGATACAAAAGCCTGAGCACATGCACAAGCAGGTTCAGAAACAGCTTCTTCCCAGCTATTTCTAGACTGATGAATGAATTCTCTCGCTTCAAATAATGCTGATCTTGCTAATGTTGATCTCGCCTAGCGCACACCCTGCGCAACGTAACCTGTATGCCTCTGTCTAAGTCTTTTTGATCTGTACATCCTTGTTTACTATGATCTGCCTGTGCTGCTTGTAACTGAAGATTTTCACTGTGCTTCGGAAAGTGATAATAAATCAATCAATCAAACAATCAAACTGACTAAACCATCTATGTCCTCCTGTAACCTAAACCTTCTTCTTCACTTTTAACTACCCAATGGGTGGTCTGGGGTGGCATGGTAGCATGGTGGCTGGCACTGCAGCCACACAGGACTGGGGACCAATTCCAGCTCTGGGTGACTGTCTGTGTGGGATTCTGCCAGATGTTCTGGTTTCCTCCCACAGTCCAAAGATGTGCAGGTTAGGTGAAATGGCCTCACTTAGTTGCCACATAGTGTGCGGAGCTAGTTGGGTTAACTATATGAAATATGGGATGACAGGGATAGGGTGGAATGCTCTTCAGACAGCAGTGTAGACACAATAGACCAATTAGCCTCTATCTGCACTGCAGAGATTAAATCTTAAGACTACTCTTCCTCGCTGTTGGCAGGAACCTTTTTCAATTCTGAGAGCCTCAAACTCTAAAATTCTTTTTCACTTTGGATATGTCTTCTGTCAACTTTAAATATTTTACTGCGCTCATGTGGCAATGAGCCTTATTCTAATTCTAATTCCTACAACAGATTGGAAACCACTTTTGCTGAGGTGACTTGTTTCCCCACACTCCAAGCTTGATTCTTCTGAATTGAGACCTTGCAATTTGTTATCAGCTCAACAGTATAAATGATTTTATCCAATAACAATGCAGGGGTTCTCTCAGGCTCTTGAGTGAATCACATGCTCTGCTACACACAGAGGACACAGTTCAAATTTCTTTCTAACCTGATTCAAAAAGTATCTTCACAGAACCAACCTATGTCCATCTGCTTCTATTTTGAAAACTAAATCACAAAATCTAATTCTCATAATAGTACATCTTTTATCACAATGCACTGACAAGTCCATTTGTCAAACTTTAATGTTTTCAGTGATTTGACACTCAAGTATATGACAATAATCTGTGTTTCTGGAAATACACTGAACTGCAGTAGCTAATGGTGACTTTGCAATAAACGCAACATAAAGCTATTAAGACGAAAGTGGAGGGCAAATGAAAAATATATGACCAGGATACTATTTGCTCATGTTGTAGTTTTTGCAGAATAATAGCTATATCATTTCTGAATGATTCGAATCTCTATATAATCTCTAAATGTTGTCCACTAACAACAAATGTTTTCTTCCATTAGATTGTCCATCATGAAATTCTCTCTGTTTCTGGGCTTTGTGATGGTGTCCATTCTGGCTGTAACCTCAAGCCACATGTTTGATTCAAGACTGGGTGAAGACTGGAAGAACTGGAAATCACAACATGAAAAGCAGTACACCGAGGTAAAAGGATAACTTTCTCCAGCAAGAATCTATTTCACACATTTAGCTCACTCTGAAAGGGTGGGATTCCACACATTTGACAAATTAATGAGAGATAGTAGGAACTGCCGATGCTGGAGAATCTGAGATAACAAGGTGTAGAGCTGGATGAACACAGCAGGCCAAGCAGCATCAGAGGAGCAGGAAAGCT
>NC_063360.1:4493655-4503837 GCF_021869965.1 Rhincodon typus
GAAGTGAGCAACCCTGGGGCTCCATACTAGGGCCTTGGTCCAGTGCTGGAAATGGCACAAGGACGCCTCCAATCTATAAGTGTCAAGGTCACACCTTACCAAAGGGTCCCCAGTAGGGTCATCAATTTATTTTGTAGTTGCTAGTGGGCTATTGCATGGCCATAAGACCACAAGATATAGAAGACAAATTAGGCCATTTGGCCCATCACGTCTGCTACACCATGCAATCATGGCTGATGCACATCTCAACCACATTCTCCTGCCTTCTCTCCTTAACCATTGACCCCCTTACTAATCACAAAACCTATCTATCTTTGTCTTAACTAGACTCAATGACTTGACCTCTACAGCTTTCTGCAGAAATGATTTCCACAGAGCCACCACCCTCTTCCTGAAAAATTCTTCCTTTCTCAGTTCTATAGGATCGTCCCTTCACCCTGAGGCAGTGCCTTTGTGTCATAACCTCTCCTACCAGTTGGCACATCTTCTGTACATCAACTCGATCCAGACCTCTCAGTATTCTGTAAGTTTCAATGAAATCCCCATTCACCCTTCTAGGGCCTAGGCTGGCATGGTGGCTCAGTGGTTAGCACTACTGCCTCACAGTGCGAGAGATCTGCGTTCAATTCCACCCTCAGGCAACTGTCTGTGTGGAGTTTGCACATTCTCCCCCTGTCTGTGTGGGTTCCCTCCTGGTGCTCTGGTCTTCTCCTATGGTCCAAAGATGTGCAGGGTAGATGGACTGGCCATGCTAAGTTGCCCATGGTGCCCAGAGATGTTTGGGTTAGGTGGGTTAGACATGGGAAATGCAGGGGTAGGGGAATGGGTCTGGGTGGGATGCTCTTTGGAGGGGCGATGTGGACTTGGGCCAAATGACCTGTTTCCACACTGCAGGTGTCTTATGATTCATAAACTTCATCATGTACACACCCAAAGTCCTTAACGCTTGTCATATGACAAAACTTCCATTCCAAGGATCATTCTTCTGGACCCCCGACAAGGCCAGCACATCCATCCTTAGATACAGGACACAAAACGGCTCACAATATTTCAAATGCAGTTAAACCAGAGGCTTATACAGCCTCAGCAGTGAATCTCTGTTCTTGTATTGTAGCCCTCTCGAAATGAATGCTAACATTGCATTTGCCTTTCTAACTATCAAATGAGCTTGCATGTTGACTGACCTTAACAGAATTCTGAACTAGGACTCCTAAGTCCCTTTGTTCTTCAGATTTCCAAAGCCTTTCCCATTTATAAAAGCATCTAATCCTATTCTTCCTACCAAAGTGCATCATGTCACACTCTCCCACATTGATTTCCATTTGCCGATTTTTGCCCATTCTCCGAGCCTGTCAAAGTCCACCTACAGCCTTCCTGCTTCCTGAACAATATCTGTCACTCCACCTGTCCTTTTGTTATCTACAAATTTAGCAACATTGTGCTCAGTTCCTTCATCCATATTGTACGAAGGTGTTTAAACATTTGGTTTATTTGAGTGAGTGCAATGTGTAAGTGAGCAACCAGTATGGGTCTGAGGGGTATTGTGGTGGCTACGTCAGAGGCATGAATACATTCCTCATTTTTCACTCTTGACAGTGATATAACGAAATTTGAATTTCTAAAAAGATGTACTATTTTTCTGTACAAGACAATATGTGTTTGACATTCTAAAATGGGGGAGTAGTGAGAGTAGTGTGGGCCTCGCAGCTCCTGCTGAAATTCAGGCTTATTTCCAGACTGACTCTGAGGTTTCTTCTAGTTATTACATTTATAAGTACGTGAATGAGAAATGTTTGAAGGGATGTGGGCCAAGCACAGGCAGGTGGGATTAGTTTAGTTTGGGATTCTGGTCAGCATAGACTGGTTGAAACCAAGGTTCTGTTTCCGTGCTGTATGACTCTATGCTCCATGTGTAAAACTGTGAATGATGAAGTCAGAACCTATTGAGTTAGCAAGAAAAGTTTTCTTTTTAAATCAAGAACTCAGTCATGAACATTATTAAAAAGAGAAAACCTGTCCTCGATCATATGTTGCACACACACAAACACACACGCACACACACACACACGCACGCGCGCGCGCTCACACATTGCGACACAAGGTATGTTATACCTTGGAGATGCTATAACTTATGAAAATAAATTAAATTCTGTATGAGAACAGAATGATGTGTTTCTTTGGGGTCTGGACATTCCAGTGGAAGTTGTGACCAATGGAAATTGGTTCTTCTTCTGAAGTCTCTTGTAAACAATGATCACAAATCAGAAGTTATCTCAGGGATGGTGGAACAGGCTAGAGGAGCTGAATAGCCTCAGCCTACTCTTGTGTTGTTAAGTGGGGTGTCTCGTGGATGTTGAAACAGGGTAGTGGAAGGCTACTCAACACTGGGACCAAGAGTAACTTGTTTGATGCTGACACTTGAGTATAAACTGTCTACAAAATCTTCCCAGTGCTGGTACTATTTCTATTGATAATGAAAATTCACCCAAGATAGTGAAGAAAGAAAGGGTCCACTGTAACTATTACATGTTAGACCTGTATTTCTCTAAAGCTGTGTACCATCCTCACCTGTGGCAACATTGAGTTAAATAATCAGAAATAAAAGGAGGAGGAGGTTGCAAGCTTTTACGTTTCAAAGAATTCTTTTTGTTCATCCTTGCAAAAGAGGAATTTGCTTTTTTAGCAATATGCCAAAATAATTGCTCTTAACTTGCTCATTAATTTCCCAATCGCTGAGGTTGCCACAGGTCTGAATGAGTGGACACCCTGGAAGATTCCATCTATATAATGTGGAAGTCTATTTGGTGTTTGGTGGATCTGCATTCAGGTGATCACTCCACGGTAAGTTTGCTGAAATGAAGTTTCTGTCTCATTTTTTCTGGTCTTCTTGATTAATTAGGAGGCATGGCGTGTGTTCACTGCTCATTCTGTGTGAATGTTCGGATTGAACAGGATATAAATTCTTCAGTGTCAGTATTTGTGAGATACTCCCTTGTGTGAGAGATGTTGTGAGATATTCCGTTACCAGTAATGTAATTCCCCACCCCTTTTACCTCCCTTTCTATCACACCTGAAACATCTAAATCCTGGGACGTTCAGTGGCCAGTCCTGTCCCTCTTTCAGCCAAGTCTCTGTTATTGCAATAATGACATATTTCCAAGTACTAACCAAAAGTCTAAGTTCACTTAGTTTGCCTGTTATACTTCTACAAGGATTGGATAACTGATACCTTGAAAATTTTCATTTAGTCATGGAGAGCCCACATGGATTCATGACAGAAAGATCATGCCTGACAAAACTCATTGAGCTCAGTAAAAATATGGAATTCAGAGCCTAATATATGACTGTGAAATGATCGTTGGAGAAACACTCATCTGGTTCATTAATGTCCTTGAGGGAAAGAAACCACCGTCCTTACCTGGCTGGCCTACACGTGACTCCAGACCCACAGCAATGTGATTAACTCTTAACTGCCTTTTGGGCAATTTGGGGTGGGCAATAAATGCTGGCCCAGCCAATAATGCCCACATCCTGAATTTACAAAGTTCTTCATTTTAAATCTGAGTTCGATAAGTTTTTTATTAAGCAAAGCTATGAAGGGATATCAGCCAAAGGCAGGTGTATGGCATTGGCCACAGATCTCATTGAATGTTGGAAAAGGCTTGAGGGGCTGAATGGCTTACTCCTGTTCCTTCGTTCTTCTGTTGCTGTCTACATGAAGGAGAATGTGGTGATGTGAAAGCTGCAAATTATTACGATGCATTCACAGCTCAGGCACAGGCCTTTCAGCCTCTCAGGTCCATGCTAGTGTTTATACTCCACAAGAACCATTTGTCAGGCTAATCAGGGCAGGACTTAGACTGTTAATAATAGGGTCCTGGGGAGTGTTGTCAAGCAAAGAGACCTAGGGGTGCAGGTGCATTGTTCCTTGAAAGTGGAGTTTCAGGTAGACAGGGTAGTGAAAAATGCATTTGGCACACTTGCCTTTATTTGTCACTGCATTGAGGAGTTGGGGTGTCATGTTGCGGCTGTGCAGGCATTGGTTAGGCCACTTTTGGGAGACTGCATTCAAATTTGATCTCCGTGTTATAGGAAAGATGTTGTGAAACTTGAAAGTGTTCAGAAAAATTTGCAAGAATGTTGCCAGGATTGGAGGTTTTGAGCTATAGGTAGAGGCTGATTAAGCTTGGGCTATGTTCCCTGTGGCATCGGAAGCTGGGGGATGACTTTATAGAGTCTTACAAAATCATGAGTGGCATGGATAGGGTGAACAGTTAAGGTCTTTTCCACAGGATAGTGGAAAGATTTAAAAGAGACCTAAGGGGCAACGTTTTGTTGCAGAGGGTGGTTCCTGTATGGAATGAGCTGCCAGAGGAGGTGGTGGAGATGGGTAATTACAACATTTAAAAGGTATTTGCATGGTTATATAAATAGAAAGGATTTAGATATAGGCCAAATGCTGTCAAATGGGACTAAATGAATTTATGATATCTGGTCAGCATGGACGAGTTTGGCTGAAGGGTCTGTTCCTGTGCTTTACATCTCTGTGACTCTTTGACACTGATAACCTTCTCTCAACTCTTGTTATCTCACCCTATCAGCTTGTCCTTCTCTTCCTTTCTCCCCCATCTGCTTATCTAGTTTACCCTCAATCCATCTCTGCTCTTCACCTCAACTCTTCCTGTGACTTCCTGTGGCTGTCAGTTTCACATTTTAAACAGTCTCTGGGTAAAATAGTTTCTCCTGAGTTCACTTTTCACTTGCTCTTGTCAGTGCCAACCTTATATTTATATCACCAGCTAAACTGTCAAAAACACTTTCACAATCTTAATGACATCAATCAGTTCACCTGTGAGTTTTCTCTTTTCTGAAGTAAAAACCTTCAACGTATTCAATGATACTTTCAGCGGGACAACCTCTCAGTTCCAGAATCGTTTTAATGAATCTTCTGAATAATGTTTCCAATCCACCTCCATTTCAATGCGTGGGATTAGGGGAGGGAGTGACAAGAAACAAAACCAGCCTGAATGCAAATGAAACTGGAAAGAGAGCTGAGGAAATAAAGTCACGGAGGCCATTGATGGCAAAGGAGCCAGCAGAGTCACAGAAGTCTAAAATAGTGCTTGCACTAAAATTGGACGGAATTTTATGAGAAATGTGGTAAACTGACTGTGCCCTAGCATATGGTGACAGTAAGAAAACAGGGGAAACAATTGGTAAATTAGATGTCACAGGGATGACTGAGACATGGGGAGGTGTCCCATGGATTGCTGCCGAATCAGCAGACTGGGTGTCAGCAAGTGGTGGAAGGTAAGATATTGAAAGCTAATGCATGGCCTTAACTCACTAGTCCCCATCCCCAGTGATTCTCCTGAAATGAGTCTCTCGCTAAGTGGTGTCTCACCCTTTCTCCAGCTGGCAGATGGGAGGCTCAAATCCACCTCTCTATTTACATAAAACTAGGCTTGGCAATTTAGCATTGCGCAGAATAAATTCGAAAAGATAGAGAGGGATAAATGGGAAAGTGAGGAGGTTGTAAATATCAGAGATAGCAGAACAGATGCAGAAAAACCCACATGGGAATACAGTAAAGGATCAATCACATTAAGAGGTGGCAGTTTACAGTTGACCTGATGGTGGAGGGGAGATGGACAGAGAAATATGACGTAAATCTCTACTCCCTTGAGGGACAAGGGCAGCAAATATATGGGAACATCACCATTCAAACATCTCCCTCCAAACCACACAACATCCTGACTTAGAACAGTGATATCCATTACTGTCACTGGATCTAATCTCTGGAGCACTGTGGCTGTATCCACACCATATGGACTGTTGTGGTTTAAAGAACGTGGCTTATTGTCACAGACAATTAGGGAATGGACCAAAATACTGACCCTGGACAGTGATGCTCACGTCCTAGGAATTAATGAAATAAAGAGAATTGAGTGAAAAATCTAGGCTAACAATCATAGAGATGTTTGAACAATGGAAATATTAATTGGTCAGAAGAGGTAGGTAAAGTGGAGAAGGAATGTCGTTCGCATAATTTATGCAGGACAGCTTTATAACCCAATTTTAAAAAAAGGTGAATAAAGGCATGTTCTTGGAATTAGAAATAGGTCAGGGGGACAGGT
This sequence comes from Rhincodon typus, assembly GCF_021869965.1. Classification (NCBI taxonomy): domain Eukaryota; kingdom Metazoa; phylum Chordata; class Chondrichthyes; order Orectolobiformes; family Rhincodontidae; genus Rhincodon; species Rhincodon typus. Next base: position 4,499,793 of record NC_063360.1, read on the forward strand.
GTATGGTTGTGGGAGGTACCTTACTTTCAGGAAAGTGTGAGGTGTAAGTTCTAACAGTAGGAGGAACTTTTGCTGGGGACAGGTCAGGTTGTTTATGAGCTTACAGTCTTCTCAGCTCACCTCAGTGTACGCACAAGTAAAACACCAAAACCCATCACCAGCTCTGGAAGGAAGTTCTGCCCTTTTGCTGGAACTTTCCAGGCTCCAACTTCCAGGGGCTACATCCAGAAGGTACTCGAGTTAGCACTCCATTGTGCACTCCTGGAGAATCAGTCAGCCTGTATCTGGCATCCGCACATGCCTAAGACCAGAGGCAAAGTGAATCCATTCCTCAGTGATCTCTCGATAACCAACCTCGGAATTAAGGGTTATTCCATTTCATGGGGATGTCAACAGGAGGCTATCCCAAGGGAGCATTGACTAAAGACACCGGAAAGGTCAGCACCTTTGGGTGATTCAACAGCACCTGGGACCAGTGTTGCAAAAAGCTGACTGATCTGCTGCACTCCATAGGAGTATGTTCCATTGTCTATTAAATGGTAACTAACACCCACAAGGGCATGAAGCATTCAATGTTTGTAACTGCAGAGGACGGTCACACAGGAGGTTGTCAGTCAGGTACCTTCCATCAGATGCCTCATGTGCAATCAAGTTCATTGTAGCACATAGGCCCTCAGGGAATGAAACAGGGGAAATAATAATGAGGAACTAGGAAATGGCAGAGGAGTGTTTTAAATACTTTGCAACAGTCTTTCCAGCAGAAGACACTGATATCATTCCAAAATTGTGAAATATTCAAGGACAAAAGGAGATGAGGAAATAAATGCAGTAAATATGACTTGGGATAAAGTACCAGGCAAACTAATGGGGCTGAAGATTAGTAAGGGTCCTGGACCTGATGGGATACATCCTAGAACATGAAAGGAGGTAGATACAGAGACAGTGGATGCACCAAGAGTAATCTCCCAGGAATCCCTGGATTCTGGAAAAGTCCTAGAGATTTGAGAAGTGTGAATATAACATTTTTATTTGAAAAGGGAACAAGACAAAAAGCTTAACATCTGTTACTGGGAAAATGTTAGAGTCTACTATAAAAAGATGAAAATGCAGAGCATTTAGAAATACATAATAAGATCAAATCAGCATGGCTTTGTTTTGCAGGTGGTTACAAGCAGGATCGATAAAGGGGAAGCAATTGATACAATAGGTTTGGATTTTCAGAGGGCATTTAACAAGTTACCACACATCAGGTTACTTAATAAGATAAGAACCCATTCTGTTGGTGACAGCACATTAACATGAATAGAGGATTTACTAACTAAGAAGGGATAAGTGGGGTGGTTGTCAACCTATGCCACAGGAATCAGAGCTGAGGTGTGACAATTATTTGCAATATACATTCATGATTTGGATGAGGAAAGTGAATGCACTATACACATCATTGAACAGACAATCAATTTGTTTGAAGATGAGGTTCTGTTATGTGGACCACTTAGGAGCATGCCAGAACTCGCTAGACAGGATCTCCAGAATAATGATTGTGTACTTGCCCTGCAGAACTGAGCTCAATGACAGGGGACAACATAGCAGAGGGGAAATTGGACCAGCCATTGATCTCCTCAGGCAAGAAAGAAGTGGAGTCTGATAGAGATGCTGAGAGAGGCAACAAAAGTGATGCTCATGTTGCAGAAGCAAAAATAGTAGATAGGCAAAACAGATAGGCCCAAGTGAACCAAACAGCAACTAAATTTGAGTGAGAATGAGCCAAATAGTGTGCTTCCACACTTTTGGGGATTTTGTGATTCCATGACTCTAGATTAATATGCCTGCACACTCAGAACCATGAGTCTATGAGGTACTTCTCATTTTAAAGGAATGTTTGCTTTGTTACATGTACCCTTTATGCTTCTTTTCCTTTCAATAAAATGTTTTGTGAAAGTGCCATGCTTCAATCACCTCCTGCTCAATTTCCTGGACGAAGCTTCAGAATAGAGTTATGAAGGATTATATGGGGATTGTACATAAATTAACTCAACCATCAATATGCAAGGGACAATCCTCTATTGCTGAGACATAGTGGACTTGCTGAGTGCTGACTCACAAGTCCAGCAGAAGGTTGTGCTCCCATGAGGTCATGTTCCTCCCAGATGGCAGCAGAGACTAGCACAGCTCCATATGATGCACATGTGAGTGTCAATGGAAATCAATGCCCTTCAAAGTTGACCATAACACAATCTTAAACTGCCATTCATTGAGTATCCCTTTTTCTTGTCACTTCTTCCAAAGTGCATCAGTTCAAACTTTTCAGGGTTAATTCCATCTGCTACTGATCTGCCATAACCTCTTCCATCAGGCAGAAGATACAAAAGCCTGAGCACATGCACAAGCAGGTTTAGGAACAGCTTCTTCCCAGCTATTTCTAGACTGATGAATGAATTCTCTTGCCTCAAATAATGCTGATCTTGCTAATGTTGATCTCGTCTAGCGCACACCCTGCGCAATGTAACCTGTATGCCTCTGTCTAAGTCTTTTTGATCTGTACATCCTTGTTTACTATGATCTGCCTGTGCTGCTTGTAACTGAAGATTTTCACTGTGCTTTGGAATGTGATAATAAATAAATCAATCAAACAATCAAACTGACTAAACCATCTATGTCCTCCTGTAACCTAAACCTTCTTCCTCACTTTTAACTGCCCAATGGGTGGTCTGGGGTGGCATGGTAGCGTGGTGGCTGGCACTGCAGCCACACAGGACTGGGGACCAATTCCAGCTTTGGGTGACTGTCTGTGTGGGATTCTGCCAGATGTTCTGGTTTCCTCCCACAGTCCAAAGACGTGCCGGTTAGGTGAAATGGCCTCACTTAGTTGCCACACAGTGTGCGGAGCTAGTTGGGTTAACTATATGAAATATGGGATGACAGGGATAGGGTGGAATGCTCTTCAGACAGCAGTGTAGACACAATAGACCAAGTAGCCTCTATCTGCACTGCAGAGATTAAATCTTAAGACTACTCTTCCTCTCTGCTGGCAGGAACCTTTTTCAGTTCTGAGAGCCTCAAACTCTAAAATTCTTTTTCACTTTGGATATGTCTTCTGTAAACTTTAAATGTTTTACTGCGCTCATGTGGCAATGAGCCTTATTCTAATTCTAATTCCTACAACAGATTGGAAACCACTTTTGCTGAGGTGACTTGTTTCCCCACACTCCAAGCTTGATTCTTCTGAATTGAGAGCTGGCAATTTGTCATCAGCTCAACAGTATAAATGATTTTATCCAATAACAATACAGGGGTTCTCTCAGGCTCTTGAGTGAATCACATGCTCTGTTATACACAGAGGGCACAGTTCAAATTTCTTTCTAACCTGATTTAAAAAGTATCTTCGCAGAACCAATTCAATGTCTATCTGCTTCTATTTTGAAAACTAAATCACGAAATCTAATTCTCATAACAGTACACCTTTTATCACAATGCACTGACAAGTCCATTTGTCAAACTTTAATGTTTTCAGTGATTTGACACTCAAGTGTATGACAATAATCTGTGTTTCTGGAAATACACTGAATTGCAGTAGCTAGTGGTGACTTTGTAATAAACACAACATAAAGCTATTAAGACAAAAGTGGAGGGCAAATAAAAAATATATGACCAGGATACTATTTGCTCACGTTGTAGTTTTTGCAGAATAATGGCTATATCATTTCTGAATGATTCGAATCTCTATATAATCTCTACATGTTGTCCACTAACAAAAAAGGTTTTCTTCCATTAGATTGTCCATCATGAAATTCTCTCTGTTTCTGGGCTTTGTGATGGTGTCCATTCTGGCTGTAACCTCAAGCCACATGTTTGATTCAAGACTGGATGAAGACTGGAAGAACTGGAAATCACAACATGAAAAGCAGTACACTGAGGTAAAAGGATAACTTTCTCCAGCAAGAATCTATTTCACACATTTAGCTCACTCTGAAAGGGTGGAATTCCACACATTTGACAAATTATTGAGAGATAGTAGGAACTGCCGATGCTGGAGAATCTGAGATAA
>NC_063360.1:4503937-4506799 GCF_021869965.1 Rhincodon typus
CAATCAATAGATGGTGTCATTTATCCTTCTGGTGCACAGGAGACTGTTCATCCCCAACCTGTAATGCAGCCATATTCTTATATACGACAGATGGACAGTCATCTCATTGTGACTGTGGCAGTTTAGGCCGGTTTAGACTGAAGGGAGGGCCACCTACCACCATCCCTCGGGAACAGCCATCCTGTCTTTCCCAGGTTGCCTGCAGACATCTCTCCAGTGAGTCATCAATAAACTGTGGGGTCACATTCTGGCATGTCTAATACATCTCAAAGGGTGACTGACACCGTCTGACTGATCATCCTTGCTCTCAGTGAGTAAAAATCTGTCTGGCTGCCCTTTAATTCTGGTTTACGTCTGGTGCCCAGGCCAGACGTCAGAAGGTCACAGCAGGGGCTAAAAGTCTCTGCCCACCTTCCTCATGGGATTTACCGTTCTTCTTCCAGATGCATGTGTGATGAGCAGAGAACCGTGTGATCATGGAAATAATGCTGAGCACCTCTGAACTGAAGTAACTCCCGTTTCTGTGCCCACAACCAGATTGAGAGTGCCTAATGCAAGGTTCTGCCCTCAATAACTCAGCTTACTGGGATTGCATTGGACCCTTGGTGAAATTACCATGGAATCAATAACAACACCTTTAGAAACTTCAGACCAATTTTTTTTTAAAGCAATTGTAGTTAAATCATGCATTCAATGTGATATTTTGATTTTAATATATTAATATTCATAATTCAGAGTTTGATGGGAATGTGTGGAGTAATCGGATCAGCCATGATCTTATTGAAAGTACACAACAGACTCAAGGGGCCCAATGGCCTAAATTGTATGCTCACATTGACATTGTCATTGTACACACCAATCTGAACACATCTGCAAAATTAATGGAATAAAGGAGACAAAATCTAACTTGTGAAATGTAACATTCATCCTCCACGGTCTAATTTTCTTCTGCTCACCCTCAAATGATTTGTTCATGATTAAAGATGTTGATCTTTTCCAGCTCTTTATTCATCCTACACTTTCCACTTCACTCTCTCAGACTGGAAGATCAAACAGATTTTGCTTTGTGTGCAGGAGGTAGGAGAATTGTGCAATTTCTCCGATATGGATCGAAGAATTAAAACCTAACTGAAAGGTGTTAGTTCAGGTTTCATGTAGGGATTTATAAGGCTATTGTTTTATTTTATGAATGAAAGATACAGGCCCTCATTAACCTAATGTCTTTATTCAGGATTAAGAGAACTACAAGAGAATGGTACGGGAGGACAACATGAGATACATTGAACAACATAACCTGGAGCACTTGATGGGGAAACACACATTCACTGTGGGAATGAACCGGTATGGAGATCTGGTGTGTACAAAGTGTATCGTCTGGGATCTATTAGATGCTGAATTTTGAGGTGCTGTTACTGAATGAACAGTGTTATCATAAGATCTCATTTTAACCAAGAATCTCACCTCCCTTATCAATATATATTTCTGGCAAGATAGATTCTCCTTTCCATTTTACATCCCATTTCATTCTGTTTGCTTCTGTCAAACAGGTAGTTCCATGGGCTGGGGCACTGTTTATATATCTGTTGTTCTTTCCTAATATAAAGCAGATGGTGGACAGGTTCACCACCAATTTGAAAATGACAGTGTTGACAGTACTCAACACACCAGCTGCATGAATCTCCCCTTGGCCCTCACCTCCTACAGTGAGAACTAAAACCCATCACTGGGATCAATGGAATGTAGACTTCAAGATCATATCTTATCATTAAAATCATTGGCAAATTGAGGAGAAACAAACTGGATTGTGAAAGTAAAATAATTTCTACATGAGGAATGAGGGATCCCAGTTCAAAAGGGCACTTTCCCTCCCTCCTGCCCTGCAAAAAAGACAGAAGCTCATTGGAAACCAGTCCAGAAGGACTGTCCATTCTTGCAGGATTTGTGAATACTACACAATGAATGTGGGTACACAATTCGAAACCAAAAACTGATGCTTGTGTAACACTACTTCTCAGAGTGATCAGAAGTAGGAACACTGCCCGACTTTCTCCTCTTACATTCAAGGGTCCCGAGGCCAATTGCAGACCTACTGCTTTAGCTGTGACCAGGAGTTTGTGGCAATGTTGATGATGGAATGTGAGATGCTGTTTACCTGGATGGCTTGGTTAAGCATTGATAAATTCAGCCATCATGGGGGAGATTTAACCCATTTCCCTCGTAATGAAAGTGCTCTGTAACGTTTTAATTATCATCTCCTCAAATTATTTCAAAGTGAGGCACACTTATAATCACTGCTGCCATCTTGATCATTGCACAATAGTCCAGAGCAACATTTTATCGCCTTCGGGCCCTCTATTCACCTTTACATTGAACTGTGAAGAAATTGACTCACCTAATTTTTCTCCATTTCTTTTTTTGAGACAGTAGTAGTGAATAGAACAGAATAGAACAGAAATTTATTGCCATGTGTACTTCAACATGAAAAATACAGTGAAAAGTTTTAGAAGTCATCACAGCATGGTGCCTATAAGGGTGGAGTGCCAGAGCAGCTTTGATCTCTCCGTTGGTTAAACCCAGTGAACAGGTGACAATGTATCTCTATGAGGTTATTGATCTTTGTCCTGCACAATGTCCATTCAAAAGTTAATCATTTCATAAGTGAGTGTCATTGTGTTTGATTGTTAGACCACTGAAGAGTTTAATGAACTCATGAATGGATTCTTCCAAGCTGAAGCTGATAACTCAACTGAAGAAGATGTTGATGAAGGAGATGATTTTGATGAAGATGTTGATGATCTTGAATCTGATGAAATTGAAGAAGGTGATGATGATCTGAAATTCGGAGCTGTCGACTGGCGTAAA
>NC_063360.1:4506899-4525988 GCF_021869965.1 Rhincodon typus
AAGAAGGTGATGATGATCTGAAATTCGGAGCTGTCGACTGGCGTAAATGGGGTTTGGTTACTCAAGTGAAAAGTCAGGTAACAATCAGCAGGAATTCTTCCGTTAATTATTACTTGTCAAAACTAAGTCTGAAAAAGTCTTGAAGTTATCATGAGCTTGTCTCAACTGGTAAGCAAGGTTAATTTACAGTTTCAGATCCTATTTCCAGGTCAAGTGGATGCAGAGTCAAACCTGACCTTCCATCTGATCGATGGGGCTGTTGCCTTCACATGAAATCACAGCCATAGCAATAGTACACAGAGACAATGTTAATGAAGTATAAAGCGAGTTGAAGAATTTCTAATTTGAAATCAAACAGGACAATAATCAAAGTGGAATTAAAAGAAAAAGGACAGTGTTAAACTGGGAACATGGTACAACTTTAAGTTGAAGATTGTAGTTGAAACCAAAAGTGTTGATAAACACCAGACTGGCATCCTGAGCAGAGATAACAGGAGTGCAAGGGACGACAGTCTGGCACTTTGCAAGATCTCTTACAATTTTCAGCTCATTTACAGTGTGTTATAAAGGTTGGCTCCCTTCTGAGAACTAAAGCTGAAACACCCAAAAAGGAACACTTCATCCTATAACCTGTCAAAGGATTGTAAAAAGTGGTGTAACTTGCCCTTCAGCTACTTCTAGTGGTTAGATAAAATAAATCCTTGACACTCACTTTACAATCAACAAGGAACAATTTATTTATCCAACTCTAACAGTGAGCAAATTAAAAATCTATTAACAAACTGAATAAACTCCTTTTAACTACTAACTATTCCCAAATAAAACCAGATTCTAATAGTATGCTGTTCCAATAAATAAATGTCCCATTTATATATATAAAAAAGAATTTAGTCTCTTGAAATTACAGTCAGGTTATGTGTCTTCTGTGCCGCCTTCGTCAACTCTTCTGTCAGGAATGCCTTCTCCATCGATTCTTCTGTCAGGAATGTTAACTAGTTGTGCCGTGGGTATCATTGCCATTTAGATAGCGCTTTCTCTAAGACATAGAGGAGGCTGTGAGACCCAGTGATTCTCTCTTGAAAGCTGAGGACTGTTAGCTCTGGCTGATGAAAGTTATCTCTGAGCTTTGTCCAACAGCCCCCTTCTCTTATACCCTCAATGACATATCAATATTTCTTACAATGGGATTGGTCCTATGTTGTCAAAACCAGCAGATTTAAATTTAATTGTTTTTTGATACCTAAGTGCCTGGTTCAAATTGATTGGCTTGCTAAAAACTGCTGCTTGGCCTGCTAATTGTACAGCCTTTCTGTACAAATGTTTTAATTCGGGTGCTCTCTGTGTACTTGTAAACTTTCAAACTGCTGCTCATAAACCTTCATTTTAAATCTCTAAGCACAGAAAAAGCACACCATCATTTAAAAGGACCACACCGTGTTTCCTCCCCAGCGTTTTACAAACACCAAATTCTAACTTCTTGCCTCCCAATCCACCAGTATTCTACCCAACTTCACAACAAGTTGTTGGGCTGAAGGCTGTTGGTGCTAAAGGCAGAACACACCAGCACCTTCCTGAGTCAGAGATTCGGTAAAGCTCCCCTTTCTCTTTGTTCAGTGTGCTTAGCAACAGCCTCACACGTGCTCTAATTTGTCTTTTCCATCTCTCACAGCACACTTCATCAGAGTTTGTCTTCTTTTTGAGCTCACTGTCATTTTTTTTTCATTTTCTTTGGATATTGTTGAGGCCGCTTCTGGAATATTGCATCCAGTTCTGGTCGCCCCGTTATAGGAGGGATAGTATTAAGTATTGACACATTTGTGGTGCAAATATAACTTGCTACTTATCAGCCCAAGCCTAGAACTTGATCACGTTTTGATGTGTATGCAGACAGGCTGCTTCAGTATCTGAAGAGCTGTGAATCTGTAAACATCAGCAAACATACCCATTTCTGACCTGAGGATAGAGGATGGCTAGATCTAGGACATTACTCCAGGGAGTTCCTGCAGACCTTTCCTGAGACTGAGATTATGAACTTCTAACAATCAGGACCATCTTTCTTTTTGCCAGGTATGACTCCAACCAATGGAGACCTTTTCCCCCGGTTCCCATTGATTCCAGTTTTGTGAGGACCTCTTGGTGCCCCACTCAGTCATATGTGGCCTTGAAGTCAAAGGCAGTCACTCTCACCTCAACTCAGGAGTTCAGTTCTTTTGTTCATTTTTAAGCCAAGGCTGTAATGAGGCCAGAAGTTGAGTGGTCCTGGCAGAACTCAAACTGGGTATCACTGAGCAGGTTATTGTTGAGCAGGTGCTGCTTGATAGCGCTGTTAATGATACCTTCCATCACTTTATTGATGATCCTGAGTATACCTGCAGGCTAGTGATTGGCTGGGTTATATTTATCCTTTTTTTAAAAATTGGATAAGACATACCTGGACTATTCTTCGTATTGTTGGTTTGATGTCAGTGTTAATGTTGTATTGGAACGTTATGGTTGTGGGACAAGGTCTGGAGTCCATGTTTTCAGCACTATGGCTAGAACATTCTCAGAACCTTTGCACTGTTCGTTGCCTTCAGCTGCTTCTTTTATCACACGGAGTGAATCAAATTGATTCAAGTATAACATCCATGTAGCTCAACCCTCAGGATAAATTGAGGTGGAGCAGCTATTCAGCACTTCTGGCTGAAGAAGATTGGAAATGCTTCAGCCTTATCTTTGCCGTATGTGCTGGACTCCCCCATTGTGGAGGATTGTAAAGCCTCCTTATCCAGTTCATTAAAAACCAAAAGAACTGCAGATGCTGTAAAGCAGAAACAAAAACAGAAATTGCCGGAAAAGCTCATCAGGTCTGGCAGCATCTGTGCAGAAGAATCAGTTAACATTCCGAGTTGAGTGACCTTTCCTCAGTACTCCATCCAGTTCTGAGGAAAGGTCACTCAACTCGGAATGTTAACTGATTCTTCTGCACAGATGCTGGCAGATCTGATGAGCTTTTCCAACAATTTCTGCTTTTTACCCTCCAGTTAATTGTTTAATTGTCCAACAGCATGCAGGGCCTCAGAGCTTAGATCTGGTGCATTGTGGGATTGATAAGCCCTGTCTATGTCATGCTGGATTTGCCATTAGGCAAGCCATTATCTTTCTGTTGTAGCTTCACAAGTTTGACACCTTCTTTGTGGGGTACACCTGGTGCTACTCTTGGCATGCTCTCCTGTACTCATTGAACCATCCTGATGATAATGGTAGAATGCAGGATATGCAGTGCCAGGAGGTTATGGGTTGTGGCTGGATACAATTTTGCTGCTGCTGATGGTCCACAGTGCCTTGTAGTTGCTCTGTTCTAAGTTGCTAGGTCTGTTCGAAATCTAGTCAAATAACACAATGGTGGGTATCTTCAGTGTGAAGATGGCTCTGGGCCTCCACGAAGTTTATGCAATGGTTAACCCTATCAATATTATCATGGACAGATATATCTGTAACCGATAGATTAGTGAGGATGAGGTCAATTAGGTTGTCCCTTTTGGTTTCCTGTCATAGATCTAGTCTTGCAGTGACATCCTTCAAGACTTGCCCAGGTCTGTCACACATCAGAAGAAGGGTCCAGACCCGAAACGTCAGCTTTCCTGCTCCTCTGATGCTGCTTGGCCTGCTGTGTTCATCCAGCTCTACACCTTGTTATATCAGAGGTACGACTGAGCCACTCTTGGTGATGGGCATTGACGTCCCCACCCAAAATATATAGTGCCGCCCTAAATGCTTCTTCCAACTGATGTTCAATGCGGATGATTCTTAATTCATCAAATGAGTTTAGTCCAGTAGGTGTTAATCAGTAGGAGCCTTCCTTGCCCATGTTTGCTGATGCCGTTTGAATTAATGAGATCCCGAATAAATGCTGAGGACTGTCAGGACAATTCCCAGCAACTGTATACCAGTGTGCTATCACTTCTGATTGGTTGGGACTTCCAGTGCAGCAGCAATTTCCAAATGACCATTCCCAATACCTTGTGGTATTTGCCACATCTGCCAGAAGAGGCACTTTTCTGAGGCAGCAAGAAGGTTTAAATCATGACAGCAATGAGTACAACTATGTTTGCTCAGGCATAATTACCAACAACTCAGGAGCTGGTGCAGATACACCTGCTCCTTCTGAAAGCTAGGCTAAAACTCCTCTCCACATACACACAGCAATGTAACAGAATGGGTAGTATCAAATGTAACGTGAACAATAACTCTTTCAGTACCATTGACATGTGCACCATTTTCCTATGATTAACAATTATACAATCATGTACATGATGATATTTTCTTTACCAGTGCTCAAGATCTCTGACTTCATAACTTCATGGGGTCCAGACTTTTCAAAAACTCTTTCAGAATGCACTCTGTTTGGATTCTCAAGAATGCTAGATCTTTAGTTTGAGTGCTGAGAGCTCTGGTTTTGATCTCCATTGAAGGATCTTTTATTTCTCAGATACTCTTGGCAGAAGAAGTTGCACCGTCTTGTTACCCCTTTTCCATTGTCTGGGAGACCTTTAACTTGGTGAATACCCATCAGCTAGAAAGTGTTTTCTTCCTTGCCGTGTACCTTTCTGATACTTTTTGTGCTCCTTTTCAGGGTATCCATTGTGGAAGCTTAAACTAGTCAATTCCTTCTTGTCAACCATGCCATGAATCTGTGGACATTGACCTTGCTGTCATGGAGTCACATGCAGCCCATCCTCATTGGTTTGTCCATCTGGCTGTTTTTGTTAATTTCATTCATGGGACGTAGATATCACTGGATGAGGCATTATGTATTGCCATGTCTAATTGCACCTGGAAATGAGTAACTTGCCGGGGCATTTCAGAGGGCAATAAAGAGTCAACCACATTATATGTCTGGAGTCATGTATGGGCTAGAAGAGGTAAGGATATCAGATTTCCTTCCCTCAAAGATGTTAATGAAACCAATGTATTTCTGAAACAATTGATAATGTTTACACGATCACCCAAGAGTGAGTGGTAATTTAAGAATCACTAGTGCTCCCGGGGAATGAGGAAATACCTGAATGATTCATTCATGATCGAAGTCCAGCAACACATTAAGGGAGTGAATGTCCAACAGGTCATAAAATGCTACTGACAGTTCTCAGGGAGCTCCCAGCCTCACATATGTGCAGCTACCCTAATACCTGTGGAAATCCAATGGCGGCAGTAAATCCCATCACTCTGGCCCTCGTACTCTATGGTGTTTTGCACAAAGCCTAGAAAACACATGACGAAAATTAATGAACATCATTGATGTAAATCTGAGTTCCGGTTGATGATGGATGAAAAGACGATTTTATTTTTACATCAGCAAGTTTTACTGCGATTGTATTTCTGTCATTACCAGGGGGCCTGTGGCTCTTGCTGGGCTTTCAGCGTGACTGGTGCAATCGAAGGACAGTGGGCAAAGGTCTGTAGAAGACTGGTTTCTCTGAGTGAACAGAACTTGCTTGATTGTGACAGAAGGAACCATGGATGCAGTGGTGGAAATAAAAAGCTCGCCTTTCGATACGTGAGAAGAAAAGGTATTGAGTCGGAAAATACTTATCCATACACAGCACAGGTAAATCACTTTACAATCTGTTTCAAATTCACCAGGTACAACATGTTTACGGCATTCATGGTGTTAGACAGTGTAACCCAGCACTAATCAAATGGCAGCTGACATCCTACTCTGGATCAATCCTTCGCTGAGAATCTGCTCCCAGGTTTCTGTCAGTGTCACTGTACAAGTAGCGTGAGGAAGGCTGAGAAAATATCACCTTTCAGGACAGGGCCAGCTCTCTCTCTCATTTCTCCCTTATCCTGTAACGACCTCCTGAATCGCCACTCAAAACCTCCTGGTCTTGTGTGATCGCTGAATAACAGACCACAGGGCGAGTGGTGGCAGGAAGAAGGTCCCAGGGTGAACAATGTGTATGATTGACATGTGGGAGGCTGTCAGTAGGGCCCTCCCTATTTCCCAATACCACATCCCTCTATAAAATAAGGACCCTCTTCTGGAGCCAGAAAGCAGCATCACAGAAATTTGCTTGTTGTGCTCCCTGTATGGGTTCATGCCAAAAGCAGCTGGGGGAGACCTTCAAGTGGTCAACCATTGCTGATCTAAGAGCCTCAATTGCTGGCAGATTAAGAAGACCATTCATAGACTGACCATCACAGACTTGTTCAGGGTATGGGCAAGTGCTTGTCACCCTCATGTCCAATGAGCTACTGCCTCTCCCACTGCAAATTCAGCACGTGGCAATGTATTAAATTCCATCCTGTTTTTTTTCTGGAAGCATACTACGTTCTCAGAAAGGCAAATGGGTGACACACTGACCAAAACCTTGCCTGTAGTTTGCAAGAGGAAGACTCTTCAATAGTTACTCTTAGGTTATGGAATAGGTCCCTGACCAGACAGGCATGAAACTTGGAGGCAGGTGCATGACCATCATCAGATATGATGTTCCAAAATAATGATCTTGTCTCATCTTCATTCACTCTGTCTATCTTAAGAAGTTAGTGGAGAAAGTCAGTAATGTCTGTTTAATGGACAATAACGTCAGTAAACGTGGAACCTGGATTATGCAGCACATTTTCATTTAAATATTTTGATGAGCAAAACACCGCATCATTGTGAGTGTCTGAGGGCTGACAAGTTGTCAGTAGAACTTTGGCAAGATATTCATGAACACTAACTTTCAATATTTCCTTTTAACAATTAGCAAGGACCCTGCAAATTTCAGAAAAAAAATACTGCTGCCATAATCGGCAGATACAGAAATGTACAAAGAGGTGAACATTATTTAGCGTGGGCTTTGAGAAAAATTGGACCAATCGCTGTTTCTCTTAATGCGCATCTAAAGTCCTTCCACTTATATAAAAAAGGTAAGAAATAGACTGTGTGGATAAGGTGTATTAATTGGACAATCTACAAATTCCACATAAAATATTTAAAAAGTCATCTGTATGCACACATTTCCTGTCAAATTGTTTGTTGGTGTTAATGCTGTCTCAATATGGATAAGGCGTACTATAAAGCTCATCCCCTTATTCATATTTCTCTCCTCCCCCGGGCTACAGGCAGCCCAGTGCTGCCAGACACCATGGGGTTAAATTTCAATCAGATTGGAAACTGAGCTCAGGAATGGTGATGGGAAATTTACCCGCTCCATTTTGCAGTGATGCAGGCAGCTCAGAAGTTTTGTGCTGTCACTAATGTAAATGACTGTGAGGTGCAGCTCAGTGATGATGTGCTGCTGAGTGAACGCACACCTTGGCACTGGGCCCAAGGACATGTGAGGCTGGCACCATTTAAAGCAGTCCACATGACTAAAAGACAACCCTGTCCCTCTTCAAGGAGCAGGGGATTGAACTCAAGAAGAGACTCTGAGCAGAAAGGGAAATGGAAATGGTGCAACAGGCCAGGCAGCAGTCCCGAGGGTCTCTGAGACAGCACTGGAGACCTTAGTACAGGAGGTGAACACAAGAAGAGAGGTGCCCTTCCTTAAGCGAAGTAGGGGGCCCTCCAGGCAGACACTGAGAAGGCAGAGAGAGCAGGTAGCTGTCATAGTCAATGCTACAGTTGAGATGTGGTTCCCCTGCACCATGGGGAGGACACTATCCTGGCAAAACCACTCTGCCTCCTCCTCTATGCTCAGAGGGAACACAATGGGCTCCCGTCTTCTGGTATAAATAGCATCTCTCACCTCTCTGATATGACAGTGAACTGGGAGATGTCAGACATGGAGTCTCCTCCAACCTGAATGGATCCTGTGGTGAAAATAATATCTGGGCCACAATCAGCTTCACAACTGCTGGCAGTGCTATCCTCAGCTTGCTCCGTTGTCATGTTTCCAATGGACCTTCAAAAGAGTCCACGGCAGCAGACATCCTGGACATTGTGTTGCAGGTTAAAACAGATACCTAGCAATGTGGGTAGAAGGTTGACGACCTTCAGCATTGTGCATGGGTAAGTGTCACCATCTTCTCTCTGTTACCTCAGATTTACAGGGCCACTACTCATTCGAACTTTACCACGGTCATCATGAAACACCTCACTATGCAGCACTGGGATATGACACTGACAACCTCACATCTCTCTCTCCTGAAAGGCATTCATCGTTATTCCACAGTTTCACTTACTGCTGTTTAATTCCAAAAACAATCAGTGGGACATTTAAAGCATAGATATTTGAAACCAGAATCACACAAGTGCATGAAGCATACAATCAGATGGATAGCATTGTATATATTCAGAAAATGCCAGTGACTGTAAAAAAGCTCAATATCCACATATCACGTGCACTAAGCAGAGATTGCTGCCCAGATTGATTGTCAACAGAATCTTTAAACAATGTAACAAAGTCCAAACAGTTCATTCATCCTGGAAACAGGTTCCAATTTGTGCATGCTCTGTGCAGCATGGGTCAAGTTGTGCTCTCTTGGATAGCTTTACCGGTCAATGTCCTCACTTCCTTTATTGTCACTAGCTATGTAGCATTTATTGCCCATCCCTAATTGCCTAAAGGGCAGTTAAGAATCAATCACATTGCTGTGGGTTTGGAGTCACATGTAGGCCAGATCAGATAAGGATGGCAGTTTCCTTCCCTAAATGACATCAGTGAACCAGATGTTTTTTTTCCTGACAATTGACAATGGATTCAAGGTCATCATTAGATTCTTAGTTCCAGATATTTATTGAATTCAAATTCCACCTTCTGCCATGATGGGACTTGAACCCAGGTTCCCCAGAACATTATCTGGGTTTCCAGATTTACAGTCCAGTGATAATACCACTAGACCATCACCTCCTTTCATCCTTACTGTTAATGCCTGGTTTCATCTACATCCAAGACATTCCCCTTTCAACAGTTCCTGTTGTGAAACATGTCACTGTGATGTAGCCCATTTTCACTGGGCTATTCTGCAAGACCCACACCAGACTGGGCCAAGCGTCAGAACCTTGTCTTAAATCTATGGTCTATTCCACTGTGACCCTGGTGGAAGGAAGCAAAGTTTCTTTGTTCTCTGATAGTCTGAGGTTTTCCGAAAAGTGTCATCAGCCATGTTTGAAGGAGGGGGTGGGGGTTTCCCCTTATCTCCCAGCAAACATCCCTGCATTGCCTGAGAATCTTAGAATAATACAGGAACCTGGGAGTTCCCTAAGATATAAGAATCATGGCAGGATACCTCCAGCTTTGTCACTGCTTGTTGTGCAGTATGGATAGAGTGAATGCCTTTTTCTGTTGAAGACCTCAATAAGTTGGTGACAATATACACTCAAAACATTGCGGCTTCAGTCGATGGCATCCTGGACCTAGGGCAAGCCTGCAAAGGTGGCACCAACACTGCCCACGTTGCTTGCCTCTCCTCAAGACAGGGGGGAGATTATGAGCAGAGATAGTAGGAACTGCCGATGCTGGAGAATCTGAGATAACAAGGTGTAGAGCTGGATGAACACAGCAGGCCAAGCAGCATCAGAGGAGCAGGAAAGCTGACTTTTCAGGTCTAGATTCTTCTTCATGAGCAGTTGTGATTTGGGGGAAACATCATCACACTGGGGAGGTGATGGCTTAGTGGTATTATCACTGGGCTGTAAATCCAGAGGCCTAGGTAATGTTCTGGGGATCCAGGTTCAAATCCTGCCATGGCAGATGGTGGAATTTGAATTCAATAAAAATCTGGAATTAAGAGTCAGATGATGACTGTGAATCCATTGTTGATTGTTTGTCTGGCCTTCATGTGACTCCTAACTTCCCTCTGAGCAATTAGGGATGAGCAACAAATGCTGGCTCAGCTAGTGAAGGCCTCCTCCCATGAATGAATAAAAACAAAGTTACATCTGGAATGTATGTATGTGCTCAGCATGACGAGATATCCTCAGCTGTGTTTAGAATCATAGAATCATCAAAACCAGGCTATTCGACCCATTGGGTCCACATTGACTCTCTGAACAGCATCCCACCCAGACCCAGACCCCCACCCTGGCTGTGGTCAAGTAAGTGCAAAGGAAATGAGTGCCGGGGGAAAGGCATTGGGAAAAGAAGAAAAGAGAAAGTCTGTGAAAGGGAATTAGGTGTGAATTGGTGCTGCAGTGTCAAAAGGAGTGATAGTGAGAGAAGCACAGTAAAAGGCCATGTGTTCCAGAGGAGATGTGAATGGCACAGGTGAGGACACTGGGAAACATTAGTAAAAGTGAGACAGAGTAATATCAGAGTAGAATGTTTTGCAAAGAGCATTATAGACCAGAAGACAATTGGAATGTAAAACACATCAATAAGCACAGGAAGGAAATAATGATCATATATTTGACAATTACGTTACATTAAAGGTGAGTGTCTCCTCACAGGAGTTTACGCTGATTCAAGATGCACCCAACGCCGAGGCCATGCAGTGCTCTTGGTTGGATATGGAAGGGAGAATGGAATGAACTATTGGCTGGTTAAAAACAGGTATGTACTTTATAGAAACAACAAACAGCTAATCAGAGCTGGGGCAGTCTCACAAGCACTGGATTTAGCCCCAGTGTTCCTGGGCTAGGGATGGAAACATTAGCCAAAATTCCCACTGCTGTCCAAAGGCACTGGAGAAGGTGCATAAAAATTCACAAGGACGATGTTAATACCGAGAGAATATATTTATCAGAAAATGCCAGACAGAGTGGAGCTTTGTTCTCAGGAATAAAAAAGTAAAGCAGTAACTTGATAGAGAATTTTAAGATAATCAAATGTTAGATAAAATAGGTGGAGAGAAAATATTTCCATTTGTGGGGCCTTCAAAATAGGAGCCATTAAAATAGTGGCAAGGCAGAATACTGTGGGGACTGGGAATGTGAAATAAAAACAGAAAACAGAAAGCATTGGCGAAATTTCAGCAGCATCTAAGAGGAAAGAGAAAAGGAGTTAATGTTTCAGGTCTGACAACTTTCACCAGAACTGGAAGAAGTTAAACATGTAACAGTTTTGAACAAGGGGGAGTGGGACAGAACAAAAGAAAAGTCTGAGAGTGTGAAAGAGAGGAGAGATTCAATGACAGAAAATACTGTCTTCTAAAGCTAATGCAACAGGAAAAGCAAGAGGAACTAAAGATGTGCCTAGAATAAATGTATGGCTATCTAAAAGACATAAATATGAAACAAGGAAATAAAATGGGAGTAGAGTTTATCGTTTGAAATTGTTGAACTCAATGTTCAGTACAGAAAGTTTACATTGCCTGATCAAAAGCTGAGGTGCAGTTCCTCAAGCTTATGTTGAGCTTTTCTGGAACCTCGCACAGGCCGGAGGCAGGGATGTCAGTGTCAGAGAAAGGTGTAGTAAAATAGGTGACCACAGGGCAATGGACAGACTGAGCTACTCAGAAAGCAATCACCTGATCTGCATTTGATCCCCCCATAGTACAGTAACCACGTTTTGAATGGAGATCACAGTACATTAGATTAAAAGTACATGTTAATCACTTTCACTTTGAAGAGATATGATGTGGACCTCAGACAAGGAAGAGAGAGCATAAGGGTTTGGTGTGATATCTCTTGTATTTACAAGGAAAGGTGTCATACAAAGTGATGGAGAGTTCAGGGTGACTGAAAAGTAGACCAGGGAATCAGAGAGGGAATAGCCCCTTGGAAATGCTAAAGGGAAGGAGAATATGAATTTTGTGATGGCATTGCACTGAAAGTGATGAAAACTGTTGTCCACATTTTCTTTCCATTTGTTTCATTGTTTGATTATTTTTCTTTCAGCCAGGCACACTTCTTCTTTCCTTTCTTGCTCCATCTCCATTCCCTTTGTCCATTTCTGTCATTCAGTCTCTCCTGTCTTCCACCCGTACCATTTTGTCCTCATCCCTCCCACTCCTTGCTCAAAACCTATCACATTTTTAACATTTCCCAGTTCTCAATGATGGACAAAAGCCAGAAGTTTTAATTGTTTCTCTGTCTCTCGACTAATGCAACCTATCCAGCTAAGAGTTTCCAGCAATTGCTAACTTCTGAGTATAAGATAGTCATTAACGAATCCAATCAGAACCACAGGAGGAAGGTCTTTACCCAGAGGGGGATGGTATTGGAAAACTATTACCATGAGAAGTGGTTGAGCTGAATGACACAGATATATTGAAGAGGAAGTTGGATAAACACATGAGGGTGAAGAAACAGAAGGAGGTGTTGACAGGGTTAGAGGAAGGGGACAGGGAGGAGACTCGTGTGAAGTATAAACACTGACACAGAGTGAATTTCCTGTCTCTGTGCTGCAGCCTGTGTATATATTTAACCAACATGAAACACTGTGTTTATCTGGATGTGAAGGCTTAATGGCAGAGCTGTCTGGGATAATATCATGTTTGGAGGAGGTAGATTGAAAAAAACAGAAGGTGCTGGAAAAGTTCAGCAGGTTTGGCAACATCTGTGAAGAAAACATCAGAGTTAACGTTTCGGGCCCAGTTCCAAGGAAGGGTCACTGGACCCGAAACATTAACTATGATTTTTTTCTTCACAAATCCTGCCAAACCTGCTGAGCTTTTCCAGCAACTTCTGTTTTTTTTTCCATGATTTAAAGCATCTACAGTTCTTTCAGTTTTAATTGGAGAAGGTGGTGGCTGGATTAGATTGGATGGTGGAATGTTTAGAGTAGGTGGTCTTGTGGTTCAGTAGGAAGGCTCCTTCCTGCCATATCTGAACTAAAACCTCCAAGTTCAAGCTTCACCCCAGGACTGGCTGGCCAAGAACATTCATCAGACACTTTATTGCCAACAGTTCATAATAAATCTGCGAATCCTTTGCACACTTTCATCCTATTCTTCAAAGGGGAAAAAATCTGAGTGGAGATAGGAAACATACAAAATATGGTTCATTCAGGTAGATATTATCAGTGCTTAATGGGTGGTACAATAATTTGGTGACATTTGAATGGGGTGATAGTATTTGGAGGCATGTTTTTAGGGTGGAGTAACCTTGCAGTGCAGGACACATGTGTATGTGAATGGACAGAGATTGGGTAACCTACAGCCACTATCAACTCAGCCACCACTCAGACAACCTCCTGTGGCAGGCAACCTCAGGATGATGTTAGTAAAAGCTTTTGGAAATTCTTCACCCCCATAAGGCCAGCAGGCAATCTCCAGGAGGCCACAACCACTAATCTCACTCATAAAATCCCTACAGTGTGGGAACAGGCCATTTGGCCCATCAAGTCCACACCAACCACCCCCCAAAGAGCATCCCAACCAGACCCACCCCACTATCCTATAGCCCTGCATTTCCCATAGCTAACCCACCTGGTCTGCACATTCCTGGACACAATGGGGAATTTAACATGGCCAAACCATCTAACATGCACATGTTTGGACTGCAGGAGGAAACCGGAGCACTCAAAGGAAACCCACAGACACAGAGAGAATGTACAAACTCCACATAGGCAATTACCCAAGGCTGGGATTGAACCCAGATCCCTGGTGCTGTGAGGCAGCAGTGCTCGCCACTGTGCCACTTACTCCCTTGCTACCTGCTCCAGTTTGAGATGTCTCCCCTCACAGAATCTCCCCTCATGCCATTTGGAAGCTTGTAGTGAATCCACACTCACTGTAGGTGCTGAAAACCTATGTCAGATATCACAATGATGTAAGTCCTAGCTTCTGGTTTGCAGCTTGTACGACTGTAGTCTAGTGCCACTCAGCTCTCTGACTCAAATCAGATAAAATATACTTGAACTGAATCTAATGTCTCAAAAGATCTCAATCCTCTCCCAGTGTAAATAACTCAATTCTTCACAACTATCTTTTGAAACAGCTTTGAAATGTTAAAACCAATTTCATTTTCTTGTTTGTCAGTTGGGGAACAGAATGGGGTGAAGAAGGTTACATCAAAATAGCTAAGAATAAGGGAAATCTGTGTGGAATTGCTAACCATGCAGTCTATCCAACCGTGAAAAGGAGAATGTGTAAAATCACAGTTTCATCGGACTCCGCCTGAAAGAATGAGGGAACCATTTCTGCTGATGTTGACTCATTCGATACCATTGCTTTAACTGTCTGCTGCAATTTGAAAAGTGGGATAATATCAGCTTCTGCACATTTCTATAGCTTCACATAAAAGGCCAATGTCATTGTGTGTTTGATACATGTAACCACATTAATATGTTAGTGACTACATTCTCCAGCTTGTGGAGAGACAATGACCCGCATGTACAGCTGCTGTTGAGCGATATAATAAACACTGCCTGTAATCACTTTGAGAGTCTGTTTATTCCAAAAGAACAAATATTGTTTTTTGATTCATGAATTGTCTTGTTTCCTTTGAAATTTAACATCCTAAAATCGTGTGGAAAAATGCACAGAACTTCGAAAAAAGCCTATGTTTTCTGACACCAGTACAATGAATGAACAAGTGCAATGGGGTTGTTGAGGTAAATAAGGTTTACCTGGAAACCCTCCTGGAAACAGAGTTTAATGTGACCAGACTGTAGACTGGCACCCTCCCTGTGAGATTGAGTTCAGACAAGGGCTAATATGTAATTTCATTCAGAGATTGGTAGGAAACAACATTGCATAGAACAGCAGGAAAACAAAGCAGTTTAAATATGACAAAATACAT
Organism: Rhincodon typus; assembly: GCF_021869965.1. NCBI lineage: Eukaryota > Metazoa > Chordata > Chondrichthyes > Orectolobiformes > Rhincodontidae > Rhincodon > Rhincodon typus. The sequence goes on from NC_063360.1 coordinate 4,521,496, forward strand.
CATTTCCGAGTTAAAATAATGCAGTGCAGAAATAAGACTCAGATGTTCAGACAGCCAAAGAGTTTTTAGATTGGACTCATGTAGCAGGATTCAGTGCAGCTGACTCCCTGGGAGTCTGCGCAAGAAATTGAAATTCCTCTGTATCTGAAATCCATTGAGAGTGTTCATTAAAACCAAAGAATTCAAAAGGATCTTACATAAGTTTTATAGATACACCGGAAAGGTTAAAGGTTTAAAAATCTAGTCAAACTCCTTGCTAACTATTAACCAAATCATAAGACCATAAGATAAAGGAGCAGAATTAGACTATTCAGCCCATTAGGTCTACTCCACCATTTGATAATGGCTGATATTTTTCTGAACCCATTCTCCTGCCTTCTCTCTGTAATCCTTGATCCCTTTAACTAATCAAGGACATATCTATCTCTGTCTTAAAGACACTCAATGACTTGGCCTCCACAGTTTTCTGTGGCAGTGAGTTCCACAAATTCACACCCTCTACCTGAAGAAATTCCTCCTCATCTTAGTTCTAAAGGGTCATCCCGTTGGTCCAAGGCTGTGTCCTCATTTCCTAGTCTCTCCAACTAGTAGAAATATCTTCTCCACATCCACTCTATCTGGGCTTCTCAGCATCCTGTAGTTTTTCATGAATTTCCCTCTCATTCTTCCAACCTCCATCAGGTACAGACCCAGAGTCCTCAACCACTCTTTATATGATAACCCTTCACCCCCAGGATCATTCTTGTAAACCTCCTCTAATGCCAGCAAATCTTCCCTCAGATACGGGGCCCAAAACTGCTCATAATATTTCAAATACAGTCCGAACAGAGATGTGTACAGCCTCAGCAGTACATCTTTGCTCTTGTATTCTGGCCCTCTCGGAATGAATGCTAATATTGCATTTGCCTTCCTAACTTCTACTGAACCGGTACATTCACCTGAAGATAACTTTGAACTAGGTCTCCTAAGCCCCTTTGTGATTCACATTTCTGAAGCCTTAGCCCATCAAAAAATAGTCTATTCTTCCTGCCAAAGTGCAAAACCTCCTATTTTCCTACAGAGTATTCTACCCACCACTTCTTTGCCAACTTTCCTATCCTATCCAAGTCCTTCTGCAGTCTTCCTGCTTCCTCAACACTACCTGCCCCTCCACCTAGGTTTGTGTCATTGGTGACACCCCAACTCCATTTCCCATGATTCCCTGAGAATCCCACAAAGTGATTCACAACCCCTCTCTAACCCATGCCAGCCTGGTTGCAGCTGGCACCCTTATTATGTCAGGTCCTGTTGGAACATATACCACCTGGCTGGGAGTACTGGAGTCAACAGTCACCCATATATCAAGGTGCACCCCACCACCCCCAAACCCTCACCCAACCTTGCAGAGACGATACCACTTCCCATTCTGGAAGTGATCCTGATATCCTACCACCACCTTGTCCCTCCCTCAACATATCCAGATCCAAACCCCAAACCCCAAACCTACCCTCAGAACCCAGCTGACCCCTCTCTGCCTAACCCAATTGGCACATTACCATCTTACTTACGCACCTGGCACTCTATCTCCCTCACCCACATGGCACACTACTCCCTGACTCACTCACCTGGCAGCCCATACCTTCACTTAGCTTGAGCACTTACTGTTTCTCAGTCATGCACAACGTGCATTTGGGATCTTTAACTGTGGAGCACTGTGTGCTGTATTGGTCTCCACATATAAGGAAGGATGTTAGCGAATTGAAGGATGTTTACTAAATTAATGTCTGCAATGGGCAGGTCACCTTATAAAGTAAAGTTGAACAGGTTTGCCTCTATTATCCAAGGCACAGAGATTAAGAGCAGGGAGGTTTATATTAAAGGTAGAGCATTAGCATGGCTCTACTCTATATGTAAGTCTGAATACTGTGTAGGTAACCTTCTAGTCTGGATGCTTTCTCCAAAACGTGAAGCCAATTACTTTCCCTCCAAGATTTTGTCTGCTGTCTAAGCTAAATATTCAAATTTAGAACACAAAATTTTAGTACTGATATTCAGCAGACAATGATTCTGCATTCAGTTATTTGCAAAGAGATTTGTTGTAGAAACCCCTAAATAGACAGTAATTGTGATCTGGAATACATTGCCTGAAACTGTGGACATAGCAATTCTAACAGCAATTTTCTAACTGGAATGTATAGTCTCATGTAGCTATGGAGACAGATCGGGATGTGGGAGTAATTGAGCAATGGGGCAGCACGGTGGCTCAGTGGTTAGCACTGCTGCCTCACAGTGCCAGTGGGTTTGATTCCACCCTTGGGCAACTGTCTGTCTGGAGTTTTCACATTCTCCTCGTATCTGTTGGGTTTCCTCCCACAGTCCAAAGATGTGATGTTAGGCGAATTGGCCATGCTACATTGCCCATAGCGTCCAGGGATGTGCAGGCTACGTGGTTTAGTTATCGGAAATGCAGGGTTACAGGAAAATGGGTGAGTCTGGGTGGGATGCTGTCTGGAGGGTTGGTGTGGACTCAATGGGCAGAATGGCATGCTTCCACGCTGTAGGGATTCTATGATTCTAACTCTAACTAACTGTGCATCCAGGATTACAGTACCTCCTGGCCAAAACAAAAGGTTATGACTGGACATTTGCTACAAGCTGGACAATTCCATGGTCACATCCAACACCTAAACTGCCTACCTAACTCACTGAGATCTACAGATATGAACATAGATCTACAAATAGATGGGTCCCGACCCAAAATGTCAACTTTCCTGCTTCACTGATGCTGCCTGCCCTGCTGTGTTCCTCCAGCTCCACACTGTTTATCTCTACAAGTAGATGACCTGGTCAATGAAAGAGAAGACATTCTGCATAATGGCCTCATGTATTTTGGGCAATCTGTGCATCACATGTTGTGGCAGTAAATATGCAATGATCCAACTATGAACGTTACTGTAATGGCAAGCATGGGCCATCAACATTAAACTTCAATCATCTGATCTGAATATCTGAAACCTTCGTGGAATTCAGTGTTTTTTTTATATATGAAGTACAAATACTGACCTAAAATGTCAGCTGTGAAGTCCAGGAAACCCAGGTGTAGTACACTACACTGGCTGCACAGAAAGTGTCATTTCATCCAAAGACTGATGAAACCCAACAACCAAGTTAGCATCAAGAAATTCACATCTATATTGAGAGATGAATTGTTGTCTGTGGAGCATTCAGCTTGGAAACACAATGGAGTAAATTCTGGTCCTGTGCAACAAACTATATTTCATTAATTTGCTTGGCAGAGCCGAGAGAGAGAGAGAGAAAATTAGATTCAATTTTGGAGACGTTTGCTCTCACTCTCTCTCTTCTTTCTTCATATCATCTTGCAAAAGAATGGGCTTGTAAACAGATACTTGAGAAAACAGCCATTCCCTGAGAGCTCCAAGATTCTACAAATTTCACTCCTACTGAGGTGATAAGGCAATAACTAAACAATTGCCTACTCAGGTCTCAATCTGACACATCCAGGACTCCAAGGTCTTTCAAATTGATCTTCTTTCACCTTCATATTCAAGCTAGACATCTTCCCCTTTTCTTTTCAAACTTATTACCTGCGTCTCTGTTTGATGTTGTGATTTATCACTTTTGTTCTTGGGGTAGTAGGTAACAAAATTCCTCTTTCTTTCTCTCAAGGGAACCTTGGAATTAGCTCCTTCGTTTTGGTGCAGATAAATAAGTTTTATTTGAGGTGTGAGAGCTGTGTTTTAAAAAGAAATAAAACTATTTGTTGTGAGCCAGTTGGATTTAAAAAAGAAGAGATGAATCACCCTTCCTCAGCTGTTGCAACAGGATACAGTTTTGCAGACAACTATATCACTTTCAGAATATTCAAAAGATGATAAGACCATTCTGGCTCAGTCAGAATATCTCAAGGAGATTTTTGTTAAGGGAAAGCATCATTCGATGGTCCATGTGACCTGATACTTTCCAGCAGTTGCAACAGATACGCATAAGAAATGATCAAACTAGAAGCTTGGCTGGGAAGATGGAATATTAGCCAGGAAATTGCCAAGGCATAAAAAAGCTGGTCAGAAATGAAGGCGTGCTAAATCTTCATGCTCAGCAACTTTGCCTCAAAAGATACGCACACACCCATGGGCCATGCTCACTACTGACTTCTTCAGGTCAGGGCTTGATTTCCTGATCGTAATGGATTATATTTGTAATGTTTTCTTATTACCCATCATGACGTGACACATTGAGTATGACCAGTGCTAACACATTGGCATTGATTTTCAGTCCATTCAGGGCACCATAGGAAGGTGATCTGACACCATCTCCAATAGTTATCAATTACCATCCCCAATAACCATTTACAGACATCCCCAAAAACCATTGGCAGCCATCCCCAATAACCACTGGCAGCCATCCCCATTAACCACTGGCAGCCATCCCCATTAACCATCATAGTCATCCCCATTAACCATCAACAGCCATCCCCATTAACCATCAACAGCCAT
>NC_063360.1:4526488-4540319 GCF_021869965.1 Rhincodon typus
AGGAGCAGGAAGGCTGATGTTTCGGGCCTAGACCCTTCATCAGAAGGGTCTAGGCCTGAAACGTCAGCCTTCCTGCTCCTCAGATGCTGCTTGGCCTGCTGTATTCATCCAGCTCTACACCTTGTTATCTTAGATTCTCCAGCATCTGCAGTTCCTCCTATCTCTGATACAATTTTAACCCCTTCTTTCAGGGGTTGGGTTTATTGACTTTCATTTTTATTTTAGCGAATGCAAATGTCTGAAGTGAAGTGATGGTCTCTTCACTTTCTGAGCTGAAGCTGAGTAAACTGCCATTAGTCTGCAGCAGGGAGAACCATTACCCATCGGTAATGTACAGCTTGGCTTGTATCTCTCCACCAGTGCACAAGGGGTTTGTATTGAGGTGGAGATTGGCCATGTGTGTGCCCTGATTTGGCCTAAGGCAAGGATCACTCTCCCCGTGACAGTTCATAGCCCGCCATTCTACAGATGGGGGTTGTCACATGAAACCTTTCAGCGTTTTCCACTAGTTAACTTAAAGGGAGTATGCTGTGGGATCTTGCTCAGGATGGGGTACCCAGGTGGGCAGTAGGTTGGTTGGACAGGTCATCATGGACTGGGTATTTGAGATGCGCCATGGATTGTTTTACCCAGGTTTTGGGTTTTCATCAGTCAGCAGATATGTGGAGCATGATGTTTGCAAGGACAGGAAGTCAGGATGACAGGTGTTAAGTGGAGGAGGGATTGGGTATTTTTATTTTATGCATTAACAGGATGAGGGCGTCGCTGGCTAGGTAGTATTTATTGCCCATCCCTAATTGCCCAGAGGGCCGTTGAGAGTCGATCACATTGCTGTGGGTCTGGAGTCACACGTAGGCCAGACCAGGTAAGGATGGCAGTTTCCTTCCCTAAAGGGCATTGGTGAACCAGATATGTTTTTCCTGACAATCAACAGCGGATTCATGGTCATTATTAGATTCTTAATTCCAAATATTTTATTGAATTCAAATTCCACCATCTGCTGTGGCAGGTTTTGAACCTGGGTCCCCAGAACAATTTCTGAGTCTCTGGATTAACAGTCCAGCGATAATACCGCTAGGTCATCGCCTCCCCACTAAAATGGAAACAATACTGAGTGCAGGACTGAGGGAGTGCTGTGTTTGGAAATGCTGCTGTTAAGTCCAGAATAGTTAAGTTAAGGGCAGGTATCCTGGCCAATAATTATCCTTCAACCAACACATCACCATCACATTATCTGGTCATTTACCTTTATTGTTATTTGTGGGACTTTACCATATATAATATTCACTATACTTCATAAAGTACCTTTTTGTTGTAAAGTATTTTTGGACATTCAGAAGTTTACTTAAATGCAAATTCTAAACTTTTAAGAGATAACTGTTTTAAAAAAAAGCAAATCAAGAACAAACAATTGAACATTAAGAAAATAACAATGCAGAAAGAGAATGGAAAAGATGAGAGGTTTTGGAAGGACTGAAGTACAGACAATGGAGTGTTCACAATTTTACATTTTTCTCTAAAATCTGTTTGAATTGCTCATTGTTGCCGTCTGCCGACACACGATGGAATGTATGCATATGTATAGTCATCATGTAAAGGTGATATGGGACTGAACCATGAGTTCTCACATGGAGGAATAGTTCAATGGAGCTAAGGGCAGAATCTTATGACAGGTATCCCGATAGAGGAATAGAGATGCAGAGCATGGAAACAGACCCTTTGATCCAACTCGACCATGCCAACCAGATATCCTAAATTAATCTAGTCCTACTTGCCAGCATTTGGTCCATATCCCTCCAAACCCATCCAGATGCTTTTTAAATTGTGTAATTTATCCACCTTCACCACTTGCTTTGGCAGTTCATTTCATACATGCACCATCCTCTATGTGAATAAGTTGCCCCTTAGGTCCCTTTTCAATCTTGCCCCTTTCACCTTAAACCTATGCCCTCTAGTTTGGACTCCCATACGCTGGGTAAAGGACCTTGACTATTCACCGTTTCCATATCTCTCATGATTTGATAAACCTCTATAAGGTCACTCTCAGCCTCTGACACTTCAGAGAAAATAACCCCAACCTATTCAGCCTCTCCCCATAGCTCAAGCCCTCCAACCCTGGCAACATCCTTGTAATTCTATTCTGAACACTTTAAACAACATCCTTCCTTATAGCAAGGAGGCCAGAATTGAATGCAGCATTCCAAAAGTGGCCTAACAAGTGTCCTGTGGAAGTGCAACATGACCTCCCAACTCTGAAACTCAACGCACTGATCAATAAAGGCAGGCATATGGAATGTTGTCTGATGGCGAGACTGGACGTCGGTGGGGGCGGGGTCTTTTGGGGACAACTGGGCATGTGCAATCACGCATTGCCCAGCCAGTTAGTGTTGTGTATTCAAAGGCTTAAGCCGGTTGTATGGTGGAAGAGGGGAGGAAGTCACTGACCTCGACTTTACCTCATTGGCAGCAAAGGTCTGGGCACTAAATTCAACGGCATTTGGACATTAATTCCTGCATGCTGGCACTAGCATTGTGCCTGGCAGTGAGGAGAATTCTGAGCAGCCGCTGCTGCTATCCTCTGCCCCCCTCACACCTCCTCTCCCACTGCCCTTCCTCCCACGAGCCTGAGCTGCCACCTGAGCTCAATGAAACAGCTAAGCTTCCTCTCCCCTGGTTCCACAAACCTCCCCAGCTGGAAAAATTGGCTCTTTTTCATTTCGAATCCACTCTACCAGCTGCATGCCACCTTTTAACCGAATGTGAAGTCATGTGCTTCTCATTTCGTTGTTGACTTTGGATAGAGACGGTGTGCAGAGATATGGGGAAAAGGCAGGAGACTGGATGAGGGAATGGAGCCAGTGCAGGCATAATGGGCCAGAAGGCCTTCTTCTGTGCTATAAAAATTCAGTGATGTCGTGATTTAATTGCAAATGCACAATCTACTGTTTTAATAGTACTTGAAAATGTTCATGCATTAACAGTAGATTCCCACCATTTGCCATCTGAAACCAACTTACTTCCCAACTTCCACCCCGATTTTGGAAATCTTATATTTCACCTCTTGCACAACAGAAGAGCTGTTGTCTGCCTCATTTGCTGCCTGACTAGATTTCCCTCTTACATTGACACTTTTCAAATGCCTATTTAGTCAATGGTGCTGCTAGATGACCTCAGAAAGCCTGTTCATCAATACGTTTGGCCAATGTCTACATGAGGATGTGAGAGACACTTAGGTAGAGGGTGAAAATGGAAGAGATGAGGGGAGGGTCAAGTTGGCTGGGTTGTTGATAAAGTAAGTCTGGTATGCGTTCCACTTGTGCACACATCCTTTCCCTCATCCCCCCACTTCTGTCTGTTTGACAGGATGATCAGAGACTGAGTGGGGAGATCGAGTTGCTTCAACAAGAGCGGCAACATCTACTGCAGACCATTAGCAACCTGGAGCAGCTGGTGGACAAGTGCCAGCGGGAGGTAACACCTTTCACATCTTATGCCTGAACATAAAGATGACAGTGCCGGGTTTTTCATTAATCCAACTGCAACCCTTGGGCCTGTTGTCAAAAATGCATGTCCTTTATTAGAAAGAATGAAGAAAGTCTTATAAAAAATATTAATCACTTGAATCGAGTGAGTTTCTTATCAAGGTATAATCTTACTCCATATTTAGTCTGATTAATGATAATTTACAGAAAAATCTTGTGTCTAGTGCATAATTTGCCTCCCCCTCCTCTTCAGTTATATTTACAATATTTTCTAATCGACCTATTCAAAGTTGTCATTACACATATAATATTATACCAAATCACAACTGAATCAAATCAGGAACCTAATTATCTGCTGCTGTGGAAATGTGTGGATGGGTTATGGAATCTTGGGGGCAAATTTTAACTCTAGGTGAAAATCTATGTAGGTATGTAGACTGTTAATCCCAAAGATTAGTAGTCTATATCAAGCAACATGTCCCGTTGACCATTCTCTGCAGACATTATGCCAATTGTCCTCCCCCAGTTTATGCTTACACAATGCTCACAAAAGTTTATCTACCAATAGACATCATCCTGCCAATGGAAATAATTCATTAAATAATCTGGATTGTGCTAAAAGTCACACTGGAACCAATTTAAGATCATCAGTCGAGCTCTCAGCATGGTGCATTTGAAGCTACATATGTAAATACACAGGACCCTGTTTTATGTTGGCACAAAGGATGTGTACAAAAAGAGAAGTTGCTGGAAAAGCTCAGCAGGTCTGGCAGCATCTATGAAGAAAAATCAGAGTTAATGTTTCAGAACTGATGGTAGCTAGGAAAACGTCGGTTTATATGCAGAAGATAGGGAGGGGGAGGGGATAGGGAGTAAACGATAAGTGGAGATACAGCCCAAAGAAAGAGAAGAATAGTTGGACAGACAAAGGATAATGATCTGGCTAGGAGGTTGAATAGCTGTTAATGGGGACTGTTAGTGACTAACAATAGGTAGTGTGTAATGGCAGACTATGTGGTAACAAGGCCTGGTGTGTGGGATAAGGCACTAGGATAATCTCCCTCACTTCTGCCCTTAACCCTTGTCTTCCCTCCCACAACAGCGATAGTGTTCCCCTTGTCCTTACCTACCAAGGATCCACATCCAGAAGATAACCAGATGCCATTTCTGCCACCTCCAGCAAGATTCCACCTCCAGACACATGTTCTCCTCCCCTCTCTTGTCTGCCTTCCACAGGGACTGTTCCCTCCAGGACACCCTGGTCCACTGTTCCTTCACCCCCAATATCCCCCACAACCCCACCGCACCTTTCCCGGCAACTGGCAGAGGTGTGACACATGCCCATTTACCTCCTCCCTCCCTAGTATCCAAGGGCCCAAACATACCTTCCAGGTGAAGCAGCACTTTACCTGCACTTCCTACAATCTAGTCTACTGTATTCACTGCTCACAATGTGGTTACAAAAAACACCCTGAGTTTCCAGTTGCCTGTCACTTTAACAGACCACCCAGTTCCCTGGCCAACATCTCTGTGTCAGGCTTGCTGCAGTGTTCCAGCGAAGCTCAGTGCAAGCTGGAAGAACAACAACTTACTTTCCGAATGTGGACCCTGCAGCCCTCCGGACTCGATATCGAATTCAATAATTTTAGGGCCTAAACTCTCCCATGTCCTAACCCACTATCCCAAATATCAGGCCTTGTTATCATATAGTCTGCCATTACACACCATTTATTGCTAGCTACCAACAGTCCTCATTAACAGCTATTCACTCTCCTAGCCAGATCGTTATCAACTCCTATGTCTGTCCGACTGTTCTTCTCTCTCTTTGGGCTCTATCTCCACCTATCGTTTATACCTTAAACCCTCCCCCTCCCTATCTTCTGCATACAAACTGACATTTTCCCAGCTACCATCAGTTCTGAGGAAGGGTCACCAGATCCAAAATGTTAACTCTGATTTTTTTCATCACAGATGCTGCCAGACCTGCTGAGCTTTTCCTGCAACTTCTGTTTTTGTTCCTGATTTACAGCATCCACAGTTCTTTCATTTTTTACAAAGAATTTGTGCATGCATTAGCACTTTTCCAAAAAAATGGGGTTATGGAGGTGGCCAATCACTGGTACATTCCCAAGGCAATGCCCTGACCAATCAGAATCTACCTTTGCGGTGTTTGTGAATTAGGATTGACAGGTAACTATTCTCACTGCATTCTATGGCATTCTCTTCTTATCCTGCATAAAATGGCATCCCTTTGTTCAAGTCTTTTTCTTGTGTCCTAGGTCTGGTGAGTGACAGATGAAGCTTCAAATTCTGGTCATTTTAGCAATGTTAGACTAAGTTTTAATGTGTCTATATTTCACAGGTAACTATTCCAGATAAATCCTGTACTGGGATAGTCCCAAATCTGCAGCTCTGAATTGGAGACAGTTGTGCAGGATCCTGGTGAGCAAGGGAATAACCCATCAGAAGTTTAAATCAAACTTCTCTAGCAATTCCCATTTGGAAGTCAGGACTTCCATAGGATTCTGATGCCCATCTTCAGTCATATGATTGACCTCTGACAATCTAGAAACTGAAAGATTTGCCTTCATGTTTTTAGTTAATGACATGCTAAGTTTAACACATCAGCTGTGGATATACCTGTGACATGGGAGAGCTTTAGCAAAACCTTTGGCATTCCTTTTTGATTTCAGAAAGTGCTGATTGCAAAAGATTGTGGAATCCAGAAACTTGAGAATCAGGTACTTTAATTTGTAAACTAATTTCTGCCAGTCAGTATTTCTCCATTTAAATAATATTCAGCTCCTTTCTTCTTCCTGCTGAAGTGCATGATCTGATATTTAACTTGACAATTAACAGGAATGTTTTTCTGAATTTCAACACGGATCAGGGTGCATATTTAAGGAATATTAGCAATCCACATTTAATTTACAGTATAGCAGTGCATTTGATTCTGCTTATGTTGAAACACTTGCATGCCACCACAATTTAATTATGTAATAATATCAAACCACACTAAACATTCAATGACTCAGTGCATGCGAGAAAATTTCCATTTCATCTGTGAAACTATTGATTTCTCGAAAAGGGTGAGGGCTCTTTATTTATTGATAGACTTCACTAGCACATAGTATTTGGTAAGAGAAAATTCAATACTCCGCAGATTTCTTTAATATATGAAAAATAATTGGTTTGTAAATGCCAAAAGGCTATACTGTTATTACAGGAGATTGGGAAAATTCAATGAAAATTCAGGGTTGGCATCTGCAGGCTGTGCCCTTATGTTAGACAACGGCATGTACAGTTTGGCATTCTTTCCAATGGCCTTTGATTTTTGAAGAGGAAAATTTACAAGAACTTTTCAAAGTTAAACGTAATCTATATCTCTTCTGTTTTATTAACAAGTTTGGTAATGTTCACAGATCCAGGAGCTCACAAGCAAACTAACTGCGAAAGAGAAAGATCATCAAGAAGTAATCAAGCAGGTTGAAATCCTACAGGGCAAACTGTCTTTGTATGAGGTAAATGGTCCATTTAAGTCGGTGCAGTGGATTGATACCAGATATCTTTCTTTTACTCATTCTCTGAATGTGATTTCATTGTTGAGAGTAGCATTAACTTCTTATCTTGTGCTGCAGTGGGACTTTGCTGGAACTGAGTGTCTTACTCAGAGTGGGACTGGAGATAGGTGTAGGATAGATTGGGTAGGGCCAGTTGGTTTCTGTTGCTGAAGTATTGATCTTGTGGCTAAATCCTGCCAAGAAATCTCAGTCACTTGTCTGCACTCCTGGTAGTCAACTGAATTGAAAGGGGACATGCCTATCATGGTCACCTTTCTGCAGGATCATCTCCAATGTACTGTCTGTTAACAAGACATCCAGCTGCTCATTGTCACTCTGGGAAATGGCTCCATTTTCCTTTGACTTTGGGAATTGTAATAACCTTAATGACTGCAGTGCGTGGTCCTCCAAGTTAAAAAGTAAACCTACCCTTTGCCATGTGATTCAGTCTGGGGAAATTTATTTAAATTTCGATGCAGGCAGCATATGTCATCCAAGTTAAGCTAGGACACTAGGCATCAATGTCATTGACAACTACTCTCAGATCGGATGTGAAACAGTTAGGCCAAAGCTTCCATAGCTTCTATTAGAAAATTAAAAATCTTCCGTGAATTAATCCTGAACTGCCAACTGCCAACCACCCTGACTGTATCAGTAGAATGTGTACCTCTAACAAAACAAAGAACTGAGATGTTTGAGATCTGAAACAAACAAGAACAGAAATCGCTGGAGAAACTCAATGGGTCTGGCAGCATTTGTGGAGAGAAAACAGAATTAGTGTTTTGAGTCCAGTTACCTTTCTTCAGACCAGTAAAGGTTCTGAAATATCAGTTTTGAAGAAAGGTCAAGGCGACAGTGAACTGCTAGAGAAAGGATATTATTGAGCTGGAGAGGGCTCTGAAAAGATTTATCAAGGTCGGGAATGCCGGGAATGGACTGTTTGAGTTATAAGGAGAGGCTGGATAGCATGGCACTTTTTCACTGGAACGTAGGAAGTTGAGAAGTGACCTTATAGATGTTTATAAAATAATACGGGGTATAGATAAGGTGTCTTTTCCCTAAGGTGGGGGATTTCACAACTAGGGGGCTTATATTTAAAATGAGAGGAAAAAGATTTAAAAAAGACATGAGGGGCATTTTTTTCCACAGAGAGTGGCTCATGTGTGGAATGAACGTCTAGAGGAAGTGGTAGATGCAAGTACAGTTACAACGTTTGAAAGACATTTAGATAAGTACATGAACACAAAATGTTGGGAGGGATGTGGGTCAAGAGCAGGCAGGTAGGACTAGTTTAGTTTGGGATTATTGTTGGCATGGACTAGTTGGACCAAATGGTTTGCCTGTGTGCTGCATGACTCTATGACTCTATAACTCTGTTTTCTCTCCACAGTTGCTGCCAGACCTGCTGAGTTTCTCCAGCAATTTCTGTTTGGTTTGAACATGTTCCTATCCTGTGGTCTCTGAGTGACTTTGCCAATCTAATGCTGGGTAGTGTTTTGTTATGGACAGTTCTATGCTGTGGATCTGATCCCATGTAGACCTTGATTGGAACTGGTTCAAACCCATTTGATATCCAGCACAACACCGCAGAGAAAGCAGAGTCTTTGATCTTGACCTGAAACATACATCGATGTGAGAAATAAGAACACTGAAGCCCACAAGCTTCCTTTCAAGTTACACAATATTCCAGCATGGATATATATATTGATGTTCCTTCATTATCACTGAGTCAAAATCCTCCCTCTCTAACAGCATAGTAGGAAAACCTTCCCAATGGACTGCAGTGAATTTAGAAGGTAGTTCGTCATCACCTTGTGAAGGGCAATCAGATGTTACTTAATAATGAGTTAAAAAAAGAATTAATCTCCTGCTGCACACTGGACAGTCAAAATGATCATTCTTTCAACATACTTGCCTTCCCTATTTTCCCAAGTAAGGATCCCTGAAATTGACCTTGACCAGGAGAGGATTGTTTAACTAATTTTCCAAAATGTTAGTTATCAAAATCAAAACTACGATTGCTCGGCCTCTTGGTCTTGGCTATTTACTTGCCTATTTGAATGTTCTTTATATTTAATTGTCACCCCGTTGGCCCAGTAACACAGACAGCATAACTTCAAGCTTTTTTAGAGCTGAATATGGAAAGCTGACACCAAAATAAGTCACCATGAGAAGCTTCTCTCCTCTGGGGAGGAAACTTGTCCCCATCCAGATAAACCTTTATGTGACTCCAGTCCTACACCACTGACTGTCCTTTGAAGTGGCCCAACATGCCACTCAGTTACAGCATTGCAAATGGTCAGAAGGTGGCCAACCATAAGACATTGGAGCAGAAGTCTGCTCTGTCATTCAATGAGATCATGAATGATCTGATAGTCCTCAACTCCACTTCCCTATCTTATACACATAACCCTTGATTTCCTTTCTGATTAAAAACCAGAATATCTCGACCTTAATTATACTTAACAACTCAGCCTCTACAACCTACTGACGTAAAAAAATTCTACAGATTCACTACCCTCTGTGAGAAGGAGTTCCTCCTCATCTCTGCCCCAACTGGATGTCACCATATTCTGAGATTATGACTCCCACCCTAGATTCTTTTGCAAGGGAAAACAACCTCTTCAGATTAACTGGAGATTAATTTAGATAAATGTGAAGTGTTGTATTTTGGTAGGGCAAATCAGGGCAGGACTTATACACTTAATGGTAGGGCCCTGGGAGTGTTGCTGAACAAAGAGGCCATGGGGTGCACGTTCATAGTTCCTTGAAAGTGGAGTCACAGGTAGACAGGATAGTGAAGAAGTCATTTTGTACACTTGCCTTTATTGGTCAGTGCATTGAGTATAGGGGTTGGGAGGGTCATGTTCCGGCTGTACAGGACATTGGTTTGGCCACTTTTGGAATACTGCGTTCAATTCTGGTCTTCCTGCTGTAAGAAAGACATTGTTAAACCTGAGAAGATTCAGAAAAGACTTACAAGGATGTTGCAGGGGTTGGGTTGTTTGAGCTGTAAGGAGAGGCTGAATTAGGCTGGGGCTATTTTCCCTGGAGTGTCAGAGGCTGAGGTGTGATCTTATAAAGGCTTATGAAATCATGAAGGGCATAGATAGGGTGAATAGCCAAGGTCTGTTTCCCAGGGTAAGGGAGTCCAAAACTAGAGGATATAGGTTTAAGGTGAGAGGGGAAAGAATTAAAAGGGACCTAAGGGGAATCTTTTGAACACAGAGAATGGCGCTTGTATGGAATAAGCTGCCAGAGGAAGTGGTAGAGACTGGTACAATTACAACATTCAAAAGACATCTGGATCAGTCCATGAATAGGGAGTGATTAAAGGGATATGGGCCACATGCTGGCAAATGGGACTAGATTAATTTAGGATATCTGGTTGGCACAAACAAGTTGGACCAAAAGGTTTGATTCCATGTTGTATGACTCTATGACTCTACAACCTGTCAAGCCTCATAAGAATCTTATATGTTTCATTAAGGTTGCCAACATTCCTCTAACTCCAATGTCTACAAGCCCAACCTATTCAACCTCTCCTGATAATCGAGACTATTTTTTAAACAGACTTTTTTAAAAACAAACATTTAAGTGTCTACAGTGAATGGCTGAGGTTATTTTTGTTCTAAATTCAGAAGTTAAAAAAAGACAATATGTGTTTTAGAGGGTTTTCTCCTACAATGCAAAAGTTTTTGTTTGAAAAGCCGAACAGTTGGCTTTAAAAATAAGGAGTGGTGTTTTTGGTCCTGAGAGTCCTACATGTGGTCGGTTCTGGAGAAGACTTTTTTCTTCGGGGAATTTATTGAAGAGGAATCGTTTTTTATTCAGTTAATCAGCTAAGTGGATGATTTTATTTAACTTTTATGCGTTTGCTATATATTTTTTTTTCCATTTTAGCATCATTTTCTGTAGGTAATGGAAGGTAGTTTATTTTATAAATAAGGCATTATTGAAATATCCTTTTTTTAGGCTTAATGTTACTAAGGGCATATATGAGGTACAGAGTGAGATGGCTAGTAGATTTAGAAAAGTTATTATACAGCAGGATCAGGCAGAGAGATGGGCAACCATTGGGAAAGGTAAGAAGGTATTTCAAACCTCTCTGGTGGCTATTCCTCTATCAAATAGATATTCAGATTTTGGAACTGAGGAAGAGGATAGTTTCTCTGAGGAAAATGGAAAGAGCAGTCCTTTATTGGGCATTTGGAATGATTCTTACGTTAAGTCGCGTTTGACTAGATTTAATAGACTTATTGTTACGGGGGACTCTCCTGTCAGAGGCATAGACAGAAGATTCTTTGGCAGTGAGCATAAATTTAGGATGGTTTATTGCTTTTCTCATGCTAGGATTAAGGAAATCACTAAACATTTCAAACATATTATAAGATTGAGAAACCAGAAATTATTGTACGCTTTGGTAAGAATGACATTTTTAGGGAAAAGATTAAAGCAGTACAGAGTGAATTTAAGAGGTTAGATAGAAGATGAAGAAACAGAACCTTAAAAGTCTTAATCTCTGGTTTATTCCCTATGCAAACTCAAACGAGGAAAGGAATAAAAGGATAAAGGGGATAAATTAATGGCTGAAGAGGTGGTTTTTGTTCAGGGGTTCAGGATTTTGGACGATTGGAATGCCTTTTGGGATAGAAAAGACCTGTTCAAACACGATGGGTTTAACCTGACCTGGAAAGAGATCAATATCTTAGCAGGGAGGTTTGCTCATTCCATTAAGGGAGACTTTATGCTGATCGAGAGGGGGATTGGGGGAATTCTAGGTAGCAGAGTAGATGGAAGGATTGATGGGGAAAGTTCTGAATGTGAGGAGAGCACGTCAATTAGAAAAGAAAGACCAGAGAGAGTCAAAATATGTAGTAACTCTGAAGAACTAAACTACATTTATTTTAATGCATGGGATCTTACAGGTAAGGCTAATGAACTCAGGGCATATTTAAGAACATGGGATTGGGACGTCATAGCTGTTACAGAAATTTGGCTGAGAGATGGACAAGACTGACTTCTCAACGTTCTGGGTTTGTGATGCTATGGGAAGGATCGAAAGGAAGCAGGAAAAGAGAGTGGGTAGTGTTTTTGATTAAGAGTAATGGTGGAGGGTTGTTTTTCTGACTGGAGGCCTGTGACCAGCGGTGTTCCACAGGAATCAGTTCTGGGTCCATTTTTGTTTGTCATTTAAATAAACAATTTAGAAGAGAATATAGAAGGCATAGTTAGTAAGTTTGCGGACTGCACCAAAACTGGTTGCTCCATAGACAAGTGAAGAAGGTTTTCTACAATTCCCAAGGGATCTTGATCAAATGGGTCAATGGGCTGAAAAATGGCAGATGGAGTTCAATCTGGAGAAATGCAAGGCATTGTATTTTGGTTCAATAAACAAGGACAGGACTTATACAAGTAATGGTAGGGTAATGTTGTAGAACAGAGAAACCTAGGGGTGCAGGTACATAATTCTTTGAAATTTGCATCACACATAGAGAGGGCGTATAGCACACTTGCCTTTGTTGCTCAGTCCTTTGAGTATAGGAGTTGGGACGTCCTGTTGAGGTTGGACAGGCCATTGGTGAGGCCTGTTCTGGAATACTATGTACAGGCTGGTCACCCAGTTATAGGAGGGATATTGACAAGCTGGAGAGGGTTCAGAAGAGATTTACCAAGATGTTACTGGGTATGAAAGGTTTGAGTTATAAAGAAAGACTGGATGGTCTGGGACTTATTTCACTGGAGCACAGGAGGTTGACAGGTAATCTGATAGAACTAAGAACAAAGATCAAAGAAAATTACAGCACAGGAACAGGCCCTACAGACCTCCAAATCTGCGCCGATCCATATCCTCTATCTAAACCTGTCACCTATTTTCCAAGGATCTGTATCCCTCTGCTCCCTGTCCATTCATGTACCTGTCTAAATGCATCTTAAATGACGCTATCATGCCCACCTCTACCACCTCCACTGGCAACACGTTCCATTCACCCACCACCCTCTGCGTAAAGAACTTTCCACGCATATCTCCCTTAAACTTTTCCCCTCTCACCTTGAAATCGTGACCCCCAGTAATTGAGTCCCCCACTTTGGGAAAAAGTTTCTTGCTATCCACCCTGTCTATATCTCTCATCATTTTGTCGACATCAATCAGGTCCCCCCTCAACCTCCATCTTTCTAACGTTAATAGTCCTAATCTATTTAACCTCTCTTCATAGCTAGCGCCCTCTGTACCAGGCAACATCCTGGTGAACTTCCTCTGCACCCTCTCCAAAGCATCCACATCCTTTTGGTAATATCGTGACCAGAACTGTACGCAGTATTCCAAATGTGGTTGAACCAAAGTCCTATACAACTGTAACATGACCTGCCAACTCTTGTTCTCAATACCCCGTCCAATGAATGAAAGCATGCCGTATGCCTTCTTGACCACTCTATCAACCTGCATTGCCACCTTAGGGGTACAATGGACCTGAACACCCAGATCTCTCTGTGCACCAATTTTCTCCAGGGCTTTTCCATTTACCATATAGTTCGCTCTTGAATTGGATCTTCCAAAATGCATCACCTCGCATTTGCAGGGATTGAACTCCATCTGCCATTTCTCCGCCCAATTCTCTAATCTATCTATATTCTGCTGCATTCTCCAACAGTCCCCTTCACTATCTGCTACTCCACCAATCTTAGAGTCATCTGCAAACTTGCTAATCAGACTATCTATACCTTCCTCCAGATCATTTATGTATATCACAAACAACAATGGTCCCAACACGGATCCCTGTGGAACAC
>NC_063360.1:4540819-4551432 GCF_021869965.1 Rhincodon typus
GTTGTGGTGGGTGAGTGTGAATGAAGGAAGATATTAGAGGCCATAGTGAAAGTGGTTGAGCATGAGGCTTCAAGGAAGGTTTCTGCAGCAGCAGAGATAGAGTCTGAAGTATAAGGGAAAATGGTGGCATTGAAGTTGGTGAAGAGATAGAAAGACATTGAATCTCTTCCTACAGTGCTGGGCATTCTTTCAGATGGCAGAATCTACACTAACATAGGTGGCAACCTCGGACCAAGTTGGTATGTCTTCTGTTGTGGCCTACGCTACTCGTCCTGGGAAAAGAGGAAACCACCTGTCTGCAACACCTTGTTTTCAACAGGGACTTTCCCCTGGTCTTTCATGTTCAGGGCTAATGTTCGGAACTGTGCAGAACAGCTCTGGACTGACAGTGCTTGGCCGGGTGCAAAAAGGGCTTTTAAGGATTGCACTGGTGCCAAGGCTTCTGGGTCAATTGGTTGATCTCTGGTGAGGGGAGAGCTGCATCAGGAGTGGCGCGTGGTAGGTTGGGGTGGAAATCAGGCGAGATACTCAAAGTTAGGACTGAAATACAAATTAACGCGATGAGTTTGCAAAGACACAGGGAGAAAACTCGCTCAGTCCCGTGGTGAGACCAAGGCCACCAAACCTAATGTGACTCACCTGTAGTACACAAACCACACGATTCGAACCTACTCCTCTCTCTCCAATGTTAACCGAGATTGAAAAACAAAATAATTCAAGGTAGAATCTAAATTTGCACAAATTAAATTAATTTGACAGTATGTATAATTTCATTTTGGCATCAGGAACTCTTTACATTTTATCGCCTGTTGTTCTCTGAGGGACAAATTTCAGGCCTCAGCTCAGGCCCCACGGATCATGTTAAAAAACCTCCATTTTTTGGAAACTTGGCTGTTTCATAGTCGCTGCTCTATTTTGATATCCTTGCGCAGTGAGAAGTCATCTCATGGAGTTCAGGAACAGTGCAGCCTGTTGGAAAGTGATGGATTGCTGAAGTATTGATGTTGCTGACACATGCATTTGTACGAGATGTTTTGAAAATTAGTTGCCTCGGAAAAGCTGCTGGCCAACAATTGTCAGAACTGGCTCCAGACAGACTCATTAGTAAATCCTATCATCCCCGAGGAAAGTATGTATTGACTGGGAATTGAACCACACACAGTATCTGAAAAAAGCAACCATGGTTACCACGGCACCACCATCTCAACTGTCCATATCACTTGATGCACAGCACAGTAATTTTGCAGCCTGCCCTGAAGCAACTGAAATAATCACACAAAAGAGTTGAGACAGATGAAAATGGAAAGAATGCAAAGGAAAGGGTTGAATATTTCAACACAGCTGTTCACAGGCAAAACTATTTCAACAAATTTGCATATAGGATCATATGGAGAACCTTTTCACACATTTGCCCCTATTTTACCTCCAACTGTTATCTGAAATGCAATGAAATCCCGCACAGGGTTATCACTCTATAAGCACTTGTTTTTCCCTCGTGCTGTATACAGTGTCAACGACCCGGCAAAATCGATATTCTACATTCACCCTGATTCAGCAAAATCATTACACCCACATTCACTCTGATTCAGGGAAATAATTAGTCCATGTTCACTCTCATTCAGCAAACTTATTACACCACATTGTCTCTCAATCAGCAAGATAAATATCCTCACATTGAACAAAAACCGAAAGAATTGCGGATGCTGTAAATTAAGAACAAAACAGAAGTTTCTGGAAATGCTCAGCAGGTTAGTTCTGCTGCCAGACCTGCTGAGCATTTCCAGCAACTTCTGTTTTTGTACCCTCACATTGAGTCTGATTCAGCAAAATCATGGCTCCCACGTTGACTCTGGATTGAGAGACACTAGCATTGATTCAAGAAACTAGAATGATTGTCCAAAAGAATAAGAAGCTCAAGAAGGACATTTGATCAAGATATTTGAAAACATGACGGGCCTAGTCAAAGCAGATAGGGAGAAACTGTTCCTGTTGTTGATTATATCTGAGCCACAGGGGACACTGATTTAAAGGAAATTGATAAGGAGGCCAGACTTTATGAGGAATGAGTTTTGAGTTCGAGATTATGATCTCAACTGCATTGCTGGAGCATGTATTTGAGACAGATTCAATTATTGCTGTCAAATAAGAATTAGTTAATCACATGAAGAGAAAATATTTTCAGGGCCACAGGGACTAGCTGAGCAGTTTTTGCAGAGAGCTGGCATGAGCAAGATGGACTGAATGGTGTCACCGCAAGTCCATCAAGGTTGCCCTCTTTCTTTACATACAAGCCCTACAAGTGGAATTGATCAGCCATGATCATTATAAATGGCAGAGCAAGATCGAAGGGCCAAATGGCCTACTCCTGATCCCATTTTTGTTGTCTGTAGATCCACTGTTCAATTGACTGGGAGGCCAGTTCTAATTCTCATTCTAATACTGATACCAAATGTTCCACTCTCTGAGACTATGCAGTTAATTCCAATCTCCTGTCTGTGGACACTGAGAGCTCCACACCTGGGCTGGGATGACAGAGTCACCTTTCAGAATGTGACAGATTGATTATACCAAGGGGAGCACTCCTTTGTGGAACTTTGAACTCAAACAAAACTCCTGGGTGTTAATTGTCGGAGCTGGTTGCAATCTTGTGGAAATCCTCTCATCTTCCAACCAAAAGAGGCTGAGAGCTGGGAATTGAACCCAGGTCAATTGCACGCGGGGCATCCATATTTCCTGGAATCCAAGGAGATCCATTAGGATATTAATTACCCTCTGATCCAACAGTAACAGCATTAGACTGTATCTAAAGCAGTTTCAACAGAACACCTGAGAGACCAGTTGTTGGAAACAACAGGTATTTTTGCATATCTGTTGAGTCAGCTTATTGTGTAGCTTTCCCTGTGGCCATTATTTATCTTTTCTTTGTGTGACTG
Source organism: Rhincodon typus (assembly GCF_021869965.1). Lineage (NCBI taxonomy): Eukaryota > Metazoa > Chordata > Chondrichthyes > Orectolobiformes > Rhincodontidae > Rhincodon > Rhincodon typus. Next base: position 4,543,753 of record NC_063360.1, read on the forward strand.
TGCTTCAGCACAATGCAGCCACATTTTTTCAATACTGCAGGGACTACATTAGAACATAGAACCTAGAACGGTATAGCACAGGAATGGGCCCTTCGGACAACAATGTTGTGCCGAACATGATGCCGAATTAAACTGTCCCCTTCTGCCTGTCCTTGGCCCATATACTTCCATTCCTTGTATATTCGTGTGCTTATCTAAAACACCCCTATTTCATCTGCCTCCACGATCACCCCAGCAGTGTGGTCCAAAGACCTACCACTCTCTGTGTAAAAGCCTTGCCCCTCACATCTCCTTTGAACTTTCTCCCTCTCGCCTTAAATGCATATCCCACAGTATAAGACATTTCAAATCAGAGGTGAAAGATTCTGATCGTCAACCTTATCTACGCATCTCAAAATTTTATAGACTTCTATCAAGTCTCCCCTCAACCTCTGCCGCTCCAGAGAAAACTCTCCTTATAGCTCATTCCCTCTAAACAAGGCAGCATCCTGGTAAACCACTTCCGCACACTCTGCAAAGTCTTAAGTCCTTCCTGCAATGTGGCAACCAAAACTGAATGCAATTTTGAATTGTAAAGGTACTTCATTGGCTGTTAAGCACTTTGAGATGTGCAGAGCTGAGTTGTATCAATCAAAGTTCCCTCTTACTTCTCAAAGGCTTAGCAGTTCAGTCCTATCTCTATACCATGTGATATACCAGTGGACAAGAAAAAGGAGTTCTGGCCAAGGTGAGATCAGCCATGATTGTATTTAATGGTGCAGCAAGTTGGAGAGCTGAATTGCCCACTCCTGCTCCTAGTTCCTATATCTGTCTATCACAATCTCTCTCATGTAAGTCCCTCTTCACTGACATTCCTTCTCCCCTACTGAACATGGATACTAACTGATGACAATGCCTACAAAAGTGAAAACGTTCCCATTCCACCAACATTCCTGGCTTTTGGCATATTTCTCAGATTGAATCTCTTCTTCAAAGATGTGCCCATGTTGGCCCTTTTTGTTCCCAGCAATCACCTTCCAAGATGCTGGTTGGGATACTGTGTTTTCTAGGCTAGTCTTTGCCATTTCATGGACTTATAGGAACTCTACACTGTAGAAAGAGGCCATTTGGCCTATCGGGAGTGCACTGACCCTCTGAAGAGCATCCCACCAAGACCTGGCCTATTCCCATAGCCCTGCGCTTCCCACAGTGAATACACCTCGCCTGCACATCTTTGCTCTGCATGACAGACAGTTAACTGAAGGCCTCCTCAAAGAAACAGAAACTCCCTAATTATTTTTAATCAAACTGTTCACTGATGACATATCACCAAGGCAGGTGGGACTGAAACCCAGGCCTTCTAACCCAAAGGTAGGGACACTAGCACTGAACCAGAAGAAACTCAGTTCCAAATATTTTATTCTTACTCCTTCAACCTGAGACAGAGTGGCAAATTTGCAAATTGACAATATCATATTCACTGCAAGATGTCTAATCTTCACTTTTGATTCCCAAATGATGCCATACCTCCTGTAAGTGTTAAGAAGTCAGCTCATGAAAAATACCAGAGAGCTGCTGGCATTCCACCGCCACTAGCCAATTTAGGAGAAATGGCTAGAATATTACAGGGCAAAATGAAGTTAGACTGAAATTAGTTTTGTGTGTGAACAATGAGGTTAACACCAAGAGGGGAGTGTGAGTTGCAGATTGAGAAAATGTCCTACAATATCCTTCTCCTTTCTTAAATTACATCTGAGGTGCAGTAGGAATGCTGTCTTCGCTATTGTGAGCTCAGGTAGAGACATAAATGTTTATGTTAATGCGTTGTGGGTGGCTTTGAGTAAGGAAAGTCATTGACCTTCCTCTGCTTATTGCTATGATCCAATGTCGGTAACTATATGTTTAAATTTGAGTCTGAAAGAAGAGGCACTGGGGATGTGGTGGAATTTTGATCATATCAACAGCCCTTCAGAAACAGACAGACATAAAAATTCCATATCTCTGTTTTACCCTAGTATTTATCATTCCTAATGATTTTATCACACGCTCTCCCTGGAAAGAAAGAATCTAAAATATCCAGTGAGCAGTGAGAATGTTCCAACTTTTGAATACTGGTTTCACCGTGTCCTTAGTGCAGGCATTTCCCCATTTAAAGTAAGTTCTAAATTTACAGTCTTATTTTCACGTTGTTTATAAGTTGACACCCGCCCAAACAGCACTTGCCTCTATATTTGTTTAATCAACATTACCACAAATGTTCCAGTTTTTTTAGAATAATGATATTTAATTATAACATAAGTATTTTATTCAAGAAGCACATTCCCAGCTGTGACTTTCATTCAAAAATTAATCAAATTATTATCAAGACTAAGAAGTAATCAAGACATGGAAATGTGGCAAATGCATTGTTAAAACAGAGACAAATTCAGCAGCAAAAACAAAATGGTGATAGGAGATTATAGGAAAGGTTACATTAAACTCACATACTGGTTTACCTTTCCTCTATCACAGGGACAGATTTCATCATTTCAGTCCCGGCTTCCCAAGGTGAGAGTGTGGGTTGCAAGTGGGCCATGAGCTACAATTTTAAGGTTAAAACTGTGGTGAACAACTGCCATCGAGTGGGGACCAAGTTACAACAGCTGTGCCTCTGCTCTAAAGAACTCATTGCTCTCACATTTCTCAATCAGAGTTTGCAATCGTTTTCAATACTCAAAATAGAGTCACAGATGCAACTCGTCCATGCTGACCAGATATCCTCAATTTATCTCGTCCCATTTGCCAGCATTTGGCCCATATCCCTTTAAACCCTTCATATTCATATACCCATCCAGATGTTTTTTGAATGTTGTAATTGTACCAGACTCAACCACTTCCTCTGGGAGCTCATTCCATACACGCACCACCCTCCTCGTGAAAGAGTTGCCCCTTAGATCCCTTTTAAATCTTTCCCATCTCACCTTAAATTTATGCCTTCTAGTTTTGGACTTCCCTACCCTGGGGAAAGGACCTTGGCAATTCACCCTCTCCATGCCCCTAATGTTTTCATAAACCTTTATAAGGTCATCCCTCAGCATCCGATACTCCTCGGGAAAAGCCTCAGACTATTCAGCTTCTCCCTCTAACTCAAACACTCCAACCCTGGAAACATCCTTGTAAATCTTCTGTGCATGTTTTCACATTTTGCAACACCCTTCCTATGGCAGGGAGACCAGAATTGAACACAGTATTCCAAAGGTGGATAAACCAATGTCTGGTACAGCGACAACATGGCCACTGAACTCTTATACTCAATACACTGACCAATAAAGGTAAGTGGGAGAAATGCCTTCTTCATCATCCTGTCTATCTGTGACTTCACCTTCATGGAACCCCAAGGTCCCTTTGCTTGGCAAAACTCCCGAAGGCCCTACCTCTCAGTGCATAAGTCCTGCCCTGGTTTGCTTTAACAAAATGTAACACCTCACATTTATCTAAATTAAACTCCATCAGTCAATCTGATCAGGGAGCCATAATCCTCTGAGATAACATTCTTCATTGTTCACTATTCCACTAATGTTGGTGTCATCTGCAAAGTTATTAACTATTCCTCCTCTCTTAACATCCAAATTATTTGGATAAATGACAAAAAGCAATGAATGGGATCACAATGGGCAAACACTTAGGAAGCACTGACTCAGGACCCAAACCATGCAAGGATTAGGATACACCAGTCATAACACAAGCCACCAACTGCCTCTCCCTTCCCTCCTGCTCATCACCTCTCCTGAACCATCTCGTTTGCACTTTCCTCTCCTGATGCTCACTATTTTGCAGTCATCACTTCACTTGTCGCCTCTCTCCACAGTGAGAGATCGTGAGAAAAGGAGCAAGATGCAGGAACCAATTGAGGAAGAAAGAAGAGATAGGAGGGTCCAGACCCGAAACGTCAACTTTCCTGCTCCTCTGATGCTGCTTGGCCTGCTGTGTTCATCCAGCTCTACACCAAAAGAAGGATGTGCGGGGAGGCATAGAGAGGGGTGAGGGGCAGGAAGTGGTGAGCAGGAGAGGCAGGCAGTGACAAATTGGCAACAAGTAGAAAGGGTTAATAAGTCACCAAGAATTAGTGAGTCACTGAGGATAAGAGATAGGAAGAGGATTTTTGAAGCCAGTTGGCTACAGATTAGATTAGATTTAGATTAATTGTCACATGTATATAAAAAGTACAGTGAAAAGTATTTTTTGTGTGCTGTATGCAAAGTGTCGCCATGTTCCAGCATCGTCTTGAAACACTGAAAATAATGCAAGATTTTACTGCAATAGAGTTCATCCTTTTATCATCGTCTTGCTTGTCCTCCGCTGCTCCTCCTATTGCTACTTGACATTGGCCAGAGTCTCTCTAATGGGCTCTGGGTCTCGGTTACCAGCCTCCACCGCTGCCACATTCGCAACTGTCCGGTGCGACCTGGAGCCATGTGCTTTGGGATGTACAGGTTCTGACCTCCTGTTCCCCATCTCATGCTCCTCCAAATGCTGCTGCCGGTCATCCATCGTTAGGGTCTCCGCTATCCCTTTCGTCGATGCTTCCATTCCTTCAGGCGCACGGGCCTCACTGCAAACCTGGAGCCTTGGCTCAGCCTGTGAGTCCAGGTTAGGTGGGTCAGCCTGGGATCTTCTCCTTGCTTGGGCTGGAGTGGAGCCGTGTCTGGGTCATCCTGGCTTTGCTGCTTCTGCCACTGGAGGCCTCTTCCTTCACCTGCGTCTGTCCGGGCAGAATTGCTGGGATTTTCACCAGTGTCCTCACAACAGGGATATTTGCCAATGACATCTCATGCAAAAGCAGGACAGACCGAAGTGTGTAGTTGTGACCGAGTGGTGGTTAGATTGTCTCTTATTGACGGCCATAGCCTGGCATTTGTGTGGCATGATTTGCGGGCTAAATCATACATACCCACATTTTTTTCATGGCTTTTTCAAGGACACTTGCAATATTCAAAAACATAGAGGAGCAGGGAAAACTAAACAAGAAGTCAGCGAAAGTGAGGCATGTGCATGTCTGGTGTAGTCAATGGGATTTTAATGTAAAATTTACAGGACAGATAACTTTGTTCCTTTGTTACCTGTTTTCTGATCAGAAAGTGATTTTCAGTTCGTACATGTTAATTTATTATGCTGTTTTCCAGGAACATGTTTACAGTGATGAATGTTGGATTGCTGGAATGTTTTCGCCGAATGGCGAACTTTTGAACTATTCCAATGACATTTATGACTCAGAGCACACCAAAGCTTTTTGAGTTGTGATAAAAAGCAAAAAAGAACTGCCAAAGGAAAGAGTGATCAATCAGAGTTTGCAAGGATCAAAGCTATGTCAGGATTTCAGTTGCAAACCACCTCATCAGTTCATTACTGGTGGAGTTCTGCTAATCTGTGCTCTCTCACAGATGCTGTCACCTTCCAATATTTACTGCCTATCTCATGTGAGATGTGGTTTTCACAATAAAATCCTTGAAACTACATGGTCCTAAAATACCTCGTATTCAATCCATAATCAATTTTTTCGGTTACCATGTCAACTCTGTTCACTTTGCACTCACCTGCCAAAGTGGAGAATTTGTAAACAAAAGATGGCCCAATCTCTCTGAAATCTGCACACATCAATTCTACATACACACAGTGTTCGAACTATCAGAAGTGTACAGATATTTTGGCATCTGTGAACGTTGGCAGAAAATGTACAGTGAATATATGGCAGTCCAGCCCTTTACGTCTTTCCCAGAGATAATCCTGAAGAGGGAAAGATTGTTAGCATGCTGTCGAGAAGGGTTACAGGGTCAGGAGACTGGCTGCGTGTTATAATTTGGAGGGGAAGGAGGCTCAGGTGATACATAAACTATAACAAAGTACAACTATACCATGATGATGTTTGCAAATGATAAAGACAACTGATATCAGGAAGAGAAATTGAAAGAAGGCATTAGAGTGGAAGAAGCACATAAAGAGAGAGGTCTCAACTACACTGGAGAGCTGTATTTGTAACCGGCAGTGTACAGATCTGGTAAAAGACTGTTAGAACAAGGTAAAGTCAGCACAGTCTTACCAGACCATACGGCTGCTCTATCGTTAGAGAGAGAGAGAGAGAAATGTCTGGTGGTGGTTTAACCTGAGGGTGACCATGTTGAGGCAAGGAGAGAGTTTCAGAAGGAGAGTCCTTCCTGGTAACCTCAGACGGTTTGAGAATGGAATCCACACTGTTTGTATGACTCTACATTGTAAACAAGCCACCCAGCTAACAGGAACCCACTAACTGTTATAGGAAGGATATTATTAAACTGGAGAGGGTTCAGAAGAGATCTGCCAGGATGTTACCAGGAATGGGGGATTTGAGTTATAAGGAGAGGCTAGTTAGGTTGAGACCCTTTTTCATTATAACATAGGAGGTTGAGGCGTGACCTTATCAAGGTTTATAAAATTATGAGGGGTATTGATAATGTGAATGGCCAGTGTATTTTTCCTAGGGTGGGAGATTGCAGAACCAGGGGGCATATTTTTAAGGTGAGAGGAGAGAGATTTAAAAAGGACACCCATTTGTACCTATCCCCTGCAAGCTTACATTCATCCTTTATTTTCCTCTCATAATCAATTCTTTTGTCTTCCTTTGCAGATACTTAAACTGTTCCCAATCCTCATGTCTCCTGCTTTTGTTTTTGGCTGATGTCTATGCCTTTCACTAGGAGCTCATATTATCCCTAATTTCCCTTGTTATCCATGGTCAGGCCGTCCTTTCCCATTGTCTTTTTGAGCCAGACAGGAGTGAACAACTGTTACAGTTCCTCCACGAGCTCTTCAAATGTTTGCCATTACCCATCCCTTTAAGTAACATTTCCCAATTGTCATTGTCAGCTTGTGCCTCATACTGTTGTAATTTCCTCTATTTTGATTCGGACCTTAGCCTCAAAATCAGCTACATCCTTCTCATCTTAAGAGGAATTCTATAACATTATGGCCAATCTTCCCAAAGGGACCTCACACAGCTATTTGCCAAATATTCCTTTCTTATTACGCAATAACCCATCTAGGATAGCCTGTTCTCTAGTTAATTCCTCAACATACAGACATACAGATCTGGAAAACCATGTGGTATACAGTTCATAAAATCTTCCTCTACCGTATTGTTACTAATTTGATTTGCCTAAGCTAAATACAGATTAAAGTCATTGATAATTACAGCTGCAACTTTATTCTTTGTGCCTCTAATTTCTTTTCTAACATCTTCCCTAAGATTAAAACTACAGTTTAGGGTCTATTTAAACCTTCAGAAGGAGGTTAATCACGAAGGGTCTAGACAGAGTGGATAGACAGAACCTGTTCCTGTTCATAAATGGATTGAGAACCCAGAGCGAACAGTTTTAAAGTGCTTTGCAAACATAGCCAATATGTGTGAACAAAATGTTTTTCATAAGACAAGTAATTAGAGTATGAAATGTGCTGCCTGGAAGTGGCATTAGATGATTATTTAAATAGAAACATTATGCAGGGGTACGGGGAAAGCCTGGAAGAATGGAAGAATGGCGCAAAGTTAAAATGATCAGAGAGTCAGTCCAGAGATAGTAGGAACTGCAGATGCTGGAGAATCTGAGACAACAAGGTGCAGAGCTGGATGAACACAGCAGGCCAAGCAGCATCAGAGGAGCAGGAAGGCTGACGTTTCGGGCCTAGACTCTT
>NC_063360.1:4551832-4605367 GCF_021869965.1 Rhincodon typus
TTTCTGATGAAGGGTCTCGGCCCGAAACGTCAGCCTTTATGCTCCTACGATGCTGCTTGGCCTGCTGTGTTCATCCAGCTCTGTACCTTGTTGTGTCAGAGAGTCAGTCCAGACATGTTGGAACAAATGGTCTTCTTCTGCAATAACAATTCTGTAGTTCTGTAAAGTTGACAGGATCATGACCTCATTCCTGCTGGGCTGGTTGTCTACTGACTTGCAGATCCCTCCTCAAAGCTTCTCTCTAAAGTACACGCCGTGTGTCTGTGTCTGAACTGGTTTCTCTGTCACATCTTTTCTTATATCACTGTCGGACAAAATTGCAGTCCTTGACTATCTGAAGATGTTACAGTGAAGGGAGTGGAGGAATGAATGTAAAAAAGCAATACCTTAAACCATCAGCAGCTTGTAATCAGACAAGATTGTGGGGTGAGGAGAAAGTAGGATGGCCAAATAAAGAATTAGAACATTCCAACATTTTCAGTCCTGCCATTGGCCACAGCATCAGGTATGACTGCTCCAATGAGAGCAAGGACTGTTTTCAAAAGCACCTTCCTGTTGGGTTTATTTATTTATTAAGCTGTGACTTCCATGAACGTGTGTTAACCAACAGGACTTTTCTCATCCAATTGAGGCATGCAGCTCGTTATGAATTCACAGTCTGCAGTAACATCGGCAATACAAGCAGTTATTGTCCATCCCTCATTGATCTTGAGAATGTCGAGTTGACTTACCTTCTTGAACTGTCGTAGGTACCACCCACAGTGCAGTTAAGAAGTGAGTTCCAGGAATTTGACCCCAGGGAAGTGAAGGAACAGTGACATAGTTCCAAGTAAGGATAGTGTGTGTCTCTGAGGGGAACTTGCAGATGATGGGGGTCCATGTATCTGCTGCCTTGCCCTTCTAGATGGTAGAGGTTACAATTTTGAAGGTAGCTCTAGTACAGAGGAATCTGCATGACAATGTAGAAAATTGTGCAGGTAGTCCCGGCCAGAGGAAGTGCACAAATTCAACCCAATCTGTATCAGGATAAAGCATAGAGCAGGCCATTCAACCGACTCCATCATTCAATATGGTAATGGCCAATCATCCAGTTCAGTGCCCCAGTCCGCATATTCTATGATGCCTTTTGGCTCTAAGAACTATATCTAACTCCTTCTTCAAAACATTCAATGTTTTGGCCTTTAGCGTTTTCTCGAACAGAGTCCCACAGGCTCACCACTCTCTGGGTGAAGAAATTTCTCCTTAACCCTACATGGCCGATCTGTGACCCCTGGTTTTGGACTCTCCAGTCATCATGAGCATAATTCCTGTATTTACCTTATGTAGGCCTGTGAGAATTTTCATTGGTTTCTATGAAACTTACCCCACCATATCCCGCCCCAGGCCCCATTCATCTAAATTCCAGTGAACATAGTCCAAAATGACCCAGTCTCTCTTCATGTGTTAGCCCTGCTATCCTAGTAATCAGTCTGGTAAATATTCCCTTCTTACATTCCAAAGGTGAGACTCCAAGCATTTGCTGGTTCAAGTCCCACTCCAGAAACTTGAAAAACCACACTGCTGTACTGAGGGATAACTGCACTGTTGGAGGTACTGCCTTTTTGATGGGACATTAAACAGATGGCACTCACTAATCAACATGAATGACCCCATGTTACTATTTGAAAAGGTACATGGGAGTCCCCCTTGGTCTGATCTCCTGGCCAAACATGAATCAGCTAACATGTGACCCAGCTCAGGCTGAGGTAGGCAAAAACTTCAAGGCATGAGCAGGAATCCACAAGGAATACTGACGCATCCCAGTGAAAGGAAACATAACTGAGAAATTCATCCATGTATTATTAGAGATCCAAAATAGCACTGTCAGAATTCCAAGCCTACAAGACCCGCATGAATAAACCTCCTTCTACAGATATATATCCAACTGTAAATAGAAGTATAAAGTACAAAAGCAAGGCAGCTTTGTTGAGCCTATATACAATACTGGTTTAACCTTATCTGGTGTGGGTCATCACACCTTGAAAAGAACATCAAATATTTAGAAAGGTCACGCAAGCGATTCACTGGAATATAGTGGGACATGAGGAACTTCAGTTACATGGAATGCTGGGATTGTTCTCCTTAGATCAATGAAGAAGAGATGTAATATATGTATCAAAATCATGAAGGATTTGATTGAGTAAATAAGCAGAAACAGTTTCCACTAGTCAGAGAACTGATGGTCAGAGAATATTTGCCTAAAATCCAGCAATCAAGGCTGAAGTGAAATCTTTTTACAGAGCAGGTTCTCACAGGATGTAGAATATGTGCTGTCTGAAGTAACTTTCAACATGGAAATCAATATTGGTGAGAAAAATGAAAAGGGCTCAAGTGAAAGAGCTGGTGAGCAACGCGATTTGACGAACTCTTTCAGACGCACAATCAACCAAAATCCAACATGTATGATCCCCATATTGTGATGACTACACAAAAGTAAAATTGAAATCTCCAGGTTAATAGCCTCTATCATTTGAAGCACCCAGTATAAAATCACAGAGCAGGACAAAAGCTAATTTGGAAACTCTTGAAGTTTTTCTTTTTACTACATTGTAACTTCCAGAGACTCTCTGATATTCTCTTGAGATGAAAGATGTCAAAAATTCTAATTAGTCCGCAGTACTCTAGCAGCCTAGGGCCCTTCCATTAACTGCTCACTTAAGGTGAGTTTACAAACAGTATTTTAACTCATGATTTCAGGCACTTGTGCAATAATGGGATCACTGATGATTAATGGTCAACTCATGACAGAATCTTAGGTCATCTTAGTTCACTGAGTAGAAAATTAATGTTTGCCTTAAGGCTGTGACCAACCTATTTGAGAATTTTTTGAACCTCCTGTCTTACAGTTACTGGTATATAAATCCTAACCCTCAACCAGAACAATTTAGAAGGAGCTCCAGAACTCAGCAAATGAGGTGAGACTACAGTCAGTTTGTTTACTTACATTTAGATGTAATGATGTCTATAAACTGTTTAATGTCCCAGCCTGTATTAAATGTCTCCATTTGTATTTCAGTGTTAGGTTCCCTCATGCCATTTCCTAACAGACTGAAGTGAGCTAGCAGGTTTATTGTAATATTCTGGCTGAGGATAAATTGCAGTTTAGAAATTAACGGACATTTTAATTGTGTATATATCTCTCTTCTCCCTCTTTATAGTTCTATTTCAAAACATTCGATTTATCCAGTTGCCAAGCCAAAGGGTCATCTCACTAATACAGTGGTTAACAAGGGGCTAATTTTGTGAATACAACTATTCATAGAATCCCCACAGTGTAGAAGCAAACCATTCAGCCCATTGAGTCCACACTGACTCTCTGGAGCATCCCACCCAGACCCACTCACTTATCCTGTCCCTGTAACAGTACATTTCCCAGTGCTAACCCACCTAAGCCTGCATACCCCTGCACACTACGGGCAATTTAGCATGGCCAAACTGCCTAGCCTGCACATCTTTGGACTGGAAAGGAAACTGGAGCACCCAAAGCAAACCCATACAGACAAGGGGAGAATGTGCACGCTCCTCACAGACAGATGAGGCTGGAATCAAACCAGTGTTCCTCGTATTGCGAGGCAGCAGCAGTGCTAACCACTGAGCCACCATGCCACCCCAACTAATAAATTGTTCAAACTAATTATGTCATTATAGGGGACACAGTTTTATCATCCATAGCATTGAAAGGGTTTTATATTTTTCACACAACACAGACAGCTCTTTGTGAAAGACATGGATGATGTGTCTGATAGGATCTATATTTCTGTTGATCATGGAAGCTAACTGGAGAAACTATTCTAGCAAAGGGGTGCAATTGATGGGGATGTGCAGATTGTCTTTTAATGTACAAACACCGCCAGTTTTATTGACAAGAGTCTGCTACCTACTGACAGGTTAGGGAAAAGCGTGCTGTAAAAAGGAGTCAGTTCCAGCATTTGGTTTAAAGCATGGAAACAGAACTCAAGGGTGTGAAGACTTACACTGGGGATCCTGTCAGATACATCTCTGATAGGGCCAGTCACCTGCACCAGTTCACAGGTCAAGGTGATCAACTGGGCCTTTCACTAATGCCTCTCACCTCTTTCTCCTCAGGACTATGTTTGCACTGTATTTTTGAAATTATTTGTGCAGTCCCACTCTCGATGTTGGCCACAAGATGGCAGTGGATTGGAGCCCCAAGAAACATCTTTACAAGGGGCGATAGGCAGCAAAAGCATCATGGGTTAGAAAGCTGGGTGAAAGGAGCTTCAAGCCCCTTTCGCTCATTAAAGTTTATCACTCTGCTGATAGTGCAACATTTCATAACAAGTCAAACCAGGCTCAAAGCCAACAGATGGGGAACCAGTGATATTGTGATCATTTACTGGGCTAGTAATCCAGCCTGTTGCTGCAGGGAAATGAGCTCAAATAGCAAACTGTTTGAATTTGATCGAGACTCTGAATTGAAAGCTAGTCTGAGTGATAGTGACCATTCCAACTATTATCAATTATAGTAAAGAAATTTATTCTTTTAGGGAAGGAAACCTGCTGTCCTTACCTCGTCTACATATGGTTCTTCATTCATTTACTATTTGAGAGGCCTTCCCATTTGTCCGAAGCAACAGTGGTTGTAAATAATTGTATAGTCATAGAGTCATAGAGTTGTAAAGCATGGAAACAGACCCTTTGGTCCAACTCCTCCATGCCAACAAGTTATCCTAAATTAGTCTAGTCCCATTTGCCAGCATTTAGCCCACATCCCTCGAAACCCTTCCTTTTCATGTACCCATCCAGATGCTTTTTGAGTGTTGTTATTGGACCCGCCTCTACCATTTCCTCTGGCAGCTCATTCCATACACGCACCACTCTCTGTGTGAAAACGTTGCTCCTTAGGTCCCTTTTAAATCTTTCCCCTCTCACTTTAAACCTATGCCCTCTCGTTTTGGACTCCCCAGCCCCAGGAAAAAGACCTTGGCTATTCACCCTATCCATGGCCCTCATGCTTTTATAAACCTCTAAAAGGTCACCCCTCAGCCTCTGACACTCCAGGGAAAATAGCCCCAGCCTATTCAGCCTCTCCCTGTAGCTCAAACCATCCAACCACGGCAACGTTCTTGTAAAACTTTTCTGAACCCTTTCAAGTTTCATAACACCCTTCCTATAGCAGCAAGACCAGAACTGCACGCAATATCCCAAAAGTGGCTAAAACAATGTCCTGTATGGCTGCAACATGACCTCTCAAATCCTATACCCAATGCACTGACCAATAAAGGCAAGCATACCAAAGGCCTTCTTCACAATCCTGTCGATCTGGCACTCCACTTTCAAGGAATTATGAACCTGCACTCCAAGGTCTCTTTGTTCAGCAGCATTCCCCAGGACCTTACAATTAAGTGTATAAGTCCTGCCCTGATGTGTCTTTCCAAAATGCAGCACCTCACATTGATCTAAATTAAATTCCATCTACTATTCCTTGGCCCATTGGCCCACCTCATCAAGATCCTGTTGTACTCTGAGGTAACCTTCTTCGCCCTGCCCTCATTGGTCAGGAAACCTATGTTGACCTCCTTTCAGGAAATGTAGTGCATGTAGCATCTCAACCCTGTCCAATCTGTAGCTGGTCACCCCTTATTTTCTGTCCATCTTGTTAATGAGGAGTCCAGAAGAAGTGGCAACAGTCTCAGGATATACATTCATTCTAGCCATTTTAGAATGAGATGGGGAGAAATGTCTCCACTCAAAGGGTGGCAAACCTGTGGAATTCTCTCCCATAAAAGGTTGTGAGGGCTAAATCACTGAATATATTGAAGAAAAAAATAAATTTCTAGAGGTTGCACGTGTCCAAAAATATAGAGGTAGAGTAAAGCATTGGGATAGACAATCAACCATAGTCATTTTGAATGCAGAGCGGGCTTCATGGGCCAAATAGACTACTCTTGCACATATTTTCTAAGCTTTTTGTTTCTACAGTCAGCAGTTTTAGCCACCATCCTTAAAAAAGGGGCAGCACGGTGGCTCAGTGGTTAGCACTGCTGCCTCACAGTACCAGAGACCTGGGTGACTGTCTGTGTGGAATTTGTATGTTCTCCCCATGTCTCGTGGGTTTCCTCTGGGTGCTCCAGTTTCCTCCCACAGTCCAAAGATGTGCAGGCTAGGTGGATTGGCTGTGCTAAATTGCCCATAGTGCTCAGGGATGAGTGGTATAGGGGGATGGGTTCTGGGTGGGATGCTCTGAGGGTCCGTGTGGACTTGTTGGGCCAAAGGGCCTGTTTCCATATTGTAGGGATTCTCTGAAAAGGATAAATTGGCCTTGGAAAGAGTGCAAATTTATCAGGCAAATATCTGAACTAGAAAGGTTAAATTACAAGGTGTGATTACACCAGATAGGGCTGCCTTCCTGGAATTTGGTGAATGGTTTAGAGTTTTTGAGCAGTTTGGAGGAACAGGTAAGTTCGATGGACAGAAACTATTTGCTGGGAGTTTAGGACCAGACTAAACGATTATAGCCTGAATTTTTATGAATGAAATCAGAAAACTCATCTTCACATAAATGTGTCAGAAATTGGAGCATTCTTTCCCAAATGACAATTGGGATATTGGATCTGTTGTAAATGTGAAATGCAAGCTTGTTAGTTTTTTGGTATCCAGTGGTATTAAGGAATGTAGGGATAGGTAGATGTGTTGAGTTGGGTCACAGATCAACTATGATCTTGTTGGATAGTGGAATATGTTCAAGGGACTAAGTGGTCTGGTCCTATTCCAATATTCCAAAGAATTACTCTTCAGGTTTTGAGTGTTGAAGCAGTGCACAGTACAATATTCTCAACAATAGTCCGCACTGCTTGTCAGTGTAAAGATTTATGAAATATGCCAGGAGTTACAATGTTATAAGGAGTTGTAAGTTACAATATGAATGTATGTCTTCCATTTGTATTGGAATGTAAGATCAGCAACGACGGCTGTAAATAACCTGAAGGCTTGTCAGAGCAGCAGTTGCAGAGAGCACTTTATAAAGTTGGGTACGTTTCCCCGTCAAGTTGCCTTACCATATTCACGTCCATAAAATGAAGCTTATATCTCTGTATCATTCTGAGATTGATCTCACATGGATACCAACAGCTCTGGGCAGGCTGCAATTCCCAGCCTTGGAGGGTGAATGCCTTGCATACAAAGCTACACCGTCTTTCCATACTCGGGCAACTCAACATCACCAGGTGGATTTAAAGCTTCGGTCTTGTGTCATGTGGCCTCCCAGCTCCAGATCTATTCATTCTGCCCGTCTCAACCCTTTATGGTCTTAATTCACACTGTGGCTACAAGTAGGTACCTCTGTTAATTTGGCATCTAATGGAATCCCCAACAATAAACAAATTGGTACTAACTCCAGAAAATTCCAGAAAGTCAATCAAGCTAGAGGCTGGTGAACACTAAGCTCATGGTGCCATAATCCCAGGCAAATTGCCTAGAATTTTTAATTTTAGGAATGCCTGCATGATTGAGGAATGATGTGCTAAAGGATCCAAGCAGCCAAATTGCCTTTTCTCATTTTAAGCCTTCCTACAGAGTTATATCAGACACTGTGCATCCAGCTTCCTCCTTAGAGAAGGGTCTGGGGACTACAATGTCCACAGAATCACAAGGCATTTGGAAGAGGAAAGGAGGAACAGATAAAGAAATTAAGCTTCTGAGTTATTGACTTGTAAGACACTGGCTTCATCCTCTCATTTAGACATTCCCATAAGAGCGGCTGCGCTCTGTCATGAAACCGACTCAGTACCTGACTTTGGAGTTCTGTTTGCTCGCGGCATGGTCCGTGATCACAATTTGTGCCTTGACAACTACCCCAAGTTCAGATATAGACTGGGAAACCTGGAAGACCATCCATGGGAAAAAGTACAACAGTAAGGTAAGAAAGGTCTCAGAGGTGAGGAATACTAATCCAGGATGCTTTTTCATTTCTTTTGGATTGAGTAAATATCTGATGAAAAGGGGTTCAGGTACATAATTATTTGAAATTTGTATCACATGTGGACAGGGTGGCTAAGAAGGTGTTTAGCATACTTGCCTTCATTGCTCAGACCTTTCAGGATAGGAATTGGGATGTCACATTGAAGTTGTACAGGACATTGGTGAGGCCTCTTCTGGAGTATCGTGTACAGTTCTGGTAAAGATATTATTAAATTGGAGAGGGTTCAGAAAAGATTTATCGGGATATTGCTGGGAATGGAAGGTTTGAGTTATAAAGATAGGCTGGGACGTTTTTTTACTGGAGCATAGGAGGTTGAGGAGTGACTTTATAGAGTTTTATAAAATCATGAGGGGCACAGATAACGTGAACAGCAAAAGCCTTTTCTCTCGGTGGAGAAGTTCAAAACTAGGGGGCATATTTTTAGAGTGAGAGGAGAAAGATTTTAAAAGGACCTGAAGTGCAACTTTTTTACACAGATTGGTTCATATGTGGAATGAACTGCCAGAGAAAGTGGTGAATGCAGGTACAGTTACAATATTTAAAAGACATTAAGATAAGTACATTATTCAGAAAGGTTCAGAGGGATATGGGCCAAACGTGGGCAAGTGGGACTTGTTTAGTTTGGGAACATGGTCAGCATGGATTAGAGATAATAGGAACTGCAGATGCTGGAGAATCTGAGGTAACAAGGTGTAGAGCTGGATGAACACAGCAGGCCAAGCAGCATCAGAGGAGCAAGAAGGCTGACGTCTCAGACCTGAAACGTCAGCCTTCCTGCTCCTCTGATGCTGCTTGGCTTGCTATGTTCATCCAGCTCTGCACCTTGTTATCTCAGTATTGATTCTAACACCTGATTCGCCCTTTCTAACAGACCTTTGGGGAGCCAGGAGGTGAATTACTCACCACAGAATTTCTAGCCTTTCACTTGCTCTTTTAGCCAGAGTGTTTACAGGGTTGGTTCAATTCAGTTTCTGATCAATGATAAGCTGTGGGATGTTAATACTACAGGACTCATGATGGCAAAGTCATTGAAGGAGAGATGGTTGGATTCTCTCTTGTTGGGTTAATGTAATGGTTGTATGTTTCTATGGCCATTGCCTAGCACTGTGTGGTGTAAATGTTACTGGCCATTTATCAGCCCAAGCTAGGATCTCGTCCAGGTCTTGCTTAGAGGAATGCAAATTGCTTCAGTATGCAAGGAGTTACAAAGGGGAATGCTGCAGATCAAATGAGAAAAGCAGAGTACATGAACATAGTTGGGGCAGGTCTCAGATCTAGGATTCACAAGGATTTGAAGTTGAGATGCTTTTAATTCTTATCAAATTGTAAGATCTCACTGGATCCTTGGCTGAAGTTTGGATTAATTTCTTAACATTTTCTCTTACACCTTTAAATGAATTTGCCCCAAAATAATCATACACTGTAAAATGCTGCCTTATAATTAATTTCATGCTTAATCTAAACTTTATTTGTGCTGAAAAAGCTTTAATGCCCGTTAATTAAATGTCTGAACAATGGAACAGTGTAAACAGAACACACAAGAGTTCCAGTTTCTTGTTTTTAAAAGGGCAGTGACTCCTTCCACAGTCCTTAATTTACAGCAGTATCCTTTTCCCAATTTGATTCACAGTCCAAATTAAAGAAAAGTAAAAGATGGTTGCTCTTTACAATGGAAAGCATCTCATAGACTGCAATTGCAAGCCGCATCCATCGAAGTGGCAGGGACTTGATGGGCCGAATGCCTCCATTCGCAATGTAATGACTCCAAGCCCAGATTTAGAAACCTCCAATCATGTTGACAAGAAGATGGGAGCTTTATCCATGCAGCCCATGCCCCCACCACACACTTTCACTTCCTTCTGAACAGCTTATTGACTGACGTAGAAGAAGTGTTTCCAGAATTATTTACCAAGAAAATGTTCTCTGAATTTTGGCCTTTGACCTAGGGCACTACTTCCTCTTCCTGGTGGTTTTGACTTCGGTTCACCTTTCAGTCAAACTGCCTTTCCCAAGACTGGAATCCAACAGACTCACGACAATAAGTTCAAGTGAATAGAATTCTGTCAGTGAGAATGTTCGCCGATCACAAGAATGTCAAATTATTTTTTATTATTTGTAACGGATTGGTACAGACATTCCATCTCACCTACATCTCCCAGGCCCATTTTCCCATAGATTTAACTCCCTAACTGCTTGGTTGAATGTTAGCATTTTGACCAGGTTCCAAAAACATCGCAATTAATAGACATCGCAAGGACAGACAAATTAAATTTTATATCCCAGGAGCCCAGTGCAAGCTCTGCTGTGTCTTGACATGCAGATCCCACAAAATGGACGGTGTTGTCAGAGTAAACCTACTGGATTCACCAAGACTAAGCAACATGGAGATGCGTTTTCAAGCCAATCTCCACTTTTGAGCTTTCTCTTCCAGGGTGTTGCCCTGCATATGAGTGCATCAGATGACCCACTTCTAACTGGGTAGGTTTCAGACTAATGCACACATAATCCATACTGACACCTCTCACAGCAATATTGTTAATCATTTGCACTGTCATAGATACCACCTTTCCAATAAAGTGTTGAACCAAGGCTGTGTTTGCCCTCTCAGATGGATAAAGAAGATCCCTCACTGAGAAACAGCAGTGACATTCAGGCTGGCGGCCCAGCCAATATTCAAGCAGCTACACTTTGAAAGTAATGGGCTGTACAACACTCTAAGACACACTGAGATCTCGAGCGGCGCTATTGAAATGTAGACATGTCTTCATGAGGACAACACCTTAATTTCTCACTGTTCTATGTGCAGAAAACAGAGGCTCTCAGAAAAGGAATCTGGCTGGAAAATCTGAGGAAAATTAAGGAGCATAATGAGCAACAACAAAATTTGACATTTATGATGGTCATGAATAGTTTTGGTGATTTGGTGAGTGATATCCTGGGTTAAGGTGGCCTATTGGTTAAACTCAGAACCCAGTGTTTAGAATTTAAATTCCACCAGGATAAGTTGAGAAATGGAATTTGATAGAATCCAGTAATTTGTGGGTTAGCATCAGGTAAATGCATTCCTGGTTTTTTTGTGAAAGCCCTGCACAAGAACGGGGATCTGCTACACAAACCTTACTCAGTCACATATCACTCTGTCCTACACTACATAATTGGCTCTTAATGCTCTCAGGTCAACTACTCAGGTCAACTCAGGTCAATGAGCAATAAATACAGGTGCTTTAAAAAGGAGGAAGAGAGACAAAGCAGGGACCACGTGGGAGGTGAAACAAATGGAGAAATAAACCTGCACAGCTGTCTGACCCAGCAGCGAACCTGCACAGCTGACTGCCTCTGTGATTTAGTTTCAAGTATCTCTGGACATCTGAGTCAGTCTAAGAAAAATAAGCAAACAGTGACATTCACAGCTGACCTTGGAGAAACCTGCGTGGGAGAGCTCACAAAAGGGGAGTAGCTCAGTGGTTAGTTTTTAAAGTGTAATCTTACAGTTTTTTTTGTAAATCTACAATAGTGAGTAGAGTAGATTCTTTTTTGATTATATGTTTTTATTAAGATCTGTCTCTTGATTAAACTTTAAAAATATAAAACATAGGTACTGAGTTAGCATGGAGCAGTGTTTTGAGAGCAATAAGACTGTGCTAATTTCTGGGTCTGTAGACTGTTCAGCTACAAAGATGGCCTTTAGTAAAATGACATGCTCTTCCTGTCAGATGTGGGAAATTAGGGAGAATTTCCATGCTACTGATGGTTATGTCTGTAGGAAGTGTGTTTTGTTGCAAATCCTATCGGATTGCATGGATCGGTTGGAGCAGCAGTTACAGGCAATGAAGAGCTTACAGGAGTTAGGGGGTGTGATGGCTGACAGTTGCAGGGAAGGAGACAAACTGAAGAAACAGTCAGGTAGATGGGTTACCTCCAGGAAAGATAGGATAGGTAAGCAGGTAGTGCAGGAGTCTCCTGTGGCTATCCCCATCTCAAACAAGTATGCTTTTTTGGAAAATGTAGAGGATGAGGCGCTGACAGGGGAATGTAGCACTGACAGCCAGGTTTTTGGTACCAAGACTGGCTCTAATGTAATGAGGCTGCCTCAGGTTCTAAGTGATCGATTGTGACAGGGGACTCTCAAATCAGAGGCACAGACAAACGTTTCTGCGGCTGACAATAAGACATCAGAATCGTATGTTGCCTCCCAGATGCCAGGATAAGGGATGTCTCAGAGACGGTGCAGAATATTTTCAAAGGGGAGAGAGACGAACAGGAGGTCTAATGACATAGGAAGAATAAAGGACAAAATTCAGAGAGAGAATATAAGAAGTTAGGCAGGAATTTAAAAAGTAGGTCCTTGAGGGTAGTAATATCTGGATTACCCACAGGGCCATGAGCTAGTGAGGGTAGGAATAGGGTGTTGGAGCAAATGGAGGTGTGGCTAAGAAGCTGGTGCAAGGGAAAAGGATTGACATTTTTGGATCATTGGAATCTCTTCTGGGTTAGAAGTGACATGTATAAGAAAGATGGATTGCACCTGAATTGGAAGGAGACTAATATACTGACGGGGAGATTTGCTATATCTGCTCGGGAGGATTTAAACTAGTATGGGGGGGATACCCAGAGAAATATTGAGAAAAGAGATCAGTCTGCGGCTGGTGCAGTTGGGAAAAGGAGCAGGTCAAACAGACAGGAACACAGCAGAGAATGAGGTAGGACTGATACATTAAATTGCATTATTTCAAAACGAGAGGCCTGACTGGTAAGGCAGATGAACTGAAGGCATGGTAGGTGACATGGGACTGGGATATCACAGCGATTACAGAGACGTGGCTCAGGGATGGACAGGACTAGCAGCTTAATGTTCCAGGGTATAAATGCTAGAATCCTGGGAATACATCCAGAAAGTTATTTGGGTGGAACTTAGAAGTAAGAAAGGGATGATCACCTTATTGGGATTGTACTATAGACCCGTCAGTGGGAAACTGAGAAACAAATTTGTAAGGAGATCTCAGTTATCTGTAAGAATAATAGAGGGGTTAGGGTATGGGATTTTAACTTGCCAAACATAGACTGGGACTGCCATAGTGTTAAGGGCTTGGATTGAGAGGAATTTGTTAAGAGTGTACAAGAAAATTTTCTGATTCAGTATGTGGGTGGACCAACTAGAGAAGGTGCAAAACTTGACCTACTCTTGGGAAATAAGGCAGGGCAGGTGACTAAGGTATCAGTGGTGGAGCACTGTGCAGCCAGTGACGGTAATTCTATTAGTTTTAAAATAGTGATGGAAAAGGATCTAAAAGTTAAAGTTCTATTTTGATGGTATAAGACAAGAACTTTCAAAAATTGATAGGGGGCAGATGTTCACAGGTAAAGGGACAGATGGAAAATGGGAAGCCTTCAAACATGAGATAACGAAAGTCCAGGGACAGTATGTTCCTGTTAGGTTGAAGAGCAATGCTGGTAGGTGTAGGGAATGCTTGATGACTATGCTGGATGACTAGAGAAATTGAGATTTCAGTCAAGAAAAAATGAGGAAGCATATGTCAGGTATAGGCAGCAGGGATTGAGTGAATCCCTGGAACAATATAAAGGCAGTAAGAGTATACTTAAGAGGTAAATCAGGATGGCAAAAAAGGAGACATGAGATAGGGTTACAGGGTAAGTATGGTTAAGAAGAATCCAAAGGGATTCTACAAATACATTAAGGACATAAGAATAAGAATAAGGGGAGAATAGGACCCCTTAAAGATCAGCAAGACTGCCTGTGTGTGGAACCGCATCAAATGTGAGAGATACTAAATAAGTATTTTGCATGAGTATTTACAGAAGATATGGAAGATAGAGAATATGGGGAAATAAATAGAAACAGCTTGAAAAATGTCCATATTACAGAGGAGGAAGTGCTGGATGGCTTAAAAAGCAAAAAGGTAGTTAAATCCCCAGGACATGATCAAGTGTACCCTAGATTTCAGTGGGAAGCTGGCAAAGTGATTGCGGGGCCCCTTGCTGGCATATTTGTATCATCAATAACCACAGGTGAAGTGCCAGAAGACTGGAGGTTGGCTAACTTGGTGCCACTATTTAAGAAAGTGGATAAGGAAATGCCGGGGAACCAAAGGCCGGTGAGCCTGGTATCAGTGATGGGTAAGTTGTTGGAGGGGATCCTGAGGGATAGGATTTCCATGTATTTGGAAAGGAGAGGACTGATTAGGGATAGTCAACATGGCTTTGCGCATGGGAAATTGTGTCTCACTAACCTGATTGAGTTGTTTGAAAATGTAACAAAGAGGATTGATGAGAGCAGAGCGGTGGACGTGATCTTTATGAACTTCAGTATGGCTTATGAGAAGGTTTGGCTTGATAGACTGGTTAGTAAGGTAAGATCTCACAGAATAAAGGGAGAACTAGCGACTTGGATACACAACTGGCTTGAAGGTAGGAGACAGAAGGTGGTGGTGGAGGGTTGATTTTCAGGCCGAGGACCTCTGACCAGCGATGTGCCACAGTCCTGGGTCCATTGCTTTTCTTCATTTATTTAAATGATTTGGACATGAACATAAGAAGTATGGTTAGTAAGTTTGCAGATGACACTAAAATTGAAAGTGTAGTGGACAGCGAAGAAGATTATCTAGGAGTATGATGGGACCTTGATCAGATGGGCCAATGGGCTGAGGAGTGGCAGATAGAGTTTAATTTAGATAAATATGAGGTGCTGCATTTTGGAAAGGCAAGTCAGGGCAGGACTTTTAATTTAATGGTAAGGTCCTGGGGAGTGTTGCTGAGCAAAGAGACCTTGGAGTGCAGGTTCATAGTTCCTTGAAGGTAGAGTCTCAGATTGACAGGATAGTGAAGAAGATGTTTGATATGCTTGCCTTTGTTGGTCAGTGCATTGTGTATAGGAGTTGGGAGGGCACATCGCAGCTGTACAGGACATTGGTTAGACCAATTTTTGTATACTGCATCCAATTCTGGTCTCACTGCTATAGGAAGGATGTTGTGAAACTTGAAAGGGTTCAGCAAAGATATACAAGGATGTTGCCATGGTTGGAGGATTCAAGATATAGGGAGAAGCTGAATAGACTGGGGCTATTTTCCCTGGAGTGTCAGAGGCTGAGGAGTTGACATTGTGGAGGTTTGTACAATCATGAAGGGCATGGATAGGATGAATAGTCAACATCTTTTCCCCGGGGTGGAGGAGTCCAAAACTAAAGGTCATAGGTTTAAGGTGAGAGGGGAATGATTTAAAAAGGACCAAAGAGGCAACTTTTTTCACGCAGAGGACGGTGTGTGTAAGAAATGAGCTGCCAGTGGAAGTGGTGGAGGCTGGTACAATTACAACTTTTAAAAGGCATCTGGATCAGTGTATGAATAGGAAGGAGTTGGAAGGATATGGGCCAAATGTTGGCAAATGGGACCAGATTTATTTAGGATATTTGGTTGGTATAGACAAGTTGGACGAAAGGGCTTGTTTCCATGCTGTATAGATCTTGACATCTATGACTCTAAATGTCATTTTGCCAGCATTGCTTCTATCTTGAGGGCACATGTTCAAAAAGTAAATCATCACAGAATCTGTTTTTGGTAATTCATTTACAAGATGAAGGCATTGCTGGCTAGGCCAGAATGTATTGCCTCGAGGGCAGTTAAAGATCAGCCACATTGCTCTAAATCTGGAGTCACATATAGACCAGACCAGATAAGGATGGCAATTTCCTTTCCAAATTTATATTCATGAACCAAGCTGGGTTTGTGCTGACAATAGTTTCATGGTCATCATTAGACTTTTAACTCCAGATTTATATTTAAATCAAATTCCACCATCTGCCATGAAGAGATTCAAACCCAAGCCCCCAGAACATTATTTGGCTCTCTGGAATAATAGTCCGGTGATAATACCACTAGGCTACCACTTCCCCTATAGCCACTATGATCCAGAGCGATAAAATGCTAGAGAAACAAAAGCTTAGACTTTGTGCTGAGTCCGAATGTTTAAAGACGGCATGCTGCAAATTAAAAAAATTGTTTTATGGCACAGATACAAACATTGTCCTATTTCTATTATCGAATACTGCATCCAAAACAGCATCTAAAACTCCACATACAAACAACATAAAGAACAGGGGCAGTTTTCTGGTCAATATTGATACTCCAGACAACATTATTAAAAGGTTATGTGGTCACTTACCCCATTATTGTCCGTGAGAGTTGCTGTGCATAAATTGGCAGCTACTTCCTAAATCCCAACGGTATTGGATGTGCTGTATAAAATCTTTCTTTCTTTCTTTTCCTTCAGACAGCAAAAGAGTTTTCTCAATTATTCCACACACATGAGAGGAAAGCTTTGCTAGTGAACAACCAGACACGAGAAGCAACTAAGGCCCGACATTCTCGCCGTATTCCAGAGAGTGTGGACTGGCGCACAGCTGGTTACGTTACCTCCCCAAAGTACCAGGTTCCTAATCTTCTATTTTGTTGCTTCAATGCATGGCTATTGCTTCAGGATTTCTGAATCATTTTTGCATTATTGTTTGGCTCAGTAACCTGTTCTTCTTCAAAGAGCAGGGAAGCTCCCTGTACAGTTTTGCTCCTTGTAGTTAAGAAAGGATGTATAATATTGGAGACGGCTCAAAAAAGATTCAGTAGCTTGCTTCCTGGGATGAAGGGGTCGATTTATCATGAACAGCTAAATAAATTAGGTCTTTGTTCATCAAAGTTTAGAATAGCGAGGGATAATCTTATTGAATCATATAACACTCTGCAGGAGCTTGACAGAGTGAATATTGAGAAGATGTTTCCACTAGTGGGGGAATCTCAAACGAGGGGGCAGTTACAGAATAAGGGGGTCACTCATATAAAACGGAGATGTAAAAGAATTTCTTCTCCCAGAGGGTATTGGAGAATGCAACCCAAAGAGCAGCACAAGATAGATCACAAAGTATTGAAAGAGGAGGTGAATAGATTTTTGAAGTGTCGGGGAGTTGAGATCAATGGTACAAAAAAGGAACTGAGTTGTGAAGCAGATTAGTCCTGATCTTATTGAAAAACCGGGCAGGGCTGAAGGTCCGAATAGCATTCTCATGCTCCTATTCCCTCTGTCCTTCATATCCCGAGTGTGTTTGACAGTACTTAACCAAAGCTACCAGAACAACATCTCATCTTATTGTAGGGTGTTTCCTCCACATGTAAATAAGGAATTTGGTGCCCACCACAAAATCTTTAGCCACCAGCTCCAGCCCTCACTTTGTCATTGTCAGACGTTGTATCAGCCTGTTCAAGGAGTATCAGATTTGATCCCACATTGAGCTTCTGAACACATATAAAAATGTCATTCACTAAAATAATTTATTTCAACCTTCGTAACATTGCTCAATTCTACTCCTGCTTCCTCCACTGATCTGCTGCTGAAACCCTCATCCATGCCTTTGTTACCTTTAGATTTGATTATTCCAATGCACTCAAGGTTAGATCCAATCTTGAGATCATCCAAACTCTGTTATCCATGTCCTAAATCACAAGGAGTCCCTTCATTCCACTCTTATGCTTACTGACTCACATTAGGTCCTGCTTAAACAACACCTTGAATTTAAAATCTTTCCATGGATTCAACTATCCTGATTGCTATAATATGTTCCAGCCCAATAAGATAACTCCACTAACTCAAGTCTTTTGAGCATCCCTGATTTTAATGTCATTGATATCCAGGCCTTTATTTGCTAAGGCTCAAAACTCTACAGTTCTCTCTCTCTCGCTAAACCTCTCCAACTCTCTTCTTCATTTTCCTCCATTTAGAAAAACATAAACCACCTGAGCATAGCTCAGTGTCAAATTTGCTTGAAAACACTCCTGTGAACTAGTTCAAAACTACTTTAAAACCATTTACTATGATAAAGGTTCTACATATACAGAAAGAAAAGTCATTGTCAGTTTTTGGTAGAGGGATGGTTAAGGAAGAGACCATTGCAACTTTTAAAGAGATTAAATTGAAGCAGAGAGAGTTGAAAAGGAAAAGTAAAGTAATTGGGTTCTCTAAGAATGAATATGATGGGCTGAATGACCTTGTTTTGTTCTATCCACATCTATGTCCATTTATGGATTTTATTCACCATGTTTTGCCTGAAAAATATTACGGTTCACCAAGAGAAGCAGATAGGACATTGGTTTAACATCTTATGTGAAGGATGACACCTGAGTTTGTGAAGCTATCTTTCAGTGCTGAGCTGTAGAGAGAGTTTGAACTAACTGTTCAAGGCTCAACATGGAAACTGAAACTTATAATCTTTGTCATCAGGGTCAGTGCAACGGTTGCTGGGCATTCAGTGCCACTGGGGTGCTGGAGGGGCAGTTGTTTAAGAAGACGGGCAGACTCATTGCCTTGAGTGAACAGAACCTCATTGACTGCTCAAGGAGTCATGGAGCTTTCGGATGCAGTGGTGGCTGGTCTTTGAATGCCTTTGACTATGTCCGTGAGAATGGGGGAATTGAAGCTGAGTCCACCTATGCGTACACTGCAAAGGTACACCTGTTTCCTAGTTTCACCATTCCAACATTGAGCCACGCTTCAAATATGTTCAAGCATTGGTGTTTGTTTTAAACCAGCACCAATTTATTAAAATGCAGCCCCACCACTACACTCCCCTCTACCTTGGTTTACACTGTTCATTGTACATTGTAATTCCAAATGGAATAAATGTCTCACCAATTAAAATTTCAAAAAACATACAAAGAACATACATTTTAAAGATTTTTTACCTCAAGCACTTCAAGGGCAGTGATTTACAACATTAGTTACACAGATAAATAAGGCAGCCAGGAGAACATAGCAGGATGCAGAGGCAGCACTGAGATATTTGTTACTTGATTCAGTTGACTACAGCCACACCACAGATTCAGAAATGTCAGGATTTATAGACCATTCAAGTACTTGAACCTCTCACTGATATTGTCCGTTTGTTTGACCATAAGGAATGCTGTATTTTGAAATATTAAATCAAGGCTCAATCTGCCTGCTGAAGGAGTACGAGTAAGCAGCGCAATCAGTTGCAGTATGGAATTAAACATTTTTACATAACAACATGAAACAGACTAATCTAACACTTGCTTTATCTTCTGTGTGTCACTTGTGGGACTCAGTGAGTAGCAATCTCACCTCTGAATCTTTTTTTGATCTGCTTCATTATTGTCACATGTACCAAGGTACAGTGAAAAGTTTTGTTTTGTGTGCAGTACAGGCAGATCTTACCATCCAAAGAACATAATGGTAATAGAACAGAATGAGGAACGCAATGTTATGGCTCCACTGCAATACCAGGGACTGGTGCACTGTTTGAGCTGCTATCTTTGTAAGAATTTAAGGTGAGGACTCTCATCAGGTGGACATGAATGATCCCATAGCACAATGTAGCTGAAGAGGAGACACATTCCCTCTAGATTCTGGTTAATACTTATCCCTCAACGAGTATCATTCAGATCAAAGTGGGGTAACTCACCATATTACATTTAGGATCTTGTATGCGTAAATCGGATGTTGTGTTGCAAAAGACTAAACGTGAAAAAAAATGACTCATTGGCTAGAATGTGTTTTGAGATGCCCTGAGAATATGTGATGTAGTGAGATTCTTAGTCATTCCTCAGCATCGCTTACATCACCAAAAAGGGCAGGCAAGGTCCTGGTTTAACATCATATCCAACAGACAGCACCTCTGACAGTGCTGCACTCCCTGAGGTATCAGGCCAGATTCTTTATCCTATCTCAGGAGTGGTGGTGTTGAAGCTACAATATTGTGCCATGCAGAGGTATATGTGTTACCCACAGTTTGCACTAACCTAAGGCCAGTTGGTCTGCTGTGTATAATTTCCTCTCTGTTTTTCTCCCACAAAGGAAGGCAAATCTTGCAAATACAATGCTTCTAACAGTGTGGTTTCTGTCTCGAGTTATAAAACACTTCCATATGGAGATGAAGAAGCTTTGACCAGAGCAGTGGCTGAAATTGGACCTATAGCCGTGGTGATTGATGCAGGCCTGGAATCTTGGCAGTTTTACAGCTCAGGTGAGCACCCCACTAGTTCTCCTGCCAACCATAACACCTCCAATTCATAGCAGACGGTCTGATTTCACGAGGGTGTTTAAGTGGCACTTGGGAGGTAGAGGATGGGCTCTTACCAGACAAACAATGGAAGTGAACAACCTTTGACTTTCAATGACCTGTAGGAGACAACTGCCCATCTATTAGCAAATAGTCAAACCCTCCTAGATCAGCAGATTCAGGAACCATTGGATGGAAGGGGTCATTATTGTTGACCTTTCTGTGGTGAAATACTAGTCCTCTCCTTGACACACCAGTAAAAGTTGGAAAGTAAGTGTGACAGGCAGACATTGTGACTAAGGATTCAGCATTTAAAATGCTGCTTGGATAGTGAGGAATA
This sequence comes from Rhincodon typus, assembly GCF_021869965.1. NCBI lineage: Eukaryota > Metazoa > Chordata > Chondrichthyes > Orectolobiformes > Rhincodontidae > Rhincodon > Rhincodon typus. The sequence continues at coordinate 4,572,228 of NC_063360.1, forward strand.
GCAATGGATCTAGATCTCCTATTTCCTCTATCATAATCCATCAGAAATTTGTCCCCATGTTTCCATCCTCTTGCTGCATCAAATTATTTGTTAAACATTCCAAACATATTAATGATGGTAAATTTTCAATTTAATTTTATCCCCAGATGTTCACACATTGTGCTTTTTCCACAAAACCAAGGATGGCAGCCACTTTGTGGTTTATTTTCTGTGACAATAACTTGAGAATCATTGAGAGGGAATCAGAGTCAACTTGCCTGGTTTAAATTTAAACAAGTGCTTGACAGTTAGGTGTTTCCTAGTTCAATGTCTATGACAACATCTCTACAATCAGAACCCATTTGCCAACCAACCAACACATGCTTCTCATGCGGTATAAATTGTTGTTCCCTTTGAGATTTCATATTTTTGCAATTCTGTCCTGATGAGTGCAAGATGGAAAGATTCAACAACATATCTCATGTTTCAGCAATACTCTGGTTCTGTATTATCAAGAGAGTCTTTGTTAAAGAATTCCAGAGTGTATATCAGCCTCCAATATGGCTCTGACGCCATTCCAAACTTTAATCATCTCTGTATGAAGAGGAGCTTCCGAATGCAATCATTCACTTGTTGAAACTTTTCCTTAGTATTCTACACTCATTGTTTAATTTGAATTGTGTTCCACATCCACCTTTCCCATGCTATTTATTACCAATTGCCTCCAGGTTGATTCCAACTCTTTCCAGCTTTTTCCCCTTAACCCAGGCTGTTCAAACTCGGAGTTAGTCTCCCATGTCTTGAATGCTGCAGCCTGCAATTATAAATAGTGATGATGGAGGCTTTCTATCACATGGCTGACCAAGAATCTCACCCATTCTTTACTGCCTGTCCCAGAAGGATTTGCAATTGGATATGTCTAGCTATGTTATAAATGCACCTTTGTTTACAATAAACTCCTGGAGTGGATCTTGAGTTTTGGATTCAGAGCTGAATATAGACATTTCTCCTCATCTCAGTCCTAAACATCCTACCACATACACTTAGACTGTAAGTGCCTGGTTCTCGATTTCCTAGTCATCAGGAACACTCTTCCTGCATTTACCGTGTCTAGTCCTGTTAGAATGTTATAGGTTTCTATGAGACCCCTCTCATTTTTATAAACTCTCATGAACATAGTTCTAACTAATCAGATCTCTCTTCAGACACCAGTCCTGCCAATCCAGGAATCAGTCTGGTAAGCCTTCATTGCACTCCTTCCATAGCCAGAACATCCTTCCTCAGATAAAGAGAAGAAAACTGCACACCAAAGATGGTTGTAACCCTGCCAATCTGACCTCCAGTAGCCCCACCAGAATAAAAGGCCAAATGGCAGTTGGAACTGGGCTCCTAGCTCCACCGTGCCATCTGAAAAGTGAGTCTCCAAGAGCTGTAATCCAACCAGAGATCAGCAACAGTCTGGGATCAACAGCGCCACTTGGAGGGGTGGCCACTGCAGGTAATGCACTGGGGTCAATGCCAAGGACCATTGCTGGAGCCTGTGGAGAGAAGTAAATGGGTAGGGTGGGGATTCATGGGAAGGTGGCACCATCAGGTTTGGGGTGAGGATCAACAAAAAGGGAAAGGTAGATGCTTCCTGAGGATCCCTCTTCCCAAAGCCAGAACATTTGATTGGTCACAGAATGTCTTATAATGAAGGACCCCCTGCTTACCACTCAGGCTCAACAATGTTTGCTGGGTAGTTGTTCCCCATAGTGTGTCCCCCATCCATCACTGGTACAAAACTCTGGTTGGATAAGGCCTGAAGTGGTTGAAGTCTCAATTGTACGAACGTAATGGAGTATCCATCTTACATCTTTCCACCCAATTAGAAAGGCCCAGGACAGGGAGAATAAAATTCAGCCCCTTACTACATAATCAATGATATAATTGCCTTAAAGAACAGCCTCATTTAGTTTTTAAACTTTCCATTTGGACCCAGTGTGTGGAGAAATGTTTCTGGAGATCACCCTTGAACAGCCTCTGACTCTAATGTTAAAATTCAGCCCCTTTCTTCTGGATTGTATCCGAAGAGGAAATCTTTTTCTCTCTGTACTCACCAATCTCCTAAACACATCAATTAGATCAAGACTTTCTGAGGAATGTTTGATTGAATTTTTGCAATGGTGATAATAGTATGTCTCATTTTCCAGGTGTTTATTACGATCCCAGGTGCAGGACTAACACCTTTAACCACGCTGTACTTGTGGTGGGATATGGCATTCAATCAGGAATGAAGTACTATATTGTTAAAAATAGGTATGGCAGCTGAACCGTTATCCTCTCCGAGGCAGGGATTAGGTTGGGTGGATGAGGGGAGTAATGTGTAAAATGAGTAATGTGGCCTATTGCCTCCCCAAGTCTGCCTGAATTCCTCCAGCAAAGGGATAGGTCTTAAATGGTCCACTTGCCATTTGAAGGCTTTACCGAATCCATGAATGCGCAATTATGGGCTTCCTCCCACAACCGTTTGGATTTTATCCTTGCTGTAGGCTTGGGATGCCCTCTTTTATGGGCAACACTACATCCCCTAGGTTGCTTGCTTCTCTCAAAAACTCAGCCCCAACCTACGTCCCTCACTAGGGTCATCCTGACTGGGCAATTCAGGAGAAACCACAGTAAAAATGAGGAGCTTGTTACTACACGGAATAGATGAGGTGAATAGCACTGTGCATCTTGGGGGAAACTAGAGGTCAATTTTAAATTGGAGAGCGTTCAGAAAAGATTTACCAGGATATTGCCGGGAGTGGAGGGTGTGAGTGATAAGGAGAGGCTAGATAACCTGAGACTCTTTTCACTGGAGTGCAGGAGGTTGAGGGGTGACCTTATAGTGGTTTATAAAATCAGGGAGGGCATAAATATGGTGAAAATCAACGGTCTTTTCCCAAGGGTGGAGGAGTCGAAAAGTAGGGGGCATAGTTTTAAGATGAGAAGAGAAAGATTTAAAAGGAACCTAAGAGGTAACGCTTTCACACGGAGTGTAGTTTGTGTGTGGAATGAACTGCCAGAGGAAATGGTGGATACGGGCACAGTTACAACATTTGAAAGACATTTTGAAAGGTACATGAATAGGAAAAGTTTAGAGGGATATGGGCCAAATGCGGGCAAATGGGCATCGTTTGGTTTGGTAAACTTGGTCAGCATGGACAAATTGGATTGAAGGTTTTCTTTCTGTGCTGTATGATTCTATGAATCTATGACTAGTTAAACACGTGAGGGAGAAAGGAGTAGAAGGTTATGTTGATGTGGTTTCATGAATTAGGATGAGGCATATTGTGCCAGCTCTTTCTGTACTACAAGCTTGAAGCAATCAAGTGTCACCATTTCATCCTGCACTGTTACAGCAGGAGGTCAGAAATTGCCCAAAAGTGGAAATTCTATCTGGGAAGAAAATATTCCAAATCTCTGATAGGGAAGATTGAATATTTTTAGCATTCAACTTTTCCATCCTTCCTTTAATTCCTTTCTGTTTGCATTTCTATTCCAGCTGGGGACAACACTGGGGCCAATCTGGCTACATCCTGATGGCCAGGGGAAGGAGCAACAGCTGTGGAATTGCAAGTTTCCCTATTTATGCCCTTGTCTAAGAATTTGGGCTTCAGAAGGTCCAAGTGCAGCTTCACTATCAGTTTTGGAATTAGTAAGACAGTGATGCTGTTTAGTAATGGTATACCTTGCATCAGCCTGTGAGAGATTCTCATAGTTTACCCCAGATCTCATTCTCCATCCTTTTCTCCTATTTAAGAGGTCGGTACCTCTGCCTGGTGTTCATTACTTTCCACATTAGGGCTTCATTTGGAGGTATTCAGTGCAGACAACCCCATGTACCTTTATCTAACCCCTGGACTCCATTTTTCAACTCTTGTGCTCCATTATCCAATCCTCTAGCTCCTTTACTCAATGTAGATCTGAGCCTGTAATTACTAATATTTGTACTTTTATATGGTTCCATTTTATTTCTGCTTTGCTCATGTTATTAAGACTAACTGTGTTAAACCTGTATTGAATTTCTAAATGCTACTTTGTAGACAGGGTTTTAAAGCTACCTGTCCTTTTGCTTTAATTAAATCATAATTAATTATTCATGTAATCAGTAGTATTATTATAAACCGTGGACTTGCCTAATTTTCAAATGACTCTTCTTTGTTTCCATGCTGGTCAAAGCAGATTATATTCACGGCTGTTGATTTGTCTAAATTACTGTTTCTGCATCTTGATGGATTTGAGAAAATTAAACAACAAAATAACTGCGGATGCCGTAAATCAGAGGCAAAAATAGAAATGTGTGGTAAAACTCAGCAGGTCTGGCAGCATCAGTGGAGAGAAATCAAAGTTAATGTTTTGGGTTGAGTGACCCTTCCTAGGAACTGACTAAATTGCTGAACAAGAGTCAATTCTTACTGTATTCGCTGACCTTTGAACTACAAGCTAAGACAATTGATAACCTTGCTCATGGGCTGGTCAATGATGATGTGGAGTCAGGAGATGGAGATAGATTAATGGTCAGTGCAGCCTAACTGATGGAGACACTTTCATATACAATCCAATGAACTCCGTATATCATCCCCTGAGCTCCATACACCATTCTCCCTGAGCTCCATATACTATCACACCATGCAACATATACAATCCTCTGAGCTGCATATGCCATCCACTCAAGCTCCATAGACCATCCCCCTGAGCTCCATATTCCATTCCCCATAAGCTCCGTATACAAACTGCCGTGCTCCATATACAATCACCCTGAGCTCCATATGCCATCCCCACCAAGCTCCATATACCATTTCCCTGAGCTCCATATACTCCCCCTGTGCTCCAATTACAATCCCCCTGAGCTCCACATACCGTACCCCTCAAGCTCCATATATCATCCCCTGAGTTCCATGTACCATCCCCCCTGAGCTCCATATATAATCCCCCTGACCTCCATATACCATCCCCACCAGTCTCCTTATGCTAGTCCCCCCAACCTCCATATAATATCCCCCTGAGCTCCATGTACAATCCTCCATGCTCCATATACAATCCTCCTGAGCTCCATATGCCATCCCCACCAAGCTCCATATACCATCCCCTGAGTTCCATATACCATCCTCTCCGAGCTCCATGTATATAATCCCCCTGACTTCCATATACTATCCCCACCAGGCTCTTTATGCTAGTCCCTCCAAGCTCCATATACAATCCCCCTGAGCTCTATTTACAATCCCCTGTGCTCCATATACAATCCATATATGTTCCCCGTGTTCCAATTACAATCCCCCTAATCTCCAATACCAAACCCCCCGAGCTCCATATGCCATCCCCCATGAGCTCAATATACTAACCCCTTAGCTCCATATACCACCTCCCCGAGCTCCATATGCCATCTCCCAAGCTACGTACACCGTCTCCTGAGTTCTATACACCATCTCCCGATCTCCTTACTGCATCTTCTGAGCTTCTTACATCACTCCCCAAGCTCCATATACCAAACACCGATCTTCTTTTCCCAGAGTTCCTTAAGCCAGCTCCCAAACTCCTTATCCAGACCTTGTGCTCCTTTATTCAGATTCCAGTCTCATTTATCCATCTGCTGCTTTGTTTCATCCAGACCTTGTGCTCCAGCGACCTGTGCTTGCTTAAAAAGAAGCTTTGCTTTCATTTAACATTGGAACATCGGAACAGACCATTCAACCTCTTGAGCCTGTTCCACCATTCAACGAGGTCATGGCTGATCTATGGCTGAACTCCCGAGTTTGGTCCATATCACTTAATGCTTAGATTTCTTTCTTCGTGAAACAATCAGATTTAAAGTTGACAACTGATCAAGCATCGACTGCCATTTGTGGGAGAGAGTTCCAAACATCTACCACCCTTTGTGTATAGAAGACCTTCCTGACATCTCCCCTGAACAGCCTGGCCCTGATTCTCAGACTATGCCCCCTAGTTCTAGAACCTCCAATGAGGTCTTTTCCAGCTAATATCTTGAAGACCTTGATCAGATCACCACATAACCTTCTAAATACTGGAGAAAACAGGCCTACATTGTGTAATCTCTTCTCATAATCTATCCCTTGAAGTCCAGGTATCATTCATGCAAACCCATGTTGTACTCCCTCCAAGGCCAATATATCCTTCCCAAAGTGTGTTGCCCAGATCTGCTCTGTGTATTGCATGCGGGGTCTGACCAGGATTTTATAAAAGATGCAGTATAACTTCTACATCCTTGTACTTCAGTTCTCTAGATATAAAGGCCCGTATTCTGTTGGGTCTTTGATTATTTTCTGCATTTTATGACATTTTAAAGATCTATGCATCCAAACCGCCAAGTCTCTTTGGACATCCACTGTATTTAACTTCATACCATCTACAAAGTACCCTGACTTATCCTTTTTCAATCCGAAATGAATAACCTCACACTTTCTTACATTTATTTCCATCTGCCACGGTCATAGAGTCATTGAATAGAATATATTCAGCACGAAAACAGACCCTTCGGTCCAACTTGTCCATGCTGACCAGGTTTCCCAAATTAAACGAGTCCCACTTGCCTGTGTTTGGCCCATATCCCTCTAAACCTTTGCTATTCATGTACTTGCCCAAATATCTTCTAAATGCTGTAACTATACTTGCACAGAGCAAAGAACAAAGAAAATTACAGTACAGGAACAGGCCCTTCGGCCCTCCAAGCCTGCACCGACATGCTGCCCATCACAACTAAAACTCCCTATGCTTCCGAGGACTGTATCCCTCTATTCCCATTCTATTCATGTATTTGTCAAGACACCCTTTAAAAGTCACTATCGTATCTGCTTCCACTACCTCCCCCAGCAGCGAGTTCCAGGCACCTACCACCCTCTGTGTAACAAACTTGCCTTATACATCACCTTTAAACCTTGCTCCACGCACCTTAAACCTATGCCTCCTAGTAACTGACTCTTCTACCTGGGAAAAAGCTTCTGACTGTCCACTCTATCCGTGTCCTTCATAATCTTGTAGACCTCTATCAGGTCGCCCCTCAACCTATATCGTTCCAGTGAGAACAACCCAAGTTTCTCCAACCTCTCCTCACAGCTAATGCCCTCCATATCGGGCAACATCCTGGTAAATCTTCTCTGTACCCTCTCCAAAGCTACCACATCCTTCTGGTAGTGTGGCAACCAGAATTGAACACAATATTCCAAATGCGGCCTAACTAAGGTTGTATCGAGCTGCAACATTACCTGCCAATTTTTAAACTCAATGCCCTGCTCAGGTGAAATTTTGTCACTGTACCACATTAGGAAAGATTAGGACAGATGACTAAAAGCTTAGTCCAAGAGGTAAGTTTTAAATGCACCTTACACAAATTAAGAGAGGTGGAGAGTTTTAGGATGGAATTCAGACTGAGATACGTGATAAACTCTTCATAGAGAATACAAATTCATTTTATTATGTGCAGAAAACTCCCAAACTCAGTCATACCTTTTGGACCCAATGCAGCCAGAAGTAGAATGAAAGCCTGACACAACTCAGATACAGAGACATTGGTGGATTCCATAGGCCCACAGAGTTTGTGATCGTAGGCTGATGAGCACTGCACAGTGACTGTTTCGTAGATAGGCGAGGGCGGAGACCATACTATAGAAAGGCAAGCATGCCGTATGCCTTGTTGACTACCTTTTCCACCTGCATTGCCACTTTCAGTGACCTGTGTACCTGTACACCCAAATCCCTCTCCTATCAGTACTCTTAAGGGTTCTGCATCTACCACTTCCTCTGGCAGTTCATTCCACATACAAACCACCCTCTGTGTGAAAAGGTTGGCCCTCATGCCCTTTTTGAAACTTTCCCTCTCACTTTAAAAATATGCCCTCTGGTTTTGAACTCCTATCATTCCAGGGAAAAGACCCTTGCTATTCACCTTACACGTATCCCTCATGATCAGAAATTGGCTAGCTGTAAGAAGACAGAGGGTGGTGGTTGATGGGAAATGTTCATCCTGGAGTTCAGTTACCAGTGGTGTACCTCAAGGATCTGTTCTGGGGCCACTGCTGTTTGTCATTTTTATAAATGACCTGGATGAGGGCGTAGAAGGATGGGTTAGTAAATTTGCGGATGACACCAAAGTCGGTGGAGTTGTGGATAGTGCAGAAGGATGTTGTAGGTTACAGAGGGACATAGATAAGCTGCAGAGCTGGGCTGAGAGGTGGCAAATGGAGTTTAATGCGGAAAAGTGTGAGGTGATTCACTTTGGAAGGAGTAACAGGAATACAGAGTACTGGGCTAATGGTAAGATTCTTGGTAGTGTGGATGCGCAGAGAGATCTCGGTGTCCATGTGCATAGATCACTGAAAGTTGCCACCCAGGTTGATAGTGTTGTTAAGAAGGCATACGGCGTGTTAGGTTTTATTGGTAGAGGGATTGAGTTTCGGAGCCGTGAGGTCATGTTGCAGCTGTACAAAACTCTGGTGCGGCCGCACTTGGAGTATTGCGTACAGTTCTGGTCACCGCATTATAGGAAGGATGTGGAAGCATTGGAAAGGGTGCAGAGGAGATTTACCAGGATGTTGCCTGGTATGGAGGGAAGGTCTTATGAGGAAAGGCTGAGGGTTTTGAGGCTGTTTTCGTTAGAGAGAAGAAGGTTAAGAGGTGACTTGATAGAGACATACAAGATGATCACAGGATGAGATAGGGTGGACAGTGGGAGCCTTTTTCCTCAGATGGTGATGGCTAGCGCGAGGGGACATAGCTTTAAATTGAGGGGTGATAGATATAGGACAGATGTCAGAGGTAGGTTCTTTACTCAGAGAGTAGTAAGGGCGTGGAATGCCCTGCCTGCAAAAATAGTAGACTTGCCCACTTTAAGGGCATTTAAATGGTCATTGGATAAACATATGGATGATAATGGAATAGTTTAGGTTAGATGGGCTTCAGATTGGTTTCACAGGTCGGCGCAACATCGAGGGCCGAAGGGCCTGTACTGCGCTGTAATGTTCTATGTTATATGTTCAATGTTCTATAAGGCACCTCTCAACCTCCAATGTTCCTGTGAAAAATGTCCCAATCTCTCCTTATAAGTCAAACCACTCCTGGCAATATTCTGGTCAATTTTTTCTGAGCCCTCTCCAGCTTAATAATATCCTTCCTATAGTATGGCCTCTGCCCTCGCCTATCTACGAAACAGTCACTGTGCAATTCTCATCAGCCTACGATCCCAAACTCTGTTGGCCAATGGAATCCACCAAGTCTCTGTATCTGAGTTGTGTCAGGCTTTCATTCTACTTCTGGCTGCATTGGGTCCAAAAGGTGTGACTGAGTTTGGGAGGTTTCTGCATATAATAAAATGAATTTGTATTCACTATGAAGAGTTTATCACGTATCACAGTCTGAGTTCCATCCTAAAACTCTCCACCTCTCTTACTTTGTGTAAGGTGCATTTAAAACTTACCTCTTGGACTAAGCTTTTAGTCATCTGTCCTAATCTTCCCTAACGTGGTACAGTGACAAAATTTCACTTAACACATCTGTGAAGCAACTTGGATGTTCTTCTTTGTTAAACATTCTATATGATTTCTTTGCCCATTCACACAGTCAATCAATATCTCTCTGTAATTTGATTCTTTTGTTACACTATCTATAACACCACCCAACTTTGACTTATCAGTGAAGTTCGATATATGCCACTACCTAATTTATTAATGTGATGATACTGTGACTTTAATAAGTTATTTGTCCCGGTTTCTTTTAAGAAGTAGATTAAACATGAGGCATCAGGCTGCTAGTGAAGACCACTTGAGAGGCCTTGGGTTTTTATTAACAACTTGAATGGATGTGGCCAGCTCTCACAGATCAGGGTTTCTGGGTTTTGGTTTATCATGAGCATCAGAAGCTACTGGGGTCTCAACAGAGTTGAACCTTCAGTAAATATCTCCTGGCTGCTACTCTCTCTGAATTTTCTCTTGATGTTTTCTTCTTGGAGTGGAGAACTGCATGTTGAGAATCTGTGTCCGAATTTTCCTTTTTAGCCAAGGGCTGTGTTTATGCGATTTTACTATAATGGAACAGTTAATTAGTAATAGTTACTATATCTATTACTGTGTTAAATTTTCCAATAGAGTTAGCTATTCTAAATACCTCTTTCTTTGGTTGTATTTTAACTACTGTGTTTAAATAAATTGTGTTTTGCCTAATGTCGAGTAGTTTGACCAGATTACATAGCATCTGGAACACGGCATTTTATATCTACCTTTAAAATAAGGAAAAGTTAAGGTCTAGGCTACCTTCTTAAAATATTTTGAGGGGGTCTGGTTTGGTACATAAAATTAATAAATAATGTGAATAATTGAGGCCTTAACGCAGATCCTTGTGGGACACCACTGGCCACATCCTGCCAATTTGAGTACCTACCCATTATCCCTACTTTCTGTCATTCTGTCACTCAGCCTTGTCAGTAATTTACCCTCAATTCAACTTCTACCCCAGTTAACAGTCCCTTATGGGAGATTTTATCAAAAGCCTTCATGAAGTCCAGAGAAACAACATTCATGGACATTCGCCAAGATCCCTGATGCCCGACCAACACATTGCTGTACAGCTTTTTTGTCTCACCTATTTAATAATTAGGCCTATAACCTGTATCACATGGCAGTCCAGGATGGTTGAAAAATGCCTAATACAATTTCAAGTTGAATCTTTATGAATATGTCCTTGGATTAACTGATATTGAGGCACAATATGGGAGCTTCACTGTGCCCCTTTTGTGTCAGTAAAACCGAGACTGTGATCCAACTGTTTCTTCAAAAACTTTTAGCATATGTTTAAATAGAGAGGGGAAAGATTGAAAAAGGACCTGAGGAGCAACTTCTTCACGCAGAGGGTGATGCATGTTTAGAACAAGCTGCCAGAGGAAGTGGTGAAGGCAAGTACAATTACAATATTTAAAAGGCATCTGGATGGGTATATGAATAGGAAGGGTTTAGAGGGATATAGACCAAATGCTGGCAAATGGGAATAGGTTGGTTTAGGATATCTGGTTGGTATGGACAAGTTGGACTGAAGGGTCTTTTTCCATGCTGCATAACTCCATAACTCTAATATAAAAGAGGCCTATCCAAAAATAGTTCTTTGTGGCAGTTGCTGAATTTCAGGTTCTATAATGTTTTTAATTTCAGTGGGAGGCATTACAGTTGGTGGCATTGTCATTGAAGCCAGAACCCCAAGTTAATGTCCTCAGGAACACCTTAGGACTTACGCCAAACTTAGGTGCACTGCCTTTTAGATAAGTCAAGCTGGAGCTTAACATAGAACATATAACATAGAACTGTACATCACAGTACAGACCCTTCGGCCCACAATGTTGTGCCGAACTTTTACCCTAACCTAAGGTCTATCTTAACCTCCACCCCTACCTTATACTATCATCCGTATGCCTGTCTCATAGCCGCTTAAATGCCCCTAATGAGGCCAACTCCACTACCCTCTCCGGCAATGCATTCCACGCCCCTGCCACTCTCTAAGTAAAGAACCTACCTTTGATGTCTCCCCTATATCTACCTCCACTCACTTTAAAACTATGCCCCCTCATTATAGCTACCTCCACCCTCGGAAAAAGTCTCTGGCTGTCCACTCTATCTATACCTCTGATCATTTTGTACACCTCTATCAAGTCACCTCTCATCATTCATCATTCTAAAGAGAAAAGCCCTAGCTCTCTCAATCTTTCCTCGTAAGACCTTCCCTTCATTCCAGGCAACATCCTGGAAAATTAAACACATACACATATACATTCTCATGGTATCATACCTTACAGCCAATGACTCAGACAACACCATCACCATCTTGATTATGCCCTGCCCCAGTAGAGGAGTGGCACAGTAGTATACAATTGGGATGGAGTTACATTGGGAATCCTCGACATTATCTCCAGATCCCATGAAGACTCATAGCATCAGGTCATACATGAGCAAAGAAATCTCCTACTGATTACTGTAATGAATCAGTGTTTCATTGATTGAACACCATTTGGAGTGAGCACTGAGGGTGGCAGGGACACAGAATGTATTCTGGGCAGGGAATGTCAATGTCTATCACCAAAAGTGACTCGGTAGTACGACTTAAGACTGAACAGGCTGAATCCTAAAAGACATAACTGCTAAACTGAGACTGCAGTCGATGGTGAAAGAACCAAAAAGAGGGGAAAATCTGCTCGACATCATCTTTACAAATCTAGCTGAAGAGTGCAAGAGGGCAAACCTGTTGCAGACACAGGCATTATCTGAAAATAAGGTGTTAACTAGGTGAAGCTTCAAATGAATGGAAAAGGTGAAATTGTCCATTTTGGCAGGAAAAAGGAAAAAGCACATAAACTAAATGCTGAGAGACTGCAGAGGGATCTGGGTGTCCTTGTGCATGAATCGCAGGAGATACTGGGCAGGTACAGCAGTAAGCAGGAAAGCTAAGAGTATGTTATGGTTTATTGCGAGAGCAATTGAATACAAACATCGGGAAATTATGTTTCAGTTATACAAAGCATTGGTGTGACTGCATCTGGAGTAGTGTGGTCACCTTAATTAAGAGAAGGTGTAAGTGTGTTAGAGGCAGTTCACGGAAGATTTACCAGACTAATATCTAATGGGCGCGTTGTCTTATTAGGAATGAACAAGCTAGAAATTCATTGGAACTTAGAACAGTGAGGCAACATTGATTGAAACATGTAAAATCCTGAATGATCTTGACAAGTAGGTATGGAGAGGCTGTTTTCTCTTTTTGGAGAATCTAGATCTAGGGGTCAATGTTTAAAAATCAGGGGCTGAACATTGAAAAGTTGAGGTGATTTTTTTACTCTCTCAAAAGGCGATGAGTCTTTGAAACTCTTTTCCTGAAAAGGTGGTATAAGCAGAAACCTTGGATGTTTTAAAGCATAAGATAACTTAATATGTAATAATATCTTGTAATCTCTCTTAGCAAGATAGATTCTTGGTAAACAAGAGGGTGAAATGTTATCAAGGCTAGGTGGGACTTTGGATTTGATCTTACAATCAGATCAGCCATGATCATATTGAAAGGTAGAGCAGGCCAAGGGGCTGAATGGCCTATTGCTGCTCCTAATTCATATGTTCACATGGAGAATGGAGCTGAAATTCAAAGGTGAGGTGAGAGTCACTGCCCTTGGCATCAAAGTAAATTTGTCCAAGTATGGCATCAAGGAAGCCTAGAAAAGCTGGAGTCAATTGAAATCAGGGCAAAAACTCTCTACTGGTTGGAGTCATGTCTGGAATGTAGAAAGGTAGCTGTGGTTCTGGGAGGTTAGTCACCTCAGCTCCAGGACATCTCTGCAGGAGTTCCTCAGTGTAGTATCCATGGCCTAACCATCTTCAGCTGCTTCATCAATGACCTTGCTTCCATCTTAAGGTCAGAGGTAAAGATAATTCGTTGATGAATGTACAATGTTCAGCGCCATTCACGACTTCTTAGGTACTGAAGCAGTCCAGGTTCAAATGCAAGAAGATCTGGACAGTATTCAGGCTTGAGTTAATAAGTGGTAAATAACATTGCTGCCATAGAACTGCCAGGAAAGGTCCATCTCCAGAAAAAGAAAAGCCAACCATTGCCCTCTCACATTCAATCTTCTTACCATTAATGAAGCCAACACTATTAATATCCCAGAGGTTACTATTGATCATTATCAGAACTGGGTTAGCCATATAGATACTGTGGCTACAACATAAGTTCAGAAGTTGAAAGTCTGAGGTCTCTAACTCACCTCCTGACTTACCAAAACCTGTCAACTCTCTACAAGGCACAAGTCAGGAGTGTGATGGACTATGAATGCAGTTCCAAAAATACTTAAGAGGTTGACATCTCCAGAGCAAAGCAGTCACTTGATTGGCACCTCATCTAACACCTTCGACATTCACTCCCCCTCCACCACTGACACTTTGTAGCAGCAATGTGTACCATCTACAAGTTGAAGGAACATATCCAGGATACTTGAATAGCACCTTCTAAAACTGCAACCTCGACCATCTAGAAGGACAAGGGCAGCAGATATATGGGAGCACCACCATCTGCAAAGTCCCTATCATGCCCCTTACCATCCTGACTTGGAAGTGTATCACTGTTTCTTCAAAACCACCGAATCAACAGCCTTCCCAACATCCCATGGACTGCAATGGGTCAAGAAGCAGCTCACTACCATCTTCTCCGGGGCAATTAGAGACGAATAATAAATACTAGCCCAGGCAGTGACACACATATCCCATGAATTAACATTAATAAATGTGAATACATTTTATGATTCAGCAGATGAAAATATGTGCCAAGAATTCTGATGCAGAGATGCAGTTATTTTAAGAGACCGGTATTTTTTCAAAGAAATGTACATAATATCAGGCACGTGAGCACAGAAAGACCTGGGCAGAATTTTAACCACAAACTATATCAAACACAATTATCGTTTCCGTGATTTTTTGCAGTTACTTGCAAAATAATTTGGGAGCAGCATGGTGGCTCAGTGGTTAGCACTGCTGCCTCACACCTCCAGGGATCCAGGTTTGATTCCACCCTCGGGTAACTGTCTGTGTGGAGTTTGCACGTTTTTCTCATGTTTGTCTGGGTTTCCACCCGGCGCTCCGGTTTTCTCCCACAGTCAAAATATGTGTAGGTTAGGTGGATCGACCATGCTAAATTATCCACAGTGTCCAGGATTGTGTTGTGTAGGTGGATTAGCCACAGGAAATATAGGATTACAGAGATGGGATGTTCTTCAAAGGGTTGGTGTGGGCTTGATGGGCCGAATGGCCTGCTTCCACGCTGTAGAGATTCTACAATTTAAACAAAAGGCACAAAAGGCATTGGCCCCACTCCAGAGTTGGCCAAGTTCTGGCTCAATTAACCATTGTTTGATTTTATCCAAACTGAACTTCTTACAGGTACCAAGATACTGATTACACAGCTGTTACTAATAAATGCTGTTTATACTAGTTATTTTTAGATGTTTAAAACTGGATTGCTCTGGCTAAGAATGCTTCATGTTTTTTTGGCAAAATATATTTAATGCTGTATTAATCAAATTATGTGACTGCTATTCTTAAGTATATCGAGGATGTTTTTCAGTGCAGAAATCTTTCTTTGCAATATTTACATTTTGAAACTCTGCCCAGCTGTGGTGGTTTGTAAATGTTTTAGATTCAAAAAATGTAAATAGTTTTGAACATTTCCAACACAGTTTTGAGTATAATTTTGTGGCCACTTTGCTGATTGCAACCAAAGAGTTGGTCATAGAGCTTAAGGTTCCCAATTAGTAACATTCAGAACAAGAGAAGACTATTCAGCCCCATCAGTTTACTCAATTCTTCAACTGGATCATGGCTGACCTGTAACGTTATTCACTCCCCTTGGTCCCGTACACCTTATAATGTTAACTAACAGATTCACTTTACAAGCTCTAGCACCCACGCACCAGACTTCTACTCCTGCCAATATTGTGAGAAAAACATACTTCCTGATTTAGAGTCATAGGGTCGTACTGTATGGATGCAGATCCTTCGGTCCAAATAGTCCATGTTGCCCGTATTCCCAAACCAACCTTCCCACTTGAATAATAGAATCATGTAAAGATAGTTCATCTGCGTTTTTACTTGATTTTTCAGCACCTGAGACGAATGTTTACAAAGACTTTTACTGTATACTATCACCAAATGGATAACTAGATGTGTATACTTACATTTATATTCATATTTACATTTATACCTACCTTATATTTCTCCCCTGAATTATCCCACTCTAATTTTATTATATTCCTCTTCTCCACCAACTCCATTCCCTTGATTTCACTGCCAGTGGAGATAGATTCTTCATATTTATTTTAATAAATCCTTTTACAATTAGAACCACCTGAATCAGATCATGCCTCAATCTTCTTAATTCAAGGGAATATAAAATAATACAAATTAAGATAATTTTCAGAGGATATTCACTAAGGAGACAGAGGAAAAGTTGCATAGCATTAGACCTCAAGGATTTGAGAGGAATATCTTTGTGCTGATTAACGATTAGTTAATGCACAGAAAGTAGAGAGTGAATGTCAGATTGTCAGGTTGTAGCTAAAGCAATGCTACAAAGATCAGTTATTAGACCTCAGCAATTTATCATCAATGTTATTGGCTTAGATGAAGGGACTGTGTATAATGTATCCAAGATTGCAAACAATACAAAACTTAATGGGAAGGTACAGGCTGCAAAGCATTATAGACCAGCTATTTAACTGGGCAAGAATGTGGGAGATTGAATAATATGAAATTAACCTGAAATAACTGCATGGAGGCCAGTATCCCATCACCAAGTCACCCTTTATTTACTTGTGCACAGTACACTGGCTGTGGCCATCCAGCTCGGAGTCAGTCCCCTGAATTGGTCCCCTGTTCATATTGGTCAGCCAGGGCTTCCTGATTGGCCCAAGTTAACAACCCCAATCAACTATCTCATAGTCAACAAGATCCACCCAGTTCCAATCACTACATAAACAATTTGGTCAGCTGGATACAGAAGCAAAGTAGTTTCTAACGTTTGAGAGACAAGTAGATGTGGATATCCAGAGGGATTCTTATACATGAATCACAGATAGTTAACACACAGGAATATCAATTAATTAAGAAGGCAAACAGCATAGTTGTGCTGTCATACAACACAATGCAGGCTACTCACATGGACTCCATGCAGCAGTTGCTCCTACCAGTACTGAGATGGGTAGATTGTTGAGGACCAGGTAAAGTAACCTTTCCCCCATGTAAGCTTTTTCACTACCTGAAACAGATTCAATCCATTTCTTTTGGCCAACACAGCCAGCAGTGTCATTGAGTCACTCTTGGTGATTGATATTGGAGTTCCCTGCACCAGAGTTTACTTTGTCCTTTGTTACCCATTATACCTCTTCCAAATGGTGCTCAACATGAAGTAGTACTGATTAATCATCTAAGAGAGGTGGGTTAGAGTTAGGTTTCTTTGCCCATCATGTCTTGGACTACATGTTATTTGGAGTCACGGTCGAATGTCCCCTCGTATCACTGCTTCCAGTTTGTATATCATTGTCCTGTCATGATCACTGCTGGGACCATAACTGTTTACAATATATATCAATGCCTTGGAAGAAGGAATCAAATGTATTGTAGCTAAATTTGAAGGTGACACAAAATCAGGTAGAAAGGAAAGTTGCGAGAGGGATACAAAGAGTCTACAGTGAGATATCAATAGGTTACATAGGCAAAACTTATACGCGTGGAATTGGAGTATAATGTGGGAAAACGTGACGTTGTTCATTTTGGAAGGGAACAAAAAAACAGAATATTATTTAAATGGAGAAAAACTGCAGAAAGCTGCAACACGGAGTGACTTGGGGATACTTGTGCATGAAACATAGATGCAGCAGGTAATCAGGAAGGCTAATGGAATGTCAGCCCTTATTTCAAGGAGGTTGGAGTATAAGAGTAGGAAAGTCTTACTGCAACTGTACAAGGTGCTGGTGAAACCACATCTGGAGTACTGTGAGCAGTTTTAGTCCCCTTATCTAAGGAAAGGTATCATTTCACTGGAGGCAGTTCAGAGAAGGTTTGCTAGGATGATCTGATCCAGGGTAAGGAGAGATTGTCTTATGATCAAAGGATCAACAGATTGGGACTCTACTCATTAGAGTTTAGAAGTAAAAATGAGAGATGATCTAATTGAAACATATAGGATTCTTAAGGGGCCTTACAAGGTAAATGCTGAGAAGATGCTTCCCCTCACGGGAGAGCCTAGGACCAGAGGGCACTGTCTCAGAATAAAGAGCTACTAATTTAAGACTGAGATGAGGAGGAATTTCTTCTCTCAGAGGGTTAAGAGTCTTTGGAACTCTTTGCCACAGAGAACTGTCGGGGCAGAGCCCTTGTGTATATTTAAGGATGAGGTAGATAGATTACTGATCAGTACAGGAATCAAGGGTTATGGGGAAAAGGCAGGAAAGTGGACACAAGGAATGTCAGATCATCAATGATCTTATTGAATAGTTAAACAGGCTCAAAGGGGCATATGGCATACTCCTGTTCACATTTCTTCTGGTCACATCTGGAGGTTTTTTCCTGTAGGTGAAATGAGACATTTCAAGGCATGCTGATTGAGGTGATGGGAAATTGGCTGAAAGATATGTTTTGATCAGCACGACTTTGTCAGAGTGTCACTTCACTTGTCTGGGGGACAGCTCCTCCAGTTTTGGCACAAATTCCCGCATTTTAGTGAGGAGGACATTACAAAGTCAACTGGTCTTTGTACCCTTTTGGTGCATAGATCAATGTCTGGTAGTCTACTTGGTTCAAATTTATTCAATGTTGATGTAGAGGTTTGATACAGTTAAATAGCTTGCTGGAATATTTCAGAGAGTAGCTAAGAGGAAACCACATTGCTGTAGATATGGAGTCACATATAAGTCAGACTGGGGATTTCTTTCCCTAGAGGTTAGTAGTGAATCAGACAAATTTTTGTAACAATCTGGTAATGCTGTCATTATTGATACAAGCTTTTTATTCCAGATTTACTCATTTACTAAACTTAAATTTCCCAGCTGCTGTGCTTCAAATATATGTTTCCAACTATTACTCTAAACCTCTGGTTACTGATCCAATAACATAACTACTGCACTAGTGTATCGAAAATAACATATTAATACATTTTACACAGTTTAGGAAAAAAATTGCAGTGAAAAGACACATTAAAAGCATAAGGGATATGTGCAGTGTTTAATTCTATTTCAGTGAGGTGTTCTATCTCTTGTTCCTGCTCTTTTGATGGAAGTTCATGAGAATTATTGCGTTTAAGTCTGCACACTATTACCGGTTTTAACTTCAGAGGCATCAGTGCACAGACAGTTTCATCTCTCAGTTTGACCATAGGCGTGCAGAAACAGTCGGACTCCAATCGCTGTACATGCCATTGTCAACAAAATCCTTTGCTGCGATTTTTACAAAGTATAAAGCTTTGGATCGCAGGCCATTCAGGATATAACTAGCTTGATCGTTGATCTCAATCTGTGGGTTGGAGAAGAATGAAGGAGCCAAGTCATCGAAAGCCTAAAGGTAACATAACAATTGACAATAATGGCCCATATATTCCAATGGCCAGATAGACATTGGAACAGACAGGAGATGTGCTTCGGGATCCAGTGAAATCCCAAATGCAGCAGATTCCATGGGAGACACCCAGGAAATTCAAGTTTCTGATGGATCATTCCCCTGCATCTGGTAGCATCCCAAACAAAACCCCTTAATGTCAGAGAATTAACTTAACAGAAGAAGAACCCTCTGAATTCTCCAACAATAAAGCTTATTTTTCATTGGGTTCCACTCCTGTTAAGTTAATAGCTACCCAGAAAAGGTTAAAAAATTAAAAACTTAGTCTAACTCCTTGGCAACTATTAAGCTGACCTCCAAGTACACCTGTCCCAGCCCTTTACACATCCAGGCTCCTGACAACCACTTCTCCTCAACAGTGACTAACCCAACCCACCACTCTGGATCTTAAACCTCCTTCACTCATCTGTCCTGAAACCAAGGAACTGACACCCCCGCACCTTCCACCCCATGTCACTCCATCAGCCTACCCATCACTCCCCTCCAGCCACCCTGACATCTATCACCCAATTGACACACCACCAGCCCCCAACATGCCTGAAAGACTCCATTACTCAGCTGGCACCCTACTCACTTGACATCCTTTTTCTCTGGCACCCTGACACCTAGCACCCTTGTACATTACACACCTGGCACATTATATTCCTAGCACTCTAAATATCTAGCACCTTGCACCTTACCCACCTGGCACATTATGCTCCTGGCACCTTTCACCTGACATACTATGTTCCTGGCACTGTACCTATCTGTCATCCTGACACCTGGCACTCTTGCAACTTACAGACCTGGCATACTGCATTCCTGACACCCTACCCATCTGGCACCCTATGCCTTAACCAATTGCCACCCTAATTCCACATTTAGCTTTATAAATCTATTCCTTCACAATAGCTGTCTCTGTGACTGGCTGTGTTGCTAGATAATTAAATCTCAGAACATGGCACATTGACTGCTGAGAAAGGGGTTTGGTTTGACTTCCCTCACCCGGCTATCTTGTACCAATGGGAATCTGTGCTCATTTTAACTGCAATCTGCATTTCCAAAGGAGCCAAGATCAGAATTCATGGCTAGAAACATAGAGATCACTAACAATTTGGAAAATGAGAGTGGAGTGGCAATCCAACTGTAATTGTTACCCCTTGGATTATCTAGGTCAAGTTAATGAACAACAGATAGTACCAAGGGACAAGATCCTTGGATCACATTGAAGCTTCATAGCACAGGCTAATCTCTGAATTCTGATCAGTGTCATCTGCGTTTACAAACCACGGAGTTAGTGAGAGTGGACAGTCAGTTCCAAACACATTTCTGATTTAATAATTCCCAGACTGGCAGGTTTTTCACTGGGTTTTGATGAATTCATTTGGGAGGGCAGTAGCAAACTAGATAAATAGTTTTGGTGCAGTTTATTTTTCAGTCCAGTGTCTTTGAGTTACTGATACCTCTGGGTAAAAACATATGCTCCCAACAGAAATCTGACTCGACATGTTGGCTGATGGAGATCACATAGCATGAGGACAAAGGCTACAACTGATGCAAATTGCTTGGAACAGTCTTCTTCCTAAATTTAAAGAAACTCTAATGAAAACAAAATTCATTCACATTTGCAACAATATCTTTACAAACATGATGATGGTTTGAGTCCCAGTGTGTTACAGCATTCCCATACAGGAATGAAGAGAATAAATATTTTCAATTGGTGAGAGAAAAACAGCTTTTGTGTATTGCCAATGTTATAATTGCCACATAGTCCATTGCAAATAGTTACTGTTAACACGCACATCCCTGGATAACTCAAAGACTCCAGTCTGTCTTACCTCGAAAGTGGAACTTGTACCTTGTGACTGAGATGAAGGGGTTTCACTTGAAAGCATGAACAGGTAGATTATGGGCTGGAGCAATCATTTATTGGCCAAACTATTATTTCTTAACTATGATAAAAGTTCTTTGGTGCCAATTGTGTATGTTCACTCCTGGAGGTGCTAGATGTTCCTACTGGCTTCAGGATCCCAATATCAGGACCAAATGGAGCTCCTTACTTACTGATCACAAGAGCAGTACAACAGTCACCTGGGAGTTGGCTTCCTAATTGGCTAATGGCACTTCACACTATCATTGTGTGGACCAGTTGCAAAGCAACAAGACAAAAGCAAGCCACAGATGTTTGATTCTAGAATGTGATTGATAATGAAGAGACCTAATTTATATTAATTTTGGAAGCTCTAACAGCATCCATCAATCTCATAATGTAAACACTGCATTTTAATCAGAGACATAGTTTCTTGTGCATTGACCTGACTGACTCATCCATGGATGTCATATGATCAGAACTCCTCTGGTCTTTGAAAAGCTTTAATTGCACATTTACAAGCCCTTATCTCTGTCTATTTTTAACAGCTAAGCGAGTTTGCTGCAATATCATAAACAGAAAGAAGGATTCAGCCTTGATAACTAAGCCAAGATCAAACTTAACTTTTCTCAAAGCCTGATATTCGGGAGACTCATTGTATTTCTTTTAATCAACCTATTCAGGCATGCTTTAACACACTTCTGGTGAAGGTGGGATTTGAATCATGGACAAATCTGGTACAGAGATGGAGGCATTACTGCTTTGCCACAACATTTTCTGTGTAGCAGAATGAGTCCCTATTCAACAACACCAACTTGCTGCATCACCTCCAACCTTAAAGGAATTCTGACACTCCAGCTACAGCAGCGTGGACATCCTTCAATTGTCTTTTAACGTTCATATGTGTAAATAGCAACATGGCGTTTTAATATTCTTCATTGCAAAACACTTTTACTTCTTGTTTGTTTCTCGTTTATGTGTCTGGAGTTGCAAAGACCAGAACAAGTTTGAATGTGAAAAATTAATACTCCTGATTTAAACCAGATGATAAGTTACTGTGAGTCATTTCTCAAATGAAGGCATTTGGGAAACCCAGATGTGGAAGTGCCGGTGTTCGACTGGGGTGGACAAGGTCAAAAATCACACGGCACCAGGTTATACTCCAACAGATTCATTTGAAGACATAGCTTTTGGAGTCTCACTCCTTCTTTAGGTGTCTTCTTTAGGAGATAGCTAAAGGTTTTAGTAGTATACCTCTAGTTACCTTTGCTCAACCTTGGGCAGTGATTGAAAGAAATTCTGGGATTTGCATATTAATCCTTTCTAACTGATTAAAGATTTCAACAGCCATCTTAGGTTTATTCAATACATTCGCATCAGTTCTATGACCCTATGATCTTTTGATTATAAATTCTGTGTCTGATGCCACCTCTCTCACTGACACCTGAAGAAGGAGCGAGACTCCAAAAGTTTGTGCCTTCAAATGAACCTGATGGACTATAATCTGACGTCTTGTGATTTTTGACCTTTGGGAAACCCAGCACAGCTTTTTTTTTAAAATTAAACCACTCTGCTTATTGACTTAAGGGGAAGAGGATAGAAGTATTCAGTCTGCCTACCTCCCATGTTTATAAGAGTTTAGCAGTGATCATTTCATATTTAGGATCACTCAGTTGGAATTCCTCACAAGTGAAAAGATCTCATTGTCTGGCCCTTGCATCAGCTTAATCATTCCATCAGGGGACTTCTTAGACTTCTCTTCCTAGAGAACAGAGCCCTTAACCTGATCGAACCGTCCTGATCGTGAGAAACCTTCAGTTCTGGTCTAATAACCTCAAACAATAACCAGAGAAGTTGTCCTCACCATCTGATATCTGGTTGATCCCTCAGGCCAGTACATTATCCTGTACTTCAACAGAAACAGACTTGGATCGGGCCACGTGGCTGGCGGCTTCCATTGCAACAATAATTTCTTTGGTTGGTTGGGTATCGGAGAAACACTGACTTCTGTTGGTGGATCTGGCTTGACTGTGGGTAAAAGAAACAGTTAGAATCCCGCTCCAAAACCATGCTTTTCAATTTTGTGAGGGATGATACTTTAATTTGGTTAGTTTTCTGTCGGCTAAACACAAATGATAACTCATTTACTTAACGTGTAAAGTATTGATTATCAAGGTTACACAGCTCACTTCCAGACATAGGCCATAGGTCACAAGATAGGTCATAGGTTGTGATATAACTGGAGACATAAATCAAGACAAATACACATCTCTGACCTTGGAATAGGCAAATCACTTCACTTACTTATCTTCTCCACAATAAATTGTGTAATAGTCGATCTGGATCCTAGAGGGTTTGTTGCTGTCACCTTCACTGTGTAGGAAATCTTTGAAAAGAGTTGGATTCTCTCGATTGTGTATTTGCCCTGCAATGCCTCTTCAGCTGAGCATTGCTTGACATCTTCAGTTCCATATCTTTCAAAATTACAGAAACATTATTGTTGGTGTGCGAATTTCTCATAAACTCCTTGACAAACAGAGGTTGCATTATTGCTGTTTCTTCGGTTTTCGATTCCACGATGACCTGAACTCTATCAGTCAGTAGGAGTCATCCCTGTGAACTGCAAAGGATGTGAGCTCACGTCTCATTCCACGATTTTGAGCATGTGGCATGAGGAAATGTCCTGATAAAATAGCGGGACCTGGTAAAGCAAGACAGAAGGGACCCATCCAGATGTTTACATGAAATGAGGATTTCGCCCCCGCTGAATCCAGGTCCCAGTTGCACCTTTCTGAGGGGGCAGGGCTACACCAGGAAGAGGAATTGGATCTTATCAAAACAGGAAAACTCATTCAGCCCAGAAGATGCTGTTCCCATCCCAACTCTAACCTTAACCCTAACCTTAACCCTAATCCTAACTCACTTCAATATCTAATCCGAAGGTTTTCACCTCCAATTCCCATCTCATTCCAAACACTTAGCAGTCTTTCAAAAAATATTCTTTCTGATAACTGCCCTTATTTACTTTCATCGACGTATCTGTCCTCTATACCAGTTCACATTGAATATTCAGCATTCATTTTCTTGGATGATATATTATTATATCACATTATATACACAGTGCATCCTTCCCCCATAGACACTTCATTGATTCACTGCCTGAAGGAAGACCCTTGGTGACCTTTACTGCTGAGAAAGGGGCAGGTTTGGGGTCTGACCAAGCTTGAATGGGAACTGAACCCTGTGCTCTTGGTGTTAAGCTGATTCGTGTGTAAGCATGAGGGGCTGTGTTTCTCAAACTCTACCCTCACCTGAAGCATGGTGACCCTGAAGTTAAGCCACGACCAGTTGTCTCTCTCTAATGAGAGAAAGCCCTATGGCCTGGTAAGACTATGACAATTTGACCTTTACCTTGACTTTTATGCTGATTCATGCGTTTATGTCTTCAACAACCGAGCTGACTGGCCTCTTCCTCCTATTACCGACCTACTTTCTAAATGTAAAGTTTGGTCATTCCTCATAGTTAGTCTCTGTACAATTGAGATTGCTCGTTATTCTTCACTGCACCTATTCCTTTCCTACCGTTTCATGAGGTGGTTAATGGAATCGAGCGCAGTTTTCTGAGTGTGTTCTGACTGAGCTACGGTCCCACACAACATCTTAGCTTAAGTGCCTGAAACAAAAATACAGATTGCTGGAAAAGCTCAGCGGGTCTGGTAGCATCTGTGAAGAGAAATCAGAGTTAAAATTTTGGGTCCGATGACCCTTCCTCAAACCCTTATTTTAACTCTCGACTAAGCAAAGTTTGCTGCCTACTCTCACTCCCACCTATGTACCACTTCTAAAATAATTTACACTTCCTCTTCTCCTTTAAGGTCTCCATCCCTCCTCACCTTTTCAAAAATGTCACCTGATCTCCCTGTGACAAAGTATCCATGTTCCCATTGTATTCCGTGCTCCTTTTGAATCTTCTTCCTCTGGATCAGTGACAATTCAGATTTAATGCTCCCACAATATTAACTCCCCATTCAGAGGAAACAGAGACTGGAATTCTCTTACCTGTAGGAGACATTGATCCATGTGGGAAGGTAGGTTTGATTTTCCAGCTTCCACAAGCAGACCACATTCAGAGGATATCTCACTGATCGACAGGTGACCTGAGGCTTTCCTGGTGGATCTGCCATTCGGAAATTAAAATAGGAAATTACAACACTAAAAATATGAAGTAGCAGTGACTCTCAGTTTCTCTACTCTAGGTTTATTAAATCACAAGTGGTAACATGGAGGCAGTAGGGGAGAGGAGGTGGGGTAGGGTTGAAGGGTGGAGGGGAAAGGGGCTATTTTCACCAATCCTAGGAAGCCCACAGAAATAGGCAACAGTGGTTGCTCTCTGAAGGGGTAAATTACTCCAAGATGTAAAACCAGTGTTGGATTGAATACCATCGGTTCCTGAACAAGCAACAAAAGTTGTTACACTCCCAAGGGACAGTTGGCTGCTCTCTCATTAGAGAGATGGGGAGTTTAAGCAAGGGCTGTCATAGCTCAGTTGAAGTTGAGAGGATAGTCTTTATGGGAATTGAACACCTCACTCTGCATTGCAAACCAATCTTCTAGCCAACGGTACTAACCCAACCACACAAGTTAGTTTAGGATTGCCCTCATTACTATGTAAGTAAACATCTGATTATCCAGCCAAGAGTTGTCAAATCTGGTACACAGTATCAGTGTGACATGTTTCCAAACTGCCAGATAAAGAGTGAAGCTCTCTGTGCAACTAACAGAGTCATAACTCCTTGATTTTAATGAAGCAATGTGAATATATTCATATCCCACAGTCATTAATGTTGACAGTCAACTGTCCACATGCATTGGATGATGGATCTTTAGTTATTACATGCCTCAATTGTACCATATTAGGTAAACTCACTCATCCACTGACCAGCCTGTAGATTCAAACCAGGAATGCAGGTGAAGTCACTGTCATGTGGTGAGGTGTTATGCATAAAGATAAAGATATTTTGCTTTGTTTACACAGGGCATTGACAAAACCTTATCGTGAATAATAATAAGGTGGATGTGGAAGATTTGATTCCTCTTGTGGGTCAGTTTGGTTGATGATGTGGCTGTGATGTTAAGGTGATGGGCTATAAGTCAATTCTGCTCTGCATACTTATGCTCAAACCAGCTGCCATTTGCTGGGGAATTGGTGGCCAAATGGCATTGTCATTAGGCTAGTGATCTAGCAGCCCAGGCTTAATGCTCTGGGGGTATTGGTTCAAATCCAACCATAGCAGAGAATAAGCTTTCAAATTAATTAAAAAGGAATCTGGAATTAAAGTGCTCATCTAATGTTGATCATGTGACCACTGTCCATTGTCATTTTAAAAAAAATTGGCTCACTAATGCCCTTCAGGAAAGAAATCTACTATTCTTACTTGGTCTGGTGGTGGTCTATGCATAACTCCAGACCCAAAACAATGTGACGGACTTTTGTTTGCCGTCTGAGCAATAAATGCTGGCACCAACATCCAATGAATGAATGAAAGTCCAAAAGCAGGGTTTACTGTTTCAACATTTGGGTGACTTTGTTTCCCACTGATTCAAAAATAATGTATTCCACTCCAGCAGCTTTGTTAGTACAGCTGTGCGTTTTAATCCTACTTTGAATGCTTGGCTGTGTTCCAAGAACTTTACTAGTATCAGAAGTAGTTGATACTGTTGTGTGATGCAATTTCGTGTCTTAGTTATAAACTGGTTGAGTGTATCTCAGAAAAGTGTATAAAACCTGAGGGTGTAAATTGGGGTGGGTTTAAATCAAGCACCTGTAAACTGGGCTGCTGCAAATTGAACAGTTGCAAATCATGAGTATGTAAAGTGAGCTGCTGTAAATCAGGTTGGTGTAACATGTGAGTGTGTAAATTGTGGATGTAAATCAGACAGGTGCAAATCATGAATGAGAAAATTGGGCTTGTGTGAATTGGGTAGGTGTAAACTGAGTGAGTAAACTAGGAAGATGTAAATTGAGTGGGTATAATTCTGATGGATGGAAATCAAGGACCCAAGTATGCAATCCCTACAGTGTGGAAGCAGGCAATTTGGCCCATCAAGACCACACTGATCCTCTGAAGAGCAGCCCATGCAGACCCACTACCCTACTCTATCCCTGTAACCTTGCATTTCCCATGGCTAATCCACTTAGCGTGCACATCTCTGGACACTATGGACAATTTATCATGGCCAATCCCATCTAACCAAAACATCTTTGGACGGTGGTAGGAAACCAGAGCAGTCAGACCCACACAGACACAGGGATAATGTGCAAACTCTACACAAGCAGTGACTAGAGGCTGGAATTAAACCCAGGTCCCATGAGGCAGCAGTGTTAACAATGAGCCACCATGGCACCCCTGTGTAAATGATGGTCCCTGGAGGCGGTCAAAGTGACTGTTAAACCTCAGCGTGTGTGGATTTACTGAAATTTCCACAATCTGGGAAACTCTGCCAAGGAATAACATTGAATGACAAAAAGCTTCATGAAATTAGCCTTAAACTTACAGCCTAACATCAATGAGATTGTTCTGTAAGTTCTGCCTGACTCTGGATTGCGACATCTGTATTGACCTTCTTGGGACACATCGATGTTGAAAAGAGTGAGTTTTGTTCTTGTTAGTTCCACATTTCTGGTCTGAATGATTTTTGAGTCATTCAGCTGCCATTCAACAGCTCCATTATCTATGTTGCCACAGGTGAGTGTGACACTTGCTCCAATCTGACCATACTGTGTGACAACGTCTGAAATACAAACAGAAATACTGAAGGTTTGATCAGAACTCAGTCATATATGCCATTTTGCGGTGAAAACTTAACTCGGTCTCTCCTGCTGTTACATAGTACAATACTGGACCCAATCTCAATCATTGGACTGCAGTGAGTTAGGCGAAGGCATCTTGGCAACACTGTAAATATCTTCAGTATCCCTAAGGGTTCACAATCCCATATTAGAGGGCAGCCAGTTCCCACTCATGATCACTACCCTGCTGGGAGATAGCAAGTGTGGTAACGTCAGATTAGGGAAGATTAAGAACATGCTGTGAGGCATTCCACAGTTGAATACCCCACCTTTATTCAGTAGCTTCACTTAGACCTGGAAACTGAAATAGCTTAATAGCTACCAGTTAGGAGGAGTTGAGGAGAGAAGAGTGAAAAAAAAACTGGAACATTTGTGCTAGCCTCGTGCATTTTGCTTAGTCTTTTAAAAATTATTGCCATTAATAATTTGCAGAATTCTCGTTCTAATGTCAATACTTTGTCTCCATGCCACCCCATCCCCTTCTTCGCTGAAGATGACCTTTATGGTGACAGAAAGGAAATTAAACAGATTGTGCAAATCGAACATTTAACTTCATTTAGCAAGCGCCATAATGATCCTTCTCAATTCCCTCATTAGGCAATGCTTGTGGGTGACAATGAAGCCAATAAGCAGCAGGTAACAGCTTCTGTATTGTCCTGATGAAACCTTGTGGTGCAATGGTAATGTGTCCTACTCCAGATCAGGAAGTTGCTTATTTCAATCATATCCAGCTCACAATACTTGAAAAGGGGCTGTTGTGGTGCAGTGGTAGTATCCATATGTTTGAGCTAGAGGGCCTGAGTTCAGGTTCTTGTCTAAGCCAGAGATATGTCATAACATATTCAGCTGATTTTAAATTATCCAGAAGTGTTGCATATTCTTTAGTGTACCAAAAATGACCAAAATATCCAGGTTCAAATCCCACCTATCATGGACAAATGCCAAAATTTCAAATCTAATGTTGATCTTGCTTTGTATTCCTTGCCCTGTTCTATCACCCTATGATCTTTGCATGGTATGATCTGCCTGTACTGCATGCTAAACAAAACTTTTCACTGTACCTAGGTACATGTGACAATAATAGATCAAATCAATTCAAACGAGTCGATTAAAAACAAGTGCCCAGACTATTCTTAAATCTACATTAACAAAATATTGGCTGCTGCAATTCAATATTAAAGATAGAAGGCATGTTAAAGTGATTGGATTCTATATCACAATGTTCCCGAAGTGATTTGAATAATGTACAACTTGATCAGAATTGAAAATGTACTTCATTCAAGAAACTTTCCAGAAAACATTCTGGGAGATAATGTCATGGGTGTGAGCTGACTTCGCTGGAAGGTAGGCCAGTAACCAGGCGACACAAATTTAAGATAATGAGTGAAACACGGACACGTGGGAGGAGGCACCTCTTTTTTCACAAAGAGCTATTAAGATGTTGAATGCACCGTCAGAAAAGGAGTATTTCAGGGCTGTAGGGAAAGAGTGGAGGAGTGATACAAATTGTCTAGATCTTTCAAGTAACCAGCAGGGGCTCAATGGGCCAAATGTCCTCATCTGTACTGTAAAGTCCTGATCAGGAGTCACATCTACATGTTACATGGAATAGTCACTATCTGGAACCGCTCAAAGTTATACTGCTTTGTTACAATGCAATTAGTTTCCATCAACATTTAAAGGAAAATATGGACACGTGTCTTTTAACCAATAGAGTATGCCACAATGTAAAGATAAAGCTACCACTGTCTTACCAGGTCATACAGTTGCTCTCTCATGAGAAAGAGAGATAATTGATGGTGGTTTAACCTGATGCCTCAGGCAAGGGGAAGATGTTAAAGAGGAAAAATCCTTTATGTTGACCTCAGCTGTTGTAGGAGTTGAGCCCACACTGGTGGTGCTACTCTTCAGTGTGAGCTGGCTGGACAGCCAACTGAACTAAACCTCACAGCAGTGCACAGCAATTAATGTTGTTACACCAGCTCCATTAATCCAGTGAGACATCCAACTGTCAACCACAGGAGCATTATTAGGTTGACAGGAGACATGACGCTCCATTAAAGAGGTAGATTGTAACCAATACATGAACAGTTTGAGCCACAGAGGTCAGAACACAGCCAGAAGCTGAGGTTTCAGCTATGGCGGGTATAAGCGCGATGGTCATGGATCAAACAAAAACAGAAAGTGCTGGAGAAACTCAGCAATCTGACAGTGTCTATAAAGAGAATAGCCAAGTTAATGTTTCAAGTCTACTGATCCTTTGACAGAATCATGGATAATGACTGTTCTATACCATGAACAATTTGGCTTTCTGTAAACTTCAACACAGGAAAAAGGTCATTGTGAAAAAGTCCCTCCTGGTATGCAATAAACTGTGAATTCACTCCCACTCCCAGTGACGTTGAGATTCTGCCTAGTTTGTACAATGTAGCAAGAGAGGGAATGGTATGAAGTGTTTGGCAGTTTTGTCACCGATTGCATCTCAATTCAATTAGATCCTTCCAGCAGATATGAAGGTATGACTCACCATCCCCAATGGCTTGCCCCACTGTTATGTCAATGATATGAAGCAGCATTATCACAGAACCAAGGATTACAGTCAGCTTCAGGTACATCCTGAATCAGGTACGTCTGTAAATCAATAAATCTTGGACACCTGTGAGCTGAAAAGCAACTATTAGACACAAGGGACATAGATTTACATTAAAGAGAACGTACTGCGAGAGGCACATTTAACTAAAGTGTTGAGCTGATATCAGAAATAAAGCATGGTGGTAATCTTCTGAACCCCAAGAGTCACACAGAGTGGATGGACTGTATGCCACAGTGTGTCAGCATTGGTACGGAAGAGCTGGTTGAATGTTAACAATCAATGTCTATTACATTGTCTATCCAAATCATAGAAATGTTACAAATGCAGACGATCCGTTACTCATTCAAATCATACTGTAAGAATTAAATAGAATTGCACTAAATAAATACAGAAACAGGCCATTCAGCCCAACTACTCTGTGCTAGTATTTACATTCCACAGGAAACTGTACAGAGAATCTGATACATATTCAGATTGCAGCGTTTCAGTTAGCATTTATCAAACACCCAAAAGTTTAATTTGAACTGACCAATATTTTTCGAAAGGAGATGACACTATCAAGGAGAGAAATAATGTCCTTCAAGTGTGGACCTTAAGTATGAAACAGAATAGTTTCTACCTGTTTTTTAAAGAATAACTAATGGGGCTACCCTGCTTTATTCATACGGTAACACACACAGAATCTCCTTAACTCTTGACCAAGCCTAACTCTTTAAAGCTAGATAACAAATGCATTGCAAACAAACAAGCACTTACCCCTTCAAAAAGGAAGCTGGAATAAGAGAAGTTTTCCCCAATACTCTTTTTAGAAGTATTCAAAATAAACTGTAGAAAATGCTTTTCTCAGACTACGCTTCAGGAAGCCAATTTTCCTCAGCAAAAACTGTCACATTTCTGTATAAGAACAATAGACTTACATGTGACTCACAATACACAACTAATTCTGATGTGGAAACTGCTGGTTGCTTGCACAAAGTTAACGCTGAGTTTTATAAACAGCCATAAATTGTTTCCTTGTGGAGTGAAGCCCTGTTTGCCTTATGCACGCTGAGGAAATGTTGTCAACAACAAACCCATTTTGTAATTAAATACAGCATCTTAAAGAAGCCTCTACACTTTGAGATGAGCTTTTAGACCAGCCAGAATGATCTTGCTGAATGTCACAATGACATTGAAATGAAGCATCCAGTCACAGTCAACTGCTGAATGCAGACCGTGTTACCTCAAGCCCATGAGAATTATCAATCCAATCGCATGTGTTGTTATGGCACAGTGAATTGTTTGTGCAATTATCCCATATTAAACAGAGGAGTGTGTCTAGTAATCCCTCAGAACAAGGATGATTCTTGCTCATGGCAGTCCTGAAGAAGGGTCCTGACCCGAAACGATGATTTTCCTGCTCCTCTGATGCTGCCTCACCTGCTGTGTTCCTCCAGCTCCACATTGTATCGACTCTGACTTTGAGCATCTGCAGTTCTTGTTATCGCCTAGACTGCTTATGGAGTTTTTTTTCATGTGGAGAGGCTGGTGTGCTGCAGTTACTACATGGTTCTGGGGCAGACCAGGAAACTCTGCCACCCTTACCACCTGCCATTGACGTAGCAGAATGAATTACACATTGATAATTCTTACATATTTTTATTTCTGTTGGGGCCAATTAGGCCTTGCCTAAATTCCCTACCACTAATCCCTTTTGTTGATAGAAGTTTAAGACACCAATACCATGATTTCACTTCAGATAGGCTCAATCTTTGAACAATAAAAACACGCTTCTTAGAAGCTAATTAAAGTACATCTGAGATACTCGATTGTCTACTGTGAGTACAAACACAGAACTGGTTAGCTCCTCCCAGTAACAGTCTGTGATAACCCCTACAAGGCTCATGGGGGAATCACTTATGAATCTCATTGAGTATGAGTTCCCTTGGTAAGAGGCAATGTCCTGACCAGCTAGAACTCATCACCTGAGCCCTTTAAAAAGGGCATAGAGAACTGTTTGTAAGTACAGAACATTTCCAGTACTCGCAGACAGCTCCTTGACATTGTCCTGTACAAATTGGCTTGTGAATGGGTGCCAGAACAGAACCTGTCTGCAACCCAGGGACAGCCTTTGTTAACAAATACTTGTCTGTATGATTCTAGTTCTCTGGATACTTAACTCACCATTCACAGCAGGGCCAAGGGCTTCCATGTTCCTCAGTACTTTAGCTGTCTTCAGTGCTCCTTTGCACCATACAAAGTAACACATCTGGAACTTTTAACATCGATTAAGGCTTCCAAATCTTTGACTGAAAACCAAGTATTGAATAGTTTGTGTAATCCTTCCATTTTTAACAGAGGTTTTTGCCTTTTGGGAACTTTGGCTCGTGTTATGTTATTTAACCACTTTCATCCAAGGCTGAGAATGAGCAGCCAACTGGGAGAAGAAGAGGCCACTCAGCTTGATGCACTTTTGGTTAGATTATGTGTGTTATGTAGCTTACCTTCACTTCCCTATCCATAATCACTAAAGCTAAGAACATCAGTTTTGAAATTTGCAATCAAACTCCAGACACAACAGCTATTTAGGAGAGAGAGTTGTAAACTTCACTACCTTGTATGTGAAGTAACTCCTGACATTACCCTCTAGTGGTAGATATAGTAGGAACTGCTGATGCTGGAGAATCTGAGATAACAAGGCGTAGAGCTGGATGAACACAGCAGGCCAAG
>NC_063360.1:4605767-4618009 GCF_021869965.1 Rhincodon typus
CCATTTCTGAAGAAGGGTCCAGACCCGAAACGTCAGCTTTCCTACTCCTCTGATGCTGCTTGGCCTGCTGTGTTCATCCAGCTTTACACCTTGTTATCTCACCCTCTAGTGGCATATCTCTGATTTAATGGCCAGTCACTCTCACTCTTGACTCTCCCTGCCAGTGGAAATAGGTGCATTCCAATCTATTGGATTCCCTAACCAACTTAAACATCACAATGAGTCTAGTCTGTGCAATCTGATTTGATATATTATAGTCACATGTATCTAGGTACAGTGAAAAGTTTAGTTTTGTGTGCAGTACAGGCAGATCATAACATACAAAGATCATAGGGTGACTGGACAGAGCGTGGAATACAAAGTTACTGCTACAAAGAAGGTGCCTCATAACCATTCTTTCTAATCCAGGCTTCATTCTGGAATTTCTGTACTTTACTCCCTTCAAGCTCAATCTAACATTCCTGAGAGTCAATGCTCAGATCCTCTATTTTCTCATTCCTTCCTGGGTTGTGACTGTCACCGGAGAGGCCACCATCTGTTGCCCCTCTCTAAGAGTAGATAAGAATCAGCCCCATTGCTGGGGTCACATATAGGCCAGACTGGATAAAGATGGCAAATCTCCTCCCCTAAATGAAGAACTAGGTGAGGTTTTTGCTGTAATTAATGATGGCTTCACAATCCCATTCCCGGGTCTAACTTTCAAGGAAATTTTGTTTTATATGTTGAGTATATAATCCTAACAGAGATTGCTTTTTGGATTTCTCACATGGCACACCACCTGATGAGACCCTTCAATTGCCCACAAAGGGCATCCCATTGTCAGAGGGGTGGGTGGGTAGACCAACATTCTTCCTGTTTTGGAGTGAGAAAGTGGCAGGAAGGTGATGGGGACCTCACCTGTCACTTTCCTACCCACCCCCTCTGCCACAGGTCAACACGGGGAAGGGCAATAAATTATGGGGCAAATATGCTAACAACTCTCTAACTCCTGAGGCTGATCGGCTGGGTAGCAGGAATCATCGAATCCCTACAGTGCAGAAGGAGGCCATTCAGTCCATCGAGTCTACACAGTTGTGAGGACTGGTTGTGCAGGTGCAGATCACTGGCACAACATGATTTCTGCCACGACTAACATCATTGGTGTATGCCCATCAATCTCCACATGCCACCACAGCCTGTCCTGAGCACTCAGCGACCCTCTTTGTAAGAATCCCTCAATACCACATTCGTGGTGTACACTTTCAGATGTCCAAATTGAAATGGACAGATTAGTATCTCACTCTAAAGTATCAGTGCTGAATCGCAACATACATCAAAGAAGGACTGCTCGGTTAAACCAATGCAAGGATCTGGTTATTATTATCGCTGTCCTGGCCAGGTTTAGTCAGACTGACTACCCAGAGGCCGAGTGAAGCCTGAGATCACCACCTTTGAAAGGAGGCACATAAGCAAACTGGAATAATAAAAATGTGTGCCAGTAAAACACAAATCATTGTGACAGATACTGTAAGACTTCCAATCTTTATCAAACAGTTAACATGCTATGCAGTTCTCACTCAAATTCTGCCTGTTGCTGTGGAAGTAAAAACTGTATTAGATTCAGAACACCAGGTACAAGTCTTGTTGAGAGGTCTTTGTTCTTTATTGGACAAGTTTTGGGATTTACAAGCTGGGTTTGACATTAGTGCAAATACACGTGCAGGAATGCTCTTTCTGCAATCGTTTTTGGACTTTGGATATGAGCATCCCCTAGGCCGGGGTTTAATCCCATCTCCAAATATCCTGGAGAGTTCCTCATGGTCTCCCTTCTTGAACTACGATTGTCCTTGGACAACACTTAGAGTATTACACTTAATTCTGGTTGCCACATTACAGGAAGAATGTGGAGGCTTTGAAAATGGTGCAGAAGAGGTTTACCAGGATGCTGCCTGGATTAGAGGATATGAGTTAAAAGGAGAGGCTAGAAAAAACTTATGTTGCTTGCTCTGGAGCGGCAGTGGTTGAGTGGAGACTTGATAGAAGTCTATAAATTTATGAGATGCATAGATCAGATTGATGGTCAGAATCATTTTCCCAGAGTTGAAATGTCTAATACTAAGGGGTATGCATTTAAGGTGAGAGGGAGAATGTTCCAAGGAAATGTCAGGGGCAAGTTTTTTACACAGAGAGTAGTAGGAATCTGGAATGGACTGCCAGGGTGGAAGTGGAGGCAAATATGATTGGGGCATTTAAGGGATTTTTAGATAAGCACATGAATGTGCAAGAAATGGAGGGATATGGACCAAGGGCAGGCAGAAGGGATTAGTTTAATTTGGCATCATGTCCAGCATAACATCTGGGCTGAAGGGCACATTCCTGTGCTGTACTGTTCTATGCTTTATGCTCTTTGCTCTAATACAGTGATGTTAGGAAAGCTGTTCCAGCCTTTTGTCCAGTGACAGTAAAGGGATATATGTCCAAGTCAGGATAGTGAGTAATTTGGACAGCAACTTGCAGGTGATAGTGTTCCCATTTATCTGTTGCCCTTGTCTTCCTAGATGGAAGTGGTTGTGTGTTTGGGAAATGTATCTGAATGTGCTGCAGTGAGTTGTTGCCATGCGCGTTGTCAAGGGTACACACTGTTGGTACTGAATATCGGTGGGGGAGAAAGTGAATGTTTAGGTGGTGATTGGGGTGTCAATCTTGAAGACTGGATGGTGTTGAGCTTCTTGCTTGATGCTGCAGCTACACTCATCTAAACAGGTGGAATGTATCCTATTGTACTCCTAGCTTGTGCCTTGTAGACAGTGGACATACATAGGGAGGGCATCAGGAGCGAGTCACTCACACTAGAATTCCCAGCCTCTGACCTGCTGTTGCAGACATAGTATCTATTCCGTTGGTCCACTTCAGTTTCTGGTCAATGGCAGGCACAGGACATTGATAGTGGGGATTCAGTGGGGAATGCAATTCGACTTCAAGTGCAGTGGTTCGATTCTTTCTTGTTGGAAATGGTCATTGTCTTCCATTTGTGTAACATGAATGATACTGCTACTTCCACGTCTGAACATTGTCAGGTCTTGTTGCATTTGAACATGAACTACTTCAGTACCTGAGGAGTCACCAACAGTGCTGAACATTGTGCAATCATTGATGAACCTACCTACTTCTGACCTTATGATGGACAGAAGATCATTGATGAGGCAGCTGAAGATGGTGGGGTCTAGGGCATTATCCTGATGAACACCTACAGAGATGCCTTGGGGCTGAGGTGACTGACTTCTGACAATTTTGAAACGAGAAGATAGGTCCAGAGGAAGTATAAAGCTTTCCTTTACTTTTGCTTTAGGAAAATCTATCATCTAAATCTCACAAGCCAGCATATTATATTCATTTGCAACAATAATTGTTTACTTCCAAAAATGCTCTGTCAAAAGAAAGGAATGTTCTGAATCAACAGAAAGAGCCAGCATTTGTTTTTGTTGATATGGCAAATTCCTCTTTCTACGAGATAACTAGAGGACAAGATTTAACACAACAGTTCCAGGATTTCGAAGTTCTCTAAACTGGACAGAATTACATTTTTTTATATTAACGATTTATCAAAAAACGTATCTCTTGAACAGTATAGAGAGTGTAGGGGCATTCATTAGAGGGAGATCGGGAAGGCAAAGAGGGAATATGCAGAACCTTGACAAATAAAGTTAAGAATAATCCAAAGAGATTCTACAAATACATTAAGAGCAAGTGAGCAATGAGAGAGAGGTGGGCCACTTAAAAATCAAAGAGGTCATCTTTGTGTTGAAGCTCAGGAGATGGGAGAGATAGTAAGTGAATATTTTGCATCAGTTTTTACTGTGGAGAAAGAAATGTATGCTGGAGAACAAAGGGAAATGAATATTGAGGTTTATAAAATCATGAGGGTTATAGATAACATGAATGGCATGTCTTTTCCCTAGAGTGGGAGATTTCAAGACTAGGGGACATATTTTTAGGGTGAGAAGACAAAGATTTAAAAGATATTGGTGACAATGTTTTTACACACAGAGTAGTTCATATGTGGAATGAGGATGTGGTGGATGCACATACACTAAAAATAAGTACATGAAGAAGAAATGTTTGGAGAGCTATGGGCCAAATGCAGGCAAGTGGAACTAGTTTGGGATTATGGTTGGCATGAACGTGTTGGACTGAATGGTCTGTTTCTGTGCTGTATGGCTCTGTGATTCTATGAAAAATAGGGATTTTAGTCCAGGCTGCCCACATTGGAATTATGGCACCCTCAGAAGGAAAGTGCTTTCACACTGTTTTGGTTCAAAATAGAAATAGAATGTAATTATGAATTAATTATTTGTCGTTATTTGTACTCGCAATATGCGCCACTCTAGCAAGGCCGAATTTGTCACGAACTTGGGAGGCAATATTAAGCAACCATGCAGAATGTCTTTCTCCCAAACCAAAAACTATGGGGTGAATATAATCTGGTGGAGCATGTAGGTTGGATTCAGGAGGAATTTGTAACTGGAGAAATTGGTAATGAGTTTGAAAGATGTTCTTCAGATTTCACTATAATGTGCAGCTACATGTGTACAATTCCCTCAAGAGGAGTACTCTATCAATAATATTATAATTGCTCAATTATAGTGGCATTTACATAAATATTTCACAGGAATCCCAGTCGTAGGTGAAGGCAAGGCGAGAACACAGCTACAATTGAAGACATCAATCAATCCTAGGAAAATATGACAACTCCTCTCCAGGCTATATCGGAACTCTATTATTGTGTGGTTTGATGCCACACTATGAGTTTGCCTTCAAGACAGACTGAGTGGAGAGAAGGTGAAATAACTGCGCAGAGGCCAGTATCCAGTCACCAGGTCACCCTCTATTTACGTGTGCACAGTCCTTGGGCTCTGACCAGCCAGCTCACAGCCAGTCCCTAGAATGAGGAGACTCTCTGAATCTCCTGTTTATCTCTGTCAACCAGGACTCCCTGATTGCCCCATGTTAAGAACCCCAATCAAGAACTCATAGTCAATAAGATCCATCTAGCCCTTGTTCTAAAGAACTGACTTCAGGCTTAGATTTCAAAGAAAAACGCCATTTTTTTATATATTAATGCTAAATACTGCGATACCAGCCCCTAATCTTATGGTTATATCACGTAATGTGATTCTTCACTGCCTTCATGTCCATGTGCTCTTAAAACTCTCAAAAGTTCTAGCCTAGTGTGGAATAGTTTATTCTTCCAGAATGTCCTACCTCCATCCACACTGTGCTATTTATGTTCGGTGATGTGCACCTCTATCACATCAGTGCAAGGTGGCTCCAGGGTCCTGAAACCCTTATGCAACAGAAATGGCAGATCCCTTTCCATGAAAGCCTTTAATGAGCCAGTTTTACTTTAATGCCAATGCAACAGTTTTTCATGGTATGTCTATGCAGGGGCCAGCCTCTACATTACTAAATACGTGAAAGTTAGTTCTTCTATTTGCCATGGTGAGAATTGAATCTGCAGTTTTGCTAGCCCAGTATCATTAGCATGAAGTTATATTCATTCTTATTTGGTGTATTTACATGAACAATAAAGGTGGCAGGGCTTGCGGAAGTATAGTCATTGCAACTGTGGGAACCCTGGGTTTACACGAAGGGTTTCACTTCGAGGATTGTTATATAAGCTGATGGCTCTGAAAGAGACAAAGTTGAACCTGCATCCACCTGATGATATCGTGGTCTCTGAGTGGAGAACCCAGCTATCTTTCACAAGCTCCCAATGCAGGCAGACATATCCTCTCACGCTCCTGACAATCTTGGTAGTTATGCCCAACTCATCAATGTAACTTGCACCAATTGCTATCAAGCAATAAAATAAATCTTATCATGTGAGATAAGTGCCTCTTTTTGTCAATGGTGGTTTATCCTCTACCACTGCTAATTAGATAGGCTCCTAAACTCAGCACGGAAATGAGAGTCGGTGGCAGCATTCTCCTACAACCACAACATAACAGTGATTGGTGTCACAACATATGACTGTAATGAACTATGTTACAGGTGCTACATAAATGCAAACTGTTGCCTAAAGATCCCTTTCTTTGTGACTCTCAAAATATGGTAGCACTATCTTAAGCCAGATTTCCCATCCATTCCTGATGTCATTCAAAGATAAAGAGAAATTCAAAACAGATCTTTTTCCCAAATCATAAACAATAGGGTGAATACAAATGAGGCGGAGTATGTAGACTTGGATTCAGGAGGGACTTTGTAACTGGAGAGACCGATAATGATAAAGATGGCCCTTGGATTTCACCACAATATGTAGCTACATGTGTGCAATCTCTTCAGGAGCACTAGATTTCCAATTAACATTTTAATTGCTCAATTATAGCAATATCTACATTAACATTTCACAGAAGGGGAAGGCAAGGAGAGGACACAGCTACAATTGAAGAGGCCAATGAATCCCAGGAAATTAGGACATACTCCTTCCTGGGCTCAACGAAACATGTTTGCAGGATCTGTCAGTTGCTGACCTACAAATATGTCACAAAGGTGACCAACAATTGACACTTTTTCCTATGATGGTGCCAATCAGAACGACTATGTTCTCAGTCTTTCAGCTCTGGCTGCTTTCCTCAGGGACACGGCACCATCCATTACCCCATGTGCCAATCCTGGCATGCTCAGAATGACAAGGGGTATTAGTGTGCTGAGAGGGAAGGCTTTCAGTCCACCCTTGTAAAGCTAGTGTGTGAAATAACTCCACAGAGGCTGGTATCCCATCACCAAGTCACCCTTTATTTACACATGGAGAGTCCTTGACACTGATCCAGCTCCCTCAGAGCCAGCTCACAGAGTGAACAGAATGTCTGACACTCCTGTTTCTATCTGTCAGCCAGGGCTCCCTGATTGGACCAGGTTAACAGCCTGGGGAACTCATTCTGTGAGGTCCACCTGGCTGACCTCATTACAATCACTACAACGTGCAACCATAAAATGCAGCTAATGCATAAGATTTGTTGACAGCTACAATGATATTTTCCGGCATCATCAGTCTAAACTTTGTGACATCCTCAGATTTACAGATAGACTTAACAGATGGAAGCTAGGGGCCACGTGATCCCCATCTATAACTTGTGAGGTGACATCTGTCAGAAACCACTAAGTGAACATCATATGACTGTCAGGGGCAGGTCATTGGCATGTGCAAGGTGTGCTTCAGGTAGCTAGGTAGACTTGGAGATGCCCTTCAGTGCAGAGCAGCTTGGGTTCTCTACAATCATAGGTTATGGAAGAGGCCCTTTGCTCCATCAAGGCTGTACTACATAAAATACATTATGACCTGTACTAGTCCCACTTTCCTGAACTAAACCCATTGCCTTGAATATTATAACACTTCAAATGCTCATCTGAGTACTTTTTAAGAGGCTGCAAGGTTGCCCACCTCAACTACCCTTCCAGTGTATTCCAGGCCCCCTCCCCCGCCACCCTCTGGGTGAAAAGATGTTTGCTAAATCACCTCGGAACCTCCTCCCTTTCACTTTAAATTGTGGTCCCTTATTCTTGACTCATCCACTGGAATGGACACGGTAGCTGCTGTCTGCACAACACGGTACAGAAAGGTTCAGACCTGCAAGAAGAACTGCAGAGAGCTGTTGGACAATTCAAGTGTCACAGAGCAAGAGGGTAAGAAGGAATGATGGTGATGCAGTGGGAATATCACTAGGTTAGTCTCTCAGAGCTAATGCACTGGGGACACATATCCAAATCCCACCAACAGCAGCCATTAATTCAATTAATTAATAAAATCTGACATTGAAAGTTAGTCTCAGTGATGGCGATCGTTTATAAACCCATGTCATTCACTGATTCGCATGAGGGAAGGAAATCTGCTGTCCTTAGCTGGTCCAGCTTACAGATCCACAGCAATATGGATGACTCTTAACTTCTCTCTCAGATGACCATGCAAGTCACACAGTGGATGGACAACAAATGCTAGTCTTGTTAGTGACATCCACATCCAAGCTGCTCAGGTCACCCCTATAAATGTTGGTTCATTCACCCTTGTTGCTCCAGTTGAGCTGAGTCATAAGGGAAGTCAATATTTATCTCTACTACTCCACTCCACAATTTTGCTGACAGACATCAGTCTTACAACTAACCAACAAGCCCAGCTCCTCTCCCCAGTTGCTCAACTAAATTCAGGTGCGCTTATTATTTTGAGGATAACTTAAAAGTCAACTTACCACCCAGCACCCAAAAATAATCAAGAGAGTGATGAAAATGAAGAGGATCATAGATGCCAAAGATCCAAAGTTCCAACAAAAGATCAACATAAATATTCTTTAAGTATTTCTGCTTTATTAGTTCAATGTTCATACCAGTACACTCTGTGAAGGCTGACCACATTAACAGCCTCCATCATTAGACAATATTTATTCAATAAAATAAGTACTACTACACAGAGCTCGTTCCTCCGTTTCTCTTCTCAAGTCTTGAAAAAGTCGAGATAAAAACACACCATATAATTTAAACCTTGTCATCAGGTATAAGAAATAACACTTTACTGTCCTCTTCAAAGCTTGAATCTCAAAAGCTGGTCTGTTTGTGAGGTTTGTGCATTTTTAAGATCTGTAATAAGACGTTTTGGACATCTTCATCCATTTGACCCTGCAACAAGAAACACAACAAATCAGGTCAATTTCCTCATGATAAGCCTAAAGTCATTTCCTTTGTATACCAAGTTTCAAAGTTTTGAGTTACATTCTAAGCTGTGAAGTAGCAAATTAGCCATAGATTGTCTCCTTAATAGTTCCAGGATTTCTTCTCATCCACTCACTCATAACTTCAAAATGAAAGGAACTTGTACTGAAAAACAAATTGCTGGGTCTCACTCCATTAACTTCAGCACGTCACCAACAGCATATAATGTCTCACTGTATGGCATTCTTACTTCTGTCTGAGGGGTTCTGGTTTCAAATCTCACTCTAGAGGCTTAAGCTCAGACTGGGGAAATGGTGGTAATTTCACCGAATTAGCGGGCGGCACAGCACTGTTGGAGGTCCTGACCTCTGGATGAGATATTCAACCAAAATCCTGCCCATTCCATCAGATGGGAGTGGACTCTCTGCTGAGAAGCAGGGGAGGCCTCTTCAGCATCATGACCAATATTCATCCTTCCTCCGACAGTGATAAATCCGATTGTCTGATATCTCTTTCAGTGCTGTGTGCGGGAGTTTGTTTTTTAAATTGGTGAACATGATTGCTGCATTACAATCTTGACTTCACAGGCTGAAGTGTTCTTTGTGACATTCCAAGATCATGAATGGAATTAGGAGAAGTTATTCTCCTCTTTTACAGTGACAACACAAGTGACTGAGATAATCCTGTTTGGAGCCCTAGACTGAATGCAAGTAAAATCAACTAGACCAGCAGCACCATTGGTCTCCAGGATATGAGTGAGTCCATCCTCTCCAGGATTGAAGGTCAATAGTCAATCCATTGTTGGGTTTACATGAACATACATATGAACATGAATATGGAATATTCATGGACTTGGAAATATACCACCATTTTTTTGCTGTGGCTGGGTCACAATCCTGGAATTCTCTCCCTAACTGAGTTGTGGGTCAACCTGCAGCGGTTCAAGAATGCAGCTCATCACCACCTTCTCAAGGACAACTGGAGACGGGCAATAAATGTTGGCCCAGCCAGCAACACCTACATCCCACAAATGAATAAATAAAATACCAATTAGGAGCAGCAGCAGGCCACTCTGCTCCACCATTCAATGAGATCATGGTTGATCTTAATCCTCCAATCCATATTCATGCTTGCGCCCGATAATATTTCACACCCAGGCTTATTAAGAATTTATCTACCTCTGCCTTAAGAACATTCACAGATTCTGCCTCCACTCGCTTTTGAGGAATAGAGTTCCAAAGCCTCACAGAGAAATTAAAAACAGTGACTTCTTGTTCTGGAATCTCCCACAAGGGGAGACATCTCCCCCACATCCACTCTGTCAGTGGCTCCTCAGGATCACAGAATCATAGAATCCCTACACTGTTGAAGCAGTTCATTTGGCCCATTGAGTCCACACCAACCCTCCGAAGAGCATCCCACACAGACACATCCCTCTATCCCATCCCTGTAACCCTGTATTTTCCACGGCTAACCCCACTAACCTACAAGTCCCTGGACAGTATAGATAATTTAGCATGGCAAATCAACCTAACCTGTACAGCTTTGGACTGTGGGAGGAAACTAGAGCACCCAGAGGAAACCCGCACAGACAGAAGGAGAATGTGCAAATATCACACAAGCAGTTGCCCGAGGATGGAATCAAACCTGGGTCCCTGGCACTGTGAGGCAGCAGTGCTAACCACTGAGCTACCACGCTACCCTCTTGAATGTTTTAAGGATCTCATATATTTCAATTGAGTCACCTTTTAATCTTCTAAGCTCTAGCAGATATTAGGCTAACCTGTCCAATCTTTCCACATAAGGCAAGCTGTTCACTCCAGGTGTCACTCTCTAATGCTTCACACACTTGCTTCCTTACACAGGGAGACCAATACTGTACAGGGTCCTCCAGATGTCCTGCATAACTAAAGCAGAACCTCCCTACTCTTGCATTCTGTGCCCTTTGCAACAAACAATAACATTCCACTATTTTCCTAATGATGACTGCAGCAACAGCACTAGAGATCAGGTATTTGTGACAGTTCTCTATTCAGGTCCCAAACACATGGGCTGCTGCAGATAGTTTGACTTTCTGGACCTCACTAACTCACACGCCAACACCAACACCAGAACTGCAGGTTGCACTGTCTTCCTCTGAGGAGCACTCAGTCACTTGGAAATCCCCTCTACACTGAGCTGCCACATCCCCAGGATTGTCTTGGTGATCCGAGAAATTAAAATTTAGTCTTCAAGAGACTGCAGTAAGCATCAATCAGGAGCAACCTCACTCTGCTTCATCTATTTATTGTTCCATTAGAAGGATGGAATTGGAGGCAGATGGATGGGTGGGATTGCTGGTGGAGGTCACGTGATGAGATCTCCAGGAATTTGTCCAACAGGAGTTGGCAACACCTCCCTCTGCTGGCAGATTAAAAAGCTCAAAGTATGAAGCTACACTTTGCCAGCAGGCATTATTAGATGGGTGGGGCGTGGGGAAGATTGCCTCCAAGCCAATTCAGCTGCTCTGAGGGTCCATGCGTGCCAGTCAGCATTGCTGATGCATTGACATCCCACTTTGGAAAGCATTGGATACTCATGCAGAAGGGAA
Source organism: Rhincodon typus (assembly GCF_021869965.1). NCBI lineage: Eukaryota > Metazoa > Chordata > Chondrichthyes > Orectolobiformes > Rhincodontidae > Rhincodon > Rhincodon typus. The sequence goes on from NC_063360.1 coordinate 4,617,037, forward strand.
AAAACTTGGTATAAGGGGCACCATAAGTCAATAAAACAAAAATGAAAACATGCAATGGATGTATGGCGGAATGTAAATACTGCAAAATAAAGAATAATTATTGTTAATCTTAGTGTAAATCTCTCTGTTATTAATTCCTAATCAGTCAAAGCGTTGGATCCAACTGGCCTCTGGTGAGTGGTTGTGGTATTTTCAGAGAGTTGCTGTGGTAACATTACATCCTGGAGTTATGGAAAGTGAGGTTCGAGCTTTCACATCACATGGTTGACCAGGAATGTCTCCTGCCCTTGCTGTTGACTCTGTCTGTGTGTGTATGTGTGTATATATATACGTGTGTGTGTGTGTGCGTGTTTGTGTGTGTGTGCGTGTTTGTGTGTGTGTACATGTTTGTGTGTGTGTGTACATGTTTGTGTGTGTGTATATGCGTGTGTGTGTATATATATATGTGTGTGTGTGTACATGTTTGTGTGTGTGTGTATGTATGTGTGTGTGTGTATGTGTGTGTGTATATATATGCGTGTGTGTGTGTATGTATGTGTGTGTGTATGTATGTGTGTGTGTATATATATATGTGTGTGTGTGTATGTATGTGTGTGTGTATATATATGTGTGTGTGTGTATGTATGTGTGTGTGTATATATATGCGTGTGTGTGTATATATATATGTGTGTGTGTACATGTTTGTGTGTGTGTATGTATGTGTGTGTGTGTATGTGTGTGTGTATATATATGCGTGTGTGTGTGTATGTATGTGTGTGTGTATGTATGTGTGTGTGTATATATATGTGTGTGTGTGTATGTATGTGTGTGTGTATATATATGCGTGTGTGTGTATATATATATGTGTGTGTGTGTACATGTTTGTGTGTGTGTATGTATGTGTGTGTGTATATATATGCGTGTGTGTGTGTGTATATATATGCGTGTGTGTGTGTGTGTGTGTATATATGTGTGTGTGTGTGTGTATATATGT
>NC_063360.1:4618019-4629584 GCF_021869965.1 Rhincodon typus
TGTGTGTGTGTGTGTATATATGTGTATGTGTGTGTATGTGTGTGTGTATGTGTGTGTGTACATGCTTGTGTGTGTGTGTGTATATGTGTGTGTGTACATGTTTGTGTGTATGTGTGTGTGTGTGTGTGTGTGTGTGTGTGCGTGCATGTTGTTAGGAGTGGTGGCTTGCTGACCAACCCTGTCTGGCTGCATTATGATCACACTTCCATTGCTCACAAAGGCGTGTGATTTGAACCCAGAGCTTCTGACCCGAAGGTCATGATAACATCCACTCCAGCAAGTAAACCATCAGGGATAACAAGGTGTAGAGCTGGATGAATACAGCAGGCCAAGCAGCATCAGAGGAGCAGGAAAGCTGATGTTTCGGTTCTGGACCCTTCTTAAGAATTGGGGGAGGGGAAGGGGATTCTGAAATAAATAGAGAGAGACGGGGAGGTAGATGGAAGATGGATAGAGGAGAAGATAGGTGGAGAGGAGACGGACAGGTCAGGGAGGTGGGGATGGAGCCAATAAAGGAGAGTGTAGGTGGGGAGTTAGGGTGGGGGATGGTCAGTCAAGGGAAGATGGACAGGTCAAGGAGGTGAAGAAGAGGCTGGTAGGTAGGAGGTGGGGGTGGGGGTGGGGGTGGGGGTGGGGGTTGAGGTGGGAGGAGTGCATAGGTGGAAGAAAGGACAGACAGGTCAGGGAGGCGGGGACGTACTGGGCTAGTTTTGGGATGCATTTGAGGGCGGGGAGATTTTGAAGCTTATGAAGTCCACGTTGATACCATTGGGCTGCAGGATTCTCAAGCAAAATATGAGGTGCTGTTCCTGCAACCTTCGGGTGGCATCATTGTGGCACTGGAGGAGAACCAGGATGGACATGTCGTCCAAGGAGTGGGAGTGGGAGGGGGAGTTGAAGTGGTTCGTGACTGGGAGGTGCAGTCGTTCGTCACAAACCGAGCGTAGGTGTTCCACAAAGCGGTCTCCAAGCCTCCGCTTGGTTTCCCCGATGTAGAGGAGGCCACATCGGGAACAGCGAATACAATATACCACATTAGCAGATGTGCAGGTGAACATCTGTTTAATGTGGAAGGTTTTCTTGGGTCCTGGGATGGAGTGAGGGGGAAGATGTAGGGGCAGGTGTAGCACTTCCTGCGGTTGCAGGGAAAAGTGCCAGGTGTGATGGGGCTGGAGGGGAGTGTGGAGTGGACAAGAGAGTCACAGAGAGAGTGGGCCCTCTGGAAAGCAGATAAAGGTGGGGAGGGAAAAATGTCTTTGGTAGTGGGGTCAGATTGCAGATGGCGGAAGCGTCGGCGGATGATGCGTTGGATCCGGAGGTTGGTGGGGTGGTACATGAGGACGAGTGGGATTCTGTTTTGGTTGTTATTGCGGGAGGGGGGTGTGAGGGATGAGTTGTGTGAAACGTGAGAGATGCAGTCGAGGGTGTTTTCAACCACTGAGGGGGGGATGTTGCGGTCCTTGAAAAACGAGGACAAGCAACAACCTCTCCCCGCAATAACAACTAAAACAGAATTCCCCTCGTCCTCACATACCACCCCACCAACCTCCAGATCCAACACATCATCCTCCGCCACTTCCGCCACCTGCAAGCTGACCCCACTACCAAAGACATTTTTCCCTCCCCACCCTTATCTGCCTTCTGGAGGGACCGCACTCTCCGTGACGCCCTTGTCCATTCCACACTCCCCTCAGCCCCACCACAACCGGCACTTTTCCCTGCAACCGCAGGAAGTGCTACACCTGCCCCTACACCTCCCCCCTCACCCCATCTCAGGCCCAAGAAAACCTTCCATATTAAACAGATGTTCACCTGCATATCTGCTAATATGGTACACCGTATGCGCTGTTCCCGATGTGGCCTCCTCTACATCAGGGAAACCAAGTGAAGGCTTGGAGACCACTTTGTGGAACACCTACGCTCGGTTCGCAACAAACGACTGCACTTCCCAATCGCGAACCACTTCAACTTCCCCTCCCACTCCCACTCCTTGGACGACATGTCCATCCTGGGCCTCCTGCAGTGCCACAATGATGCCACCCAAAGGTTGCAGGAACAGCACCTCATATTTCGCTTGGGAACCCTGCAGCCCAATGGTATCAATGTGGACTTCACAAGCTTCAAACTCTCACCGACCCCGACCGCATCCCAAAACCAGCTCAGCTCGTCCCCACCTCCCTGACCTGTCTGTCCTTTCTCCACCTATCTGCTCCTCCCAACTCAAACCCCACCCTCACCTCCTACCCACCAGCCTCATCCCCACCTCCTTGACCTGTCCGTCTTCCCTTGACTAACCAACCCCCACCCTAACTCCCCACCTACACTCACCTTTACTGGCTCCATCCCCACCTCCTTGACCTGTCCGTCTCCTCTCCACCTATCTTCTCCTATATCCATCTTCTATCCGCCTCCCTCTCTCTCTCTATTTATTTCAGAGCCTCCTTCCCCTCCCCCAGTTCTTAAGAAGGTTCCAGACCCGAAACATCAGCTTTCCTGCTCCTCTGATGCTGCTTGGCCTGCTGTGTTCATCCAGCTCTACACACCTTGTTATCTCAAATTCTCCAGCATCGGCAGTTTCTACTATCTTTAAACCATCAGGAATGTGATGTCAGCATTCAGCTCCTTACCTGAACAGCGCAGAGAAGATGTGATCGATAAATAGTCACGATGGCTCTATGGTTACACTCTGCTTGCTGCCAAGAGGAACAGATCAGGTTTTACTGGAGCATTTCCAAACAGTAACATTTTCTGTGAAACTGAGAATTTCTTCAATTAAGGCTTTGCTGCCAGTTTTAAACTAGAACACACCCTCCAGTGGCCAGTAGGTAGAGTCGCACATGTATAACGCAGTGTGCAGCTGGAGGAACAGAGCAGGCCAGGCACCATCAGAGGAGCAGAAAAGCTGACATTTCGGATCGGGACCCTTCTTCTTTTTCTGATCCTGCTCCTCTGATGCTGCCTGGCCTGCTGTGTTCCTCCAGTTCCACACTGTGTTATCTCTGACTCCAGCATCGGCAGTTCTTACTATCTCCAGGTTGAGTTGCACATTCATTTTGCAGTTTTGCTCAATTGCATTTGACTGGATGTAATTGATAGATGGGTGAAAGTAGCACAGCTACTTGGAACCTGCCTTTAACATCTGCTTAGTCTTAACTCTGGGAGATCACGGTGCATTCAGGTAAAATAGATCAGTGTTTGGCTTTTTCACTTCACTACTTAAATAGTGTCAACTCATGTCTAAATGATATTTTTATTACATTGTAAAATAAAACAATGAACTGTGGATACTGGAGATCTGAAACAATCACCAGCAATCTCGCTGTTTTATTTTTGTTTTTATCACATTGGTTCAGAAATAAGCATAATTTCACTAATTTGGGATCCTCCAAACCTTTCTCACATTATTTGAAGGTTGAAGATGGAGTCTCCTCGTTGGGAGACAGGATCACCCACCCCACCCAGAAATGTAGCTCATGCCACGTAGAGGAGGTGGCATTGACATTCCTTAATCCCAGGACAGTAAGGAGATGCAGAAAAAGCTCAACGACCTCAGCAAGGCTGGTCAGGAAACACTCAATATTCTTATACCTACGCTTGGTAATACTATCCACTTACTGTACCTTGTATCTAACTCTGGTCATACAGTTGTAACTTAGAATAATTGAATTCCTACAGTGTGGAAGCAAGCCATTCAATCCATCAGAACTGCACTGACCCTCCAAAGAGCATCCCACCCAGACCAACACCACCTATCCTATCCCTGCATTTCCCGTGGCCAATGCACCTAACTTGCACATCTTCAGACTGTGGGAGACAACTGGAGCACCCAAAGGAAACCCACATTGACATGCAGCATGCAAACTCCACACAGACAGTCACGCAAGGCTGGAATCAAACTAAGGTCCCTGGCACTGTGAGGCAGCACTGCTAACCACTGTGCCACCATGCCACCTTCATGTGCATCATCTTAGTGAATGCCTTTTAGAAATCCAAATATATTACACCCACTGGTTCCTCTTTGTCTATCCTGCTGTTATCTCCTTAAAGGATGCTAATAAACCTGTCAGGCATGAGTTCCCCTTTATGAAGCCATGCTGACTCTATTTGATCATATTACACATTTCTGAATATTCTACTATTATGTCTTTTATAATAGACTCTAACATTTTCTCAATGACAGATCTTAACCTAACTTGCCTATAGTATATAGTTCCTTTGGGACTTTTCAGAAGACAAGGATTTTTAGAAGATTATTACCAGTACATCCACTATTTCTGTAACTATTTCATTCAATATCTTAGAAAACATCCAGATGATGTATTTGCCTTTAGCCCCATTAATTTACTTAGTATTTTTTCTCTAGTAATAATTATTGTATTTATTTCTTTCCATTTTTGCCCCCTGTTTTAGTAGTTTTGCAATGTTATTAGATGTCTTCTACCTAAAGAATTTTGCAAATTATTTATCCAGCTCCTCTGTTATTTCCTAGTTCCCCATCATTATTTCCTCAGCCTCATTCTCCAAGGGTCCTATGTTCACTTTGGCTTCTCATCCTCTTTATATATTTAAAGAAGCTCTCACTGTGTGTTTTTATATTATGTGCTAATTTGTCCTAAAGTTTACTTTATCTCTACTTTTTTTGGTCACTTTTTTGTAAGTTTTAAACTTCCTCATTTCTCTGGTCTACTACTAATCTTTGGCACATTTCATGTTTTCTTCTTTCATTTTGATGCTGTCCTTAACTTCCCTGGTCAACCTTGGTCAGCTAATCCCCTTCCTGGAATCCATCTTCCTCACTGGAATATATCTTTGCTATGAGGCATGAACTATTTCCTTAAACATTGTTCTTCAAGTGTCTTCCTGTTAAATTCCTTTGCAGCAGCCCTCATTTACATTTCGCACAATTGTTTCTGAACCAATTTCTCACCCTCAAACTGATTTAGTTTTATTCATTAGTGGGATGTGACTGTCTCTGGCGTTGCTAGCATTTATTTTCCATCCCTAGTTGCCCTTGAGAGGGTGGTGGTGAGCTGCCTTCTCGAACCACTGCAATTCTAACAAAATTTGATCACGTTATGGTCACTGTTTCCTTAGATATCTTTTACTCTGATATCATTAATTAAACTTGCCACAATACCAGATCCAAATAGTCTGATCCCTGGATGGATTCACAACATGTGGTTTGAGGAAACTATCCTGAACACACTCTATGAATTTATCCTCATAGTTTCCTCTGCTAATCTGACTATCCCTATCTACATTAAGATTAAACTCACCCAAAAATAATGCACTGACTGTTTTATTTTCTTTCATTATCTCCTGATTTATTCTCTGTCCCACAGAACAGCTACTGCCCTATTGACTCATATCAACAGTGTGTTCTTCTCCTTATAACTTCCATCCATGTGCATTCTACATCTTCTGACCCAAGATCATGCATTGCTATTGTCCTTGGTGATGTACTTCAGTGCTGGGTAATGTTTTAATATCAGTGCCGTGTTTAAAGCATTGAGCAAGTGGTCAATTGATATAACAGGCAGTGGAAGCAGATAGCATCAATTCACCCAAATGCAGTTTAATTAATCCTCAGTTCTGAGGAAGGGTCACCGGACCCAAAACATTAACTCTGTTTTTCCCTTCACAGATGCTGCCAGACCTGCTGAGCTTTTCCAGCAACTTTGTTTTTGTTTCTGATTTACAGCATCCACAATTCTCTCGGTTTTAATTCATTCATTCTCAGTTTGTAACATTTTGGGAGGTAATTGAGAAGTCACATGCTAATTGTAGTGTGCTTGGCTGGAACAGGTTTCTTTTCTTTTTTTCATTCACAGGATATGAGCATCGCTGGCTAGGCCAGCCCTAACTGACCTGGAGAAGGTGGAGACGAGCTAAAGGACAAGAAAAGAATCAAGTGCTCCATGATTCGATACTGTAACATCCACATTTTCAGCAATACTTGCTCATTTTGGAGTCAAAAAGGCAGTCTGGATCACGTGCGCACACTTTTGATTATGCATACGTTGGATTCCAATTTCGTGAGGTCTTTGGTGCAGTGAGTGTGTGAGCAGTGTGCAGTATAGGGAGATCACTATGTGAGTCAGTCCTGTTTTATTTTATTCATTAAAGATGTGCAGGTTAGGTGGATTGGCCATTCTAAAACATTGTCGCATAGTGTCCAGGGCTGTGTAGGTTACTTGGGTTAGCCATGATAAAAGTTCCATGGGAGATTATGGGGATGGGTGGGATGCTCATCAGAGGGTCAGGGCAAACTCAATAGGCTGAATCATCACTTTGGGCACTATAGGGATTCTATGATTCAATGATTAATATGACAGGGGTGATGCTAGCTGGGCCAATATTTATAGCCTGATACATCCCTGACTGCCCTTTTTTAGGTGGTGGTGAGCTGCATTCTTGAGTTGCTGTAGTCCATGTAGTGTAGGTGTTGTTAGGGAGGGATTTTGACCCAGCGACAGCAAAGGAGAGGTGACATTGTTCCAAATCAGGATGGGTGGCTTGGAGGGAACTGTGCAGGTGGTGGCATTCCTATTCGACCTTGGACCTATGGTTCCTAACACTTCCCACCACTTGAGAGGTTTCTTCATCTCACATCCGGATCTGTTGCACTGAGACCAACTTGGTCAAATTTAAGGGGAGAAAGTGACGCAGTGGTAAATCACTAGACTAGAAATCCAAGGCCCAGGAAAACATCCTGGGTACATGAGCTCAATCCCATCGAAGAAACAGGATTAAAATTCAATTCATTTAAAAAAAAAACCTCCGGAATTGAAGGCTAGTCTTAGTAATAGTGATTGTGACAAATATCACCAACTGTAGTAAAAGTCTATCTGGTTCGCTTTAGGAAGGGAAATCTGCTGCCCTTACCCAGTCTGGCCCACACGTGACTCCAGGCCCATAGCAACATGGTTAACGCTAAACTGCCCTCTGACATATTTCAGCAAGCCACTCTCAGCAAAGACCAACCAGGGATGGGTAACACATGCTGGGTTTACTCATGATACCCACATCTCAGGAAAGATTAAAAAAAAGAAAGCATTTCTTCACATAAAAGGCAGATTTTGAAGTCACAGCTCAATAGATTTTTGTTGGTCAAGTGTTTCTGGAAGTTTAAAGTCGTGGTAATAAAATGGAATGATAGCAGAATAGACTCATTGGGCTGTTATCCCTATTGTTAACCATACCAGTTTTGCCGCAGGTATTTCCTAATCAATCTTCTCAGAGATGTGATTACACATTTGAGAGGGTGTGACTTGAACATGGGACACCTGTCTCAGAGGTAGGGACATTACCACAGTTCCACAAGAACTCTAAATTCCACAAGCGGTCATGGTGAGATTTGAACCCGGACGCCCTAAGCATCAGTAATAGGAGCAGGAGCAGGCCATTCAGCCCTTCAAGTCTGTTCTACTATTCAATCTGATCATGGTTGATCATCCCCAAGTCAATACCCAAATCAGTGTGAAATGACCTACCCCTTACTCAGTGACCCCTAGTTCTGGAATTCCCCTATCATTGGGAAATCTTTTTCTGCATTTATCCTGTCTAGTTCTGATGGAATTTTATAAGTTTATATCAGATCCCCTTCCTCATTCTTTCAAACTCCAGTGAATATAATCTTTTGCAATCCAGTTAACCTGAGTTTCTGAGTCATCAATCCAATGAGATAACCACTGTGCCACCCTCTCATAAGCTACCTTTATTGATGTAACCATGATAACTGAAAAGTAACTCAGTAAATTTAAATCATCCTCCATCCAGGAATTCCTGCAGTCCTGTTATCCTCCTACCCATCCCCCACGATAGCCAAATGGCCTACTTACTGCTAGCTGCTGCTGTAACAATCTGATCTGCCTTTGTGTAGCCTCCGTGTGTTGTTGGTGGGGTAAGGGGTTTGCTTTTGGAGGTAGTGCTGCAGCATTAGCCTGCTCCGACAGACTGTTCAAAGCCTCCTTCAGTTTGAACCCCTCTTTGGATAGTTCAGTTATCTACAAGGGAGAAAAAAAATTGTAGCAGAGAATTAGCAATGAGGAATGTTCTGGATGCAAGAAGCTCCACAATGTGGAGAGCTTGGAGTCTATTTGAGAGAACTTTAACTCCCACTGGGGTGATGGGGCCGAAAGCAATTGACATGCACACATGAGGAACTATCCAGAAAGAAATATGTTCTAATGGCTAGATTACTGACTATTAGCTAAACTGAAAGTAATCAGAGCAATTTGATTAATACTAATTGTCCTTCAATTAAAACGTACTGAAAAAAAAGTACCTGGTTAGGCTTCTTCTGCACAAATGGTATTTTGGTTTAAATTTGCTATGCTACCTTTGACATTTGAATTTTAACTACAGTACTTCCTAAGGCAAGGCTTCCCTAACTCTTTCCCATCTTGACCGTGTTTTTGCGCTTTCAACTTGCCAAGAGCCGAGGCCTGGGACAGTGGAGTAAGTGGGGGAGTCCATGATAGCTGATGGAGGGGTGCGTGGACCAATCTGTGAGTGTGCGCAAAATCTATCAGGGGGCAAAGGGAGTAGGGAAACGGAGCAAGTTTGTGTATGAGAGAGGGGTGGAAGAGCTACGAGAGCAGCAGCTGTGAAGGGAGCTGTTAAATCCAAATTATAATGCAACCAACATTTCCATTAGGATTTCAGGACAGGCTTCATGTCTCCAGGGGTGGGGGGGCGCTCGTGGGTGCAGTGGTAGTGTCCCTCCCTCTGAGCCAGGAGACCCAGGTTCAAGACCCACCTTCTCCAGAGGTATGTAATAACATCTCTGAACAGGTTAATTAAAATAACTTCAGGTCTCCAGGAGTGTTCAGTTAGGCTAATCTTCTATTAAAAGGGTCATGATACTGTTAGCACTCAGAGCTCCATAACAGCTACTGACTCCATTAGGGATCACAACCCTCACTTTGGGAGGCCCTGCCTTAGAGGCCTTTTTTATTTTAAAAATATATTTTATATTTATATGCATACATAGTCACTAAAGCAGTTTGGTTCTGTACAGTAGCATATGAAGAAACAAACAAAATATTGGAGTGTGAATCTATCCAGCAAACAAACCCAAGGCATTTCTAACTTGTAGAAGAATATATTTACATATAGTGAGGTACCTGGGGTGGGGGGCTCCGATAACTGAATGGACGCCCATTCAACTTCAGCAGAAAGACCTCAGACAGTGTCTTTCCCCATTGTGCCTTGGCAGCAGCTGCCCCAAGCTTTAGTGCGTCCCTCAGCACATAGTCCTGGACCTTAGAATTTGCCAGTTTGCAACACTCAGTCAAAGTCAACTCCTTGCTCTGGAAGATCAACAAGTTTCAGGCAGACTAAAAAGCATCTTTCACGAGGGTGATGGTCCTCCAGGTGCAATCGATATTTGTCTCGGTGTGCATCCTGGGAAACAGACCATACAGCACAGGGTGCTGCGTCACGGACAAAAACCACTACATTGCTCTCCAGACTCCCTTTGCAAAGGCACATTCCAGAAAGATGTGTGTGTGACAGTCTCTACACCCCGACCCCACCCTCAAACTGCTTCGAGGGCATTGTGTAGTGGCACAGAAAGTCTGGGCATACAAGAAAGATCTCACAGGTCTCTCTCCCTTCTCACCACCGGTGATAACTTTGTTTCATTTTAAAACAGTGGACTCCTTGCATTCCATTTACCATTTGCAGAGCAATGCAAGGCAACACACACTAAAGTCTGCATGGTCAGTCTTCCAGTTTCGTGTGGATTGTCATTCAAATAAAGAAGCAATTATAATTAGCTAAATGTAAAGCTACCTCCTGGCTCTCATCATGGAATTAGACTTGGATAAAACCTAAGTTAGGTTTTATCAATGTGGACGCTTGGGAACCCTGCAGCCCAATGGTATCAATGTGGATTTCACAAGCTTCAAAATCTCCCCTCCCCCTTGACCTGTCCGTCCTCCCTGGACTGACCTATCCCCTCCCTAACTCCCCACCTACACTCACCTTTACTGGCTCCATCCCCGCCTCTCCGACCAGTTTGTTTCCTCTCCACCTATCCTCTCCTCTATCCATCTTCTATCCTCCTCGCACTCTCTCCCTATTTATTTCAGAACCCCCTTCCCCTCCCCCATTTCTGATGAAGGGTCCAGGCCCGAAACGTCAGCCTTTCTGCTCCTATGATGCTGTTTGGCCTGCTGTGTTCATCCAGCTCTGCACCTTGTTGTCTCGGATTCTCCAGCATCTGCAGTTCCTACTATCTCTGATTAGGTTTTTCTTAACTGGATGTAAGTATTGTTTGATTTTATTCAATAAATTGGTACTTTACTGTGTTTCATGGTATTTGACTGTTTTGCTACAGAGGCACTGAGGATCCTGCAGTGACTGTTAAACAACCAGCTCAGACACACCTCTGGAACAGATGAGACTTGAATCTGGATTTTCTGGCACATTACCACTGCACAACAATAGCCCAAGGATCTTCGATGTTGAATTCTTCCTTTGCAATGAAGTTGAAAACACAAAGGATTAAAAGACCACATTCTACATTAAGCTGTTCTTTACAACGGGTAGGTAGGTTACCTGGTGTTCTAGTAGTTAGGATTTGGCACTCTCATCACATGGCACAGGTTCATTGGTTTAAGGTGAGAGGGAGAAGATTTAAAAGGAACCTGAGGGGTAACTTTTCACGCAGATGGTTGTACATGTTTGGAATGAGCTACCAGAGGAAGTGATGGAGGCGGGTATAATGACAACATTTAAAGGGCATCTGGATGGGTACATGAATAGGAAGAGTTTAGAAGGATATGAGCCAAATGCTGGCAAATGGGACTAGCTCAGATTGGGATGTCTGGTCGGGACAGATGAGATGGACCAAAGTGTCTGATTCCGTGCTGTATCACTCTATGACTCTATTTGGGGAATGAAGATTTCCGGTGTGGCTAAGTGGTCTAAAGTTGTGCATTCAGGCTCCAATTGTATTCTTTTGACAGCTCCTAAGACTCTTGTCAGGCAGTGGCAGTGTACATATCTCTGAGCTAGAAGAACTAGGTTCAAGTCTCACCTGCTGTAAAAGTGCGCGGTAAGATTTCAGAATTGCTTGATTAAAAATATCTATGGGGGTAAGTCGGGTAATGACATACGATCAAGGCAGCGCCTGTGGAATTTGGTATTATCAGCCATAATGAGAGACAACGACTAAAAGACCCTGTTCATTTTGAAGGAAGCAGTGGTTTGCACCCAGAGGTTACAGTAAGTGAGTACAGATTCCACAGTGTAATATAGATTAACAGAATGAGGAAATGTTATTTCAAACTAGAAAGAGGCTAACTTGTGACTGATATGAGAAGTTTGTTCTTTACATTGAGAGTGATTAACACCTGGAATGGATCCCTAAATAAAACATGTTCATAGAATGAAACAAAATAGTTGCAGAATTATCAAGAAATAATTAGATGCTTACGGTACATGTGTCATGGTTTATGTTGTTCTGGATAGAAGCAATAGCTTTCAGTTGTTTCAGCGGCGGGAGTCCGGGACAAAGCGCGAGGGCAGCCTGGGAAGGTAAGCTTTTTGATGATA
>NC_063360.1:4629594-4643246 GCF_021869965.1 Rhincodon typus
GCTTCCACCCAATAAATTTGGGAGTTAACTAACACCTGAGACACTACACGCGTAGTGTCTCCCACCCTTCCACCTCCTCTAACCTAATAATAACGACTAAGTGTGGTGAGCAGGTAAGCTATTTGCATTTTTTTTCCTCATCTCTTTGTTATCTTTCGGGGTGGTCACCTAGACACCAAATCCTCTGGGAGCGGGTCGGAAGGCAAAGCTGGAATCTGTTTGAGTATATAACAGAGTAAACTTACTGGTGCAGCGAACACTGTGAAACTAAAACAAAACTAATTAATTTTAAATAATTAACTAAGTAGAGATGGCAGGCCAGGTGATGTGTTGTAGCTGTATGATGTGAGAGCTAGCTGATCCTATTGAGAATGGCAGTGACCACATCTGCAGCAAGTGTTGGCTGCTTGAGGAGCTCCGGCTCAAAATTGATGAGCTGGAATCCAAACTCCAAACACTGCGCCACACCCGGGAGGGGGAGAAATACCTGGATACTGTGTTCCAGGAGGCAGTTACACCTGGTAGATTAACTAATGTTAATTCGATCGGCAGGCAGGGACAGCAGTGTGTGACTGCGAGTGAGGCAGGTAGAGGGACCCTGCAGACAGGAACACAGGAGCCGCAGCCCTTGACATTGTCCCACAGGTATGAGGCACTTTCTCCCTGCGTGGACGAGGAACAGGGCTGCAGGGAGGATGAATCAACTGACCATGGCACCATGGTCCAGGAGGCCATTCAAGAGGGGGGAGCAAAAAGACAGATTGTAGTTGTAGGGGATTCCATTATTGGGGGATAGACAGTATCCTTTGCGAGCAGGATAGAGAATCCCACATGGTGTGTTGCCTGCCTGGTGCCAGGTGTGAGACATCTCTGACCGGCTTGAGAAGATACTAGAGAGGGAGGGGGAGGATCCAGTTGTTGTGGTCCATGCAGGTACCAACAACATAAGCAGAACTAGGAAAAAAGACCTGTTTCAGGATTATGCAAAGCTAGGAACAAAATTAAAAAACAGGTCTTCAAGGGTCATAATCTCTGGATTGCTGCCCAAGCCACGTGCAAATTGGCATAGGGAGGCAAGGATCAGGGAAGTAAACACGTGGCTAAAAAAGTGGTGTGGGAAAGAGGGTTTCCTTTTCATGGGGCACTGGCATCAGTTCTGGGACAGGAGGGATCTATACCGCTGGGATGGACTCCACCTGAACAGGGCCGGGTCCAGTGTTCTGGCGAAAAGGGCAAATAGGGTGGTTAATAGGGCTTTAAACTAGTAAGTAGGAGGGAAGGGAGAAGTGAGCGTAGAGGGAGAATAACAATTAATGTAAAGCAAAGCAGCAGGTTAGCAGGTGATGAGGAAGCTTCAACTCCATTGAAAATTAGGAAAAAAGTTAAAGGGAAGGAGAACTCCAGAGCTGTTAGTAATGGAGGTAATAGGGCCCAAAAAGGTGCAAAAACTGGCATAAGGGCACTTTATCTGAATGCTCGGAGCATTTGAAACAAGGTGGATGAGTTGATGGTGCAAATCATGGCAAATGGGTATGATTTAGTGGCCATTACAGAGACATGGTTACAGGATGGTCATGACTGAGAGTTAAATATCCAGGGGTATCAAACTGTTCGGAAGGACAGACAGGAAGGTGAGGGAGGTGGTGTTGCTCTGATTTTTTAAGGATGATATCAGGGTGGTAGTGAGAGGTGATATAGGTTCTACTGAACAAAACGTTGAATCCATTTGGATGGAAATTAGGAATAGCAGGGAGAAGAATTCACTGATAGGTGTGGTCTATAGGCCACCAAATAATGACATGGTGGTGGGGCGGGCAATAAACATAGAAATAGCTAATGCATGTAAAAATGGTACAGCAATTATTATGGGGGATTTTAATCTACATTTCGATTGGTCAAACCAGGTTGGTCATGGCAGCCTTGAGGAGGGGTTCATAGAATGCATCCACGATAATATGTAATGGAACCTACGAGGGAGCAAGCTATCCTAGATCTAGTCCTGTGTAATGAGACAGGAATAACTAATAATCTCACAGTTAGGGATCCTCTCGGAAGGAGCGATCACAGTATGGTCGAATTTAAAATACAGATGGAGCGTGAGAAGGTTAAATCCAGTACCTATGTCCTGTGCTTAAACAAAGGAGACTACGAAGGAATGAGGAAGGAGTTAGCTAAGGTAGAATGGGAGCAAAAACTTTATGGTGGGTCAATTGAGGAACAGTGGAGGACTTTCAAAACAATTTTTCACAGTGCTCAGCAGAAGTATATTCCAGTGATAAGGAAGAACTGTAGGAAAAGAGAGAGTCAGCCATGGATGTCTAAGGAAATAAAGGAAAGTATCAGACTGAAAAAAAAACACATACAAAAAAGCAAAGAGTAGTGGGAAACTAGTAGACTGGGAAATCTTTAAAGGTCAACAGAAAGCCACAAAAAAAGTTATAAAGAAAAGTAAGATAGATTATGAGAGTAAATTAGCTCAGAATATAAAAACTGGCAGCAAAAGTTTCTATAAATATGTAAATCGTCAAAGAGTGGTGAAGGTAAATATTGGTCCTTTAGAAGATGAGAAGGCCAATTTAATAACTGGGAATGAGGAAATAGCCGATACCTTAAACAGTTACTTCGTGTTGGTCTTCACAGTGGAAGACACAAATAACATGCGGAAAACTAATGGCAAGAAGGTTATAGCAGGTGAGGACGTAGAAACTATCATTATCACTAAGGAGGCAATGCTGGGCAAGCTAATGGGGCCAAAGGTAGACAAGTCTCCTGGCCCTGATGAAATGTATCCCAGGGTACTAAAAGAAGTGATGGGGGAAATAGGAAATGCACCAGTAATTATTTACCAAACTTCACTGGATTCTGGGGTGGTTCCCGCAGATTGGAAAACAGCCAATGTGACGCCACTGTTTAAAAAAGGAAGTAGACAAAAAGCAGGTAACTATAGGCCAGTTAGCTTAACTTCAGTAGTGGGGAAAATGCTTGAATCTATCATTAAGGAAGAAATAGCAAGACATCTGGATATAAATTGTCCCATTGGGAGCACCCAGCATGGGTTCATGAAGGGTAGGTCATGTTTAACTAATTTGGTGGAATTCTTTGAGGACATTACTTGCATGGTGGACAATGGGGAACCTGTGGATGTGGTGTATCTGGATTTCCAGAAGGCATTTGACAAGGTGCCACACCAAAGGCTGCTACATAAGATAAAGTTGCAAGGTATTACAGGTAATGTATTGGCATGGATAGAGGATTGGTTGACCAGTAGAAAGCAAAGAGTAAGGGTAAATGGGTGTTTTTCTGGTTGGTGGTCAGTGGCTAGTGGTGTGCCTCAGGGATCAGTGTTGGGACCACAATTGTTTACAATTTACATAGATGATTTGGAGTTGGGGACTAAGTGTGGTGTGTCAAAATTTGCAGATGACACTAAGGTGAGTGGTATAGCAAAGTGTGCAGAAGACACTGAAAGTCTGCAGAGGGATACAGATAGTTTAAGTGAGTGGGCAAAGGTCTGGCAGATGGATTACAATGTTGATAAGTGTGAGGTCATCCATTTTGATAGGAATAACAGCAAAATGGACTATGTTTTAAATGGTAAAAAATAGCAGCACGCTGCTGTGCAGAGGGACTTGGGTGTCCTTGTGCATGAATCACTAAAAGTAGGATTGCAGGTGTAGCAGGTAATTAAAAAGGTAAATGGAATTTTGTCTGTCATTGCTCGAGGGATGGAGTTTAAAAACAGGGAGGCTATGCTGCAGCTGTATAGGGTCCTGGTGAGGCCACACCTGGAGTACTGTGTGCAGTTTTGGTCTCCTTACTTGAGAAGGGATATACTAGCACTGGAGGGGGTGCAGAGGAGATTCACTCGGTTGATTCCAGAGTTGAGAGGGTTGGATTATGAGGAGAGACTGAGTAGACTGGGATTATACTCATTGGAATTCAGAAGAATGAGGGGAGATCTTATAGAAACATATAAGATTATGAAGGGAATAGATAAGGCAGAGGCAGGGAGGTTGTTTCCGCTAGCAGGTGAAACTAGGACTAGAGGGCATCGCCTCAAAATAAAGGGAAGCAGATGTAGGACTGAGGTCAGGAGGAACTTCTTCACCCAAAAGGTTGTGAATCTGTGGAATTCCCTGCCCAGTGAAGCGGTTGAAGCTACCTCGCTGAATGTTTTTAAGGCAAGGCTAGATAAATTTTTGAACAGTAAAGGAATTAAGGGTTATGGTGAGTGAGCGGGTAAGTGGAGCTGAGTCTCAAAAAGATCAGCCATGATCTTATTAAATGGCGGGGCAGGCTCGAGGGGCCAGATGGCCTACTCCTGCTCCTCGTTCTTATGTTCTTATGTTCTAATATGATGGGATGAATGGCCATTCTTATCCTTAATTATTTTGTGCAGGCTGGATTTCTGGACAAACTCCCATGAGCTTCTTCAAATCATCCACTCGAATAGACAGACAGAGTGGTGCCATGAACTTCCACTGGAGTGGTCCATATTTATGGGTAAACCATTGCAGAATGGCTAACCAGGAAACTTTCCCTCATTGCTGCCTGTAGTCAGGAATA
This sequence comes from Rhincodon typus, assembly GCF_021869965.1. Lineage (NCBI taxonomy): Eukaryota > Metazoa > Chordata > Chondrichthyes > Orectolobiformes > Rhincodontidae > Rhincodon > Rhincodon typus. Next base: position 4,634,161 of record NC_063360.1, read on the forward strand.
GTGGAAGGAATTATAGGCTGACAATCAACCTGTCTGCCACATTCTGAATAGACCTACCATGGCCAACAGTTCCACATGGGACTCAAACCCAGAACCTCGGGCCCATAGGCTGGGATGCTACTACTGGATCACAAGACCACCATAGCTCTCTAGTGTTTACAGTAACTTGAAATACCTCAGCTACAACAACAACTTACCTTCAGCAGTTGATCTTAGAGCAATTTACAACAGAGCAAATAGGGTACTGCACAGGAACAAAGCACAATTAAAGAGTGATTCTACCAGACTCTTGAAAGAACAGCGAGTGTGACAAAGGCAATGTGGTTTTGGGAAATGTTCCCAAAACAGTAGATTAAAATGCCTGTGATAGAGCAGGGGAACTCTGCGCTGTTTTGAGATTCACCGTAGGTATTTTTATATTAACTTGTTCAGACACATCGTTGGAGCAGGCAGCACCTGAACCCAGGCCTTGTAGCCCAGAAGTAGATACATTACCGTTCTGCCACAAGAATCCGTGAGATTAACTGGTAACATTATACAAATGGGTAAATCAATACAGATGGCCCATGACTGGATAGATTTCACTTGGTCGCTGGAAGGAATGATGTTTCATTTGCTAAGAGGCCAGCATCATTCCACACATCACTGAGCGATGACACTAAAGAAGCTTGGTAATTAGATCATAGAATGCAGAGCAAAAGCATCTAAGAGTGATCAGAAATATTAATATTAATTATACAACACAAAAGACTGTAATTTTGCAATACCTTCCTATCCTTCTCCTTCACAAGACCAGCGGAGTCCTCAATTTGTTTGTGCAATTCAATGATCTTCGTTGACTCAGTCTTTAATTCGTTGTACTGTTTCTGCACAGCGGCCAGCTGTTCCTCTGCATTCTGTTTCTCACTCTTCATGAAGAGTGCCTCCCTCTGTACTCGGAATACCTCAGTGCAAGTCTTCTCATGCTTTTTGGTCAGATCGTTTAATTTAATCATTAAAGAATTTACCTCTGCCTTCAGCGATGTGCTGATCTTTTCGTGCTCTTCTTTTAGAATGGTTTGGCCTCTCATTGCCACCATTTCTTCCTGTTGCTGGGAAGTCTCCTTTTCCTTCATGGCCAATTCATTCTGCACATTGATCAACATTCTTTTGGTATCCTGCACAGACTTCTCAAGCGATTCCTTCATTTTCACATGGTCATCCAATGTTACGGAGCTCATCCTCTGATGTTCTACCTCATCTTGTAGCCTTGTGATCTCTTTTTGGATTGCATTGTGCCTTTGCTTTAAATCAGAGAGCTGCTTGTTGGCTTCGCTGAGGGATTTACTCAACTTATCCTTCACCTCTTCATGCTCCTTCTTTGGGATGTACAAAGATTGTGTGGACTCGAGTTCTTCAACTTTCTTGTTATATTTGACTTGAAGCTCTCTGCATTTTTCCTGCAATTCACTGTGGATTCTGCTCAGTTCTTCAAGTTGTTCATTGGCTTCATTGGAAGATCCAATTCCATCTTCAGTGGACCCAACATGGCTTCTCTTCAGATCCTCAAGTTCATCTTCTGCCTTGGTGCATCTTTCTATCAGCAGGGAATTCTCTTTGGAAATTTCTTGAAGCGAGGTGTTTAGTGACATTTGCATTTCATTGTACTCCTCAAAAGGGATACTTTGAGACAGAAGCTTCTCCATTTCATTCACCTTTTTCTCCAGTGCTCTCACTTTCTTTTCTTCTTCTCCTTCAGCTTTACCTGCTTGCAGGAGCTCCATCTCAACACTCTCTAGCTCATTTCCAGGGATTGTTTTTAATGTCTCTGAGTTGCCCTTGGCTTCGTTTTCTTTCACAGAAAGAATTCCTGATTGGATCTGCTCTTCCAGTTGTTGAATCTCAGTCACAGCTGCCACATATTTGTCCTGGGTCTCCTTCAGTCTTTTAATGAGTTCCTGAACATCTTGTTCTGCCATGTCTTTCTCCTCTGACTCCCCACCTATGGATGGATCTCCTCCCTTTGAGTAGGAGTTGGCCTTGAGCCCATCAAGATCTGCTTGTAACCTTTGAACTTCTTGCTCATATTCCACCTTTAGTTGTTCGTATGCTTCCACTGAGATTAGTTTGTCAGAAGAGGGTGAGACAACCTTAGCCCTGATTGTAGCCTGGGCTTGTTCATACTGTTCCTTCAGTTTCTCAAATTCCATTTGCAAGGAATCATACAGAAAAACAGGGATAAAATCTAGGCTTCCTGATGATTCCCCTTCATTTTCTCCTTTCTGCAAAGATTCTATCTCCTGAAAAAAAATTGCAAGAGTGATGAAATTGAAGGTGCAAAATGTCAATTAGTAATTCACTTTGTAACGTATCATGCACTATGTGTTAGTTATCCTGGCTGGGAATTTTTAATCTGACTCTGGTATTAGTGGTAACATTTGGCTTAATATTGCAAGTGTCAGCCATGGCTCAGTTGACAGGATGCTTGCCTCTGGGTTCAAGTCCCACTCAGGGATCGAGTGAAATCAAGGCTGATACTCTTGTGCAGCACTGAGGGAGTACTTTGCAGTTCAAGGTGTTGTCTTTTAGATGAGATGTCAAACTGAACCTTCACCTGCCTGCACAGGTAGATGTAAAATAACCCATTGCACAATGTCAAAGAACAGCAAGCGAGTTATCCAAGGTATTCTGACCATCCTTCAAACAACATTACAAAAAAAAACAGATTATCCAGTCGTGATCACATTTCTGCTGGTGGGAGCTTGATGGTGCATGTTGGTTACCGTATTTCCCACATTACAATGATGACTACACTCATAAAGTACTTCACAGAATCATAGAATCGTTACTGTGCAGAAGGCGGCCATTTGGCCCATTGTGTCTGCACTGACTCTCCAAGTGAACGGAGGGATTTAGTGCCATCCTCCTACCTGGTTCCCACAACCCTCCATATTATGTTCTATTTAACTAATCATCTAAAGCCCCTTTGAATTACTTAATTGAAACTGCCTCCATCGCACTTCATTTTATTATTCCATTGTTCATACTACATTGGCAGTATAGCACTCTGAGATGGTCAATGAAAAGTGCTATATAAAAACAAATCTTTCTTTATCATGGTATCACAGGTACAATTACTGCAAGACTGATTTGCACAGCCCAAACACCATTCCAACCCCAATGAGCTGTTCTTCTGCACATCTTAAATGTTGCCACCTTTCTTCCCTCTGTCAGATTCTTAATAGAGAATCTCAATTTAAACACAGGACTGAAATGACCCATCTCTTCATGACATTTGAAAAGGTCAAAAAGTGCATAATTAGTATGTTGGTCACACATCATCTCCCCCTTCATTTTAAAACTCTTCTCTTCAATCCCCTCACCTATTGTGCGAGGTTCAATATCAAGGTCCACGGAATGAGGGTTTGTTACCTGTAGCCTCCCTTGTAGCTCTTGGTTTTCACTGGTCAGTGACTCCAATTGACTCTGCAGTGACACAAGCCTCTCCTCACTAGAAACGTTCACACCCTTTCTCGAAAATAACTTCTCCATCCCTGAAACAATTCGGCAACAGTAAACAGTGGAATGAAACAACTTAAGCGATTATTCAATTCCAAAAATGAAACAAAGAGAAGGCCAACGGTCGAGTAAGGGGTTAATGTGAATCAGTTACTAATGTGGCTGATGATGTAAGCATGGCATAAGTTTAACTAAGAGACTGACGGAGACCTGGTTCTAACTAGGACTATAGTCATACACATTGTGTGAATGAAGAGTTGGACTTATTTTGTCAGGAACCAGCATGAAGGGGACTGAAACAAACTGAGCCAGACACAGAGGACAGACCAAACCTTGATACCAGAGACCTTTTCATGATCACCTCGATCCCAACCCTTGGTGGAAGCAGACAAATTTGAGCAGCAGTGGTTAGCACTGCTGCCTCATAGTGCCAGGGACCTGGGTTCAATCCCAGCTTTGAGTGACTGTGTGGAGTTTGCACGTTCTCCCTGTGCCTGCGTGGGTTTCCTCCAACGGTTCAAAGATATGCAGGCCATGCTAAATTGTGTGGTAGTGTCTAGGAGTGTGCAAGCTAGACGGGTTAGCCCTGGGAAATGCAGGGATAGGATAGGGGGTGGGTCTGGGTGAGATGCCTTTCAGAGGGCCAGTGTGGACTCGATGGGCCAAATAGCCTTCTCCCACACTGTGGGGATTCTGAGATTCTACAAAATTGTTGCTAAGAGTTTGAAAAATGCATAGATGGCAACAACCTCTAAAGGTTAAGTGACAAAGCAATCTTGAAAGAAGGAAGGGAAAGGAAATAAGACCTTACAGGAATTACTTGAGAATCAACAAAGACTTTGAGAATGGGTAGATTTGGGAAGCGCAAAGGACTTTAATGGGAGATGCCTCCACCCCCACAGCAGCCAACTGCATAGCCCAGAAGCTCAGGAACATTAAGGGCCAGGAAGCATAGGCTTAGAAATCAAAGGACAGATTACCACACCAAGGTAAATGATTCAGTGAATGAGACAGGTTTTCAGTTTGAACTCACAACATTGTTCCAAGGACTGGGAAAGTTGAAAAGTGAGTGTTACATCATATTATTCCCAGATAGCAAATCCATTTACTTACTTGCTCCAAAGAGATTACAACATCCTTCAACAGAGAAAGCCCTGTGTCACAAACCTCATTTAGCAGCTTTATTATTTGACAATCCCAGTCAAAGATCATGCTGCCCTACCACGCTTGGTGACAGACTTTGAAGTTCCCACCCAGACTACATTCTATGCCTTTGCCGCACCTGCTGCTTCACCTTTCCAAATAGTATTCAACTTGGAGATGCACTGATTCATCAGCTCAGGGTAAATCAGTTAATCAGCAGGAGGTTTCCTTGCCCATGTTTGACCTGATGCAATGAGATTCCATGAGAGTACAGAGTTAACGTTGAGGACTTCCTGTGTGCCTCCCTCCCAACAGTATAACAACGTACCATCAACTCAGGTGGAACAGGATCGTAAAGGTGGTGTTTGGGACACAATCTGTAAGGTATGGTGCAGTACATCAGTTTGACCAGTCTGTGAGAAATTGCTCACAAGGTTGGCACAAGACCCCAAAGTTATTAAGGAGGACTTTCTAATGTGGAATGGATTCAATGTGCCTAGAATGATGCCAGGTGGTCTATCCAGGTGCAATCCTTTCTGACTTTGTAGTGGTTTGGGGCAACTGAGTGGCTTGTAAGCTATTTCAGAGTCAACCAAATTGCTGCAAATCGAGAGTCACGTCTAGGTGAGACCAGGTAAATTTCCTTCTCTGTAGGACATCTGGGAACTGAAAAGATTTTTACAACAACTGATGACAGTTTCAAGGTCACCATTCCTGAGACTGTCTTTTAATTCCAAATTTATGAATTAATTGAGTTTAAAAAATTGAAGCTTTTGTGTATTTCTGTGCATTATCAAGACTGTTAAATTCACTTGTTTATATATTCACATTGGATGCAAAAATTGGCTGAATTTTGAAACATAGTGTACCTGGGAAACTACTCAGCATCTCTTCTTCAACCATAAGTTCTCTCTCACTGTCTTCTTGATGTTTTTCCTGGAGATTAAAAGTTGTTCAATTAGAACAGCGAGCTTTCGATCTTCTGTACCTTGATTGATGTCCTGCCTATTATCGATCTTACACCAACGCAACTGAGAACAGATTAACTGGTGATTAATCTCACTACTATATGTTGTACACTAATCAACTGTGATGTTTGTCTACATGGGATCAATGAACATATTTCCAACGTAACACAGTGAATATAAATTGCCTTCTGAGAGCCAGTCAGTACTATATAACATATTTGGACAGCTGCGGAAAAAGAACAAGGAAGATGGACTAATGATGGTTCATGAGGTTGATCCCAGGTATGGAGGGATTTCTTATAGAAATCTTATAGAATCATAGAGCCATTGAGTCACACAGCACAGAAACAGACCCCTCAGTCCAACTAGGCCATGCCGAGCATAATCCCAAATTAAACTAGCCCCACCTGCCTGCTCCCGGCCCATATCCCGCCAAAACTTTCTTATTCATGTATCTATCCAAATGTCTTATAAACATTGTAATTGTACCCACATCCACCACTTCCTCAGGAAGTTCATTCCATACATGAACCACCCTCTATGTAAAAAATTTGCCTCTTATGTCTTTTTTAAACCTCTCATATTTTTTAACCACACTGTCTATATGTGATGCAAACTTCAAAGAATTATGTACCTGCACCCCTAGGTCCCTCTGTTCTACAACACTGCCCAAGGCCCTACTATTAATTGTATAAGCCCTACTCTTGTTTGTTGTATGAAATTGTGCTCCCTAGTCTTGAAATCCCCCATCCTATGGAAAAGATAACTACCATTAACTCTATATACTTCTATTTATTTCATAAACTTCATTGCTCCATTTTTTGCAGCAGCAGCGGGAGCAGTGACAGTGAGGACCAGGGGGCTGCCAGGAGGTAAGTTTCCCATTTAAATACTTACCTCGTGGAATCAGCGGCCTCCATTTTTGCAGCAGTGGCGGGAGCGGTGAGAGCGAGGACCAAGGGGCTGCCGGGAAGGTAAGTTCTTCATTTCGGCAGTGGAGCTGAGTGGGAGCGGTCGAATTGTGCTCTGGGAAGGTGAGTGAACTGATATATTTGGGCAGTGACTAAACACAAGACACTACACATGTAGTGTCTCCCAACCACCCTCCTCCTCTAACCAAAAAAAAACTCTGTGGTGTATTGATAAGGTAAGGCTTTTCTTTTTCTGTTTTTTATCGTGTGGGCAGGACTGGGCAGGACTGGAACCAATGTCCTAGGGAGTGCTTTTGCTAATGCTGTTGGAGAGGGTTTAAACGAATGTGGCAGGGGGATGGGAACCAAATGAGGAGGTTAGTGAACAGTAAGGAGATAGTAACTAAAGCCTGTAAGGAACTAGATAATGAAGTCAGTGTGACTAAGGGGAAGAGTAGGCAGAGAGCAGATGATGAACGCAAAGGGACAGGTGGTCTGAGGTGCATTTGTTTTAATGCGAGAAGTGTAGTTGGTAAGGCAGATGAACTTGGGGCTTGGATTAGTACCTTGGAGTATGATGTTATTGCTATGACTGAGACTTGGTTGAGGGAAGGGCAAGATTGGCAACTAAATATCCCAGGATATAGATGCTTCAGGCAGGATAGAGAGGGAGGTAAAAGGGGTGGAGGCGTTGCATTACTGGTCAAAGAGGATATCACAGCTGTGCTGAGGGAGGGCACCTTGGAGGATTCGAGCAGTGAGGCAATACAGGCAGAGCTCAGAAATAGGAAGGGTGCAGAAACAATGTTGGGGCTGTACTACAGGCCTCCCAGCAATGAGCGTGAGATAGAGGTACAAATATGTAGACAGATTCTGGAAAGATGTAGGAGCAACAGGCTGGTGGTGATGGGAGATTTTAACTTTCCCAACATTGACCGGGATTCACTTCGTGTTCGGGGTTTAGATGGAGCAGAATTTGTAAGGAGCATCCAGGAGGGTTTTATAGAGCAGTATGTAAATAGTCCAACTCGGGAAGGGGACATTCTGGACCTGGTGTTAGGGAATGAGCCCGGGCAGGTGGTTGAAGTTTCAGTAGGGGATTACTTTAGGAATAGTGATCACAATTCCCTAAGTTTTACAATACTCATGGACAAAGACGAGAGTGGTCCTAAAGGAAGAGTGCTAAATTGGGGGAAGGCCAACTATAGCAAAATTCGGCAGGAGCTGGGGAATGTGGATTGGGAGCAGCTGTTTGAGGGTAAATCCACATTTGATATGTGGGAGGCTTTTAAAGAGAAATTGATTAAAGTGCAGGACAGACATGTCCCTGTGAAAATGAGGGATAGAAAAGGGCAAGATTAGGGAACCATGGATGACAGGTGAAATTGTGAGACTAGCAAAGAGGAAAAAGCAAGCATACATAAGGTCTAGGCAACTGAAAACAGACGAAGCTTTGGAAGAATATCGGGAAAGTAGGACCAATCTGAAACGAGGAATTAAGAGGGCTAAAAGGGGTCATGAAATATCTTTAGCAAACAGGGTTAAGGAAAATCCCAAAGCCTTTTGTTGGTACATAAGGAGCTAGAGAGTAACTAGAGAAAGGGTTGGCCCACTCAAGGACAAAGGAGCGAAGTTATGCGAGAAATCAGAGAAAATGAGTGAGATTCTTAATGAGTACTTTGCGTCGGTATTCACCGAGGAGAGGGGCATGATGGATGTTGAGGTTAGGGATAGATGTTTGATTACTCTAGGTCAAGTTGGCATAAGGAGGGGGGAAGTGTTGGGTATTCTAAAAGGCATTAGGGTGGACAAGTCCCCAGGTCCGATGGGATCTATCCCAGGTTACTGAGGGAAGCGAGAGAGGAAATAGCTGGGGCCTTAACAGATATCTTTGTAGCATCCCTGAGCACGGTTGAGATCCCAGAGGACAGGGGATTTGCTAATGTTGTCCCCTTGTTTAAGAAGGATAGTAAGGATAATCCAGGAAATTATAGACCGGTGAGCCTGACGTCAGTGGTGGGGAAGCTGCTGGAGAAGATACTGAGGGATAGGATCTATTTACATTTGGAAGAAAATGTGCTTATTAGTGATAGGCAGCATGGTTTTGTGCAGGGAACGTCGTGTCTTACCAACTTGATAGAATTCTTTGAGGTAGTGACAAAGTTGATAGATGAGGGAAGGGCTGTAGATGTCATATACATGGACTTCAGTAAGGCGTTTGATAAGGTTCCCCATGGTAGGCTGATGGAGAAAGTGAAGTCGTATGGGGTCCAGGGTGTACTAGCTAGATGGATAGAGAACTGGCTGGGCAACAGGAGACAGAGTTGTAGTGGAAGGGAGTTTCTCAAAATGGAGAACTGTGACCAGTGGTATTCCACAGGGATAGTAGGAACTGCAGATGCTGGAGAATCTGAGATAACAAGGTGTAGAGCTGAATGAACACAGCAGGCCAAGCAGCATCAGAGGAGCAGGAAGGCTGACGTTTTGGGCCTAGACCCTTCTTCAGAAATGAAGAAGAAATTTCTGAAGAAGGGTCTAGGCCCAAAACGTCAGCCTTCCTGCTCCT
>NC_063360.1:4663246-4702437 GCF_021869965.1 Rhincodon typus
CAAGGAAAGGAATCAGTACCCCATTCCCAACTGGGCTGCAACACAGCAAGTACGATAAAAATCCAAAGAAAAATGGTGGGAGGATGGAGTTCAGATGGAAACAAACTGGAAAGATAGAATTAGGTTCAGAGAGACACAGAAGGACTTTCTGAGGGACGACATGTGCATAGCAGAGAAATCTAAAGAGCAAAAGGAGTCTTTGCTGACATGAAGGGGAGGGAAAGCTCTGAGGTTATCACCATGTATCAAGGGGAGATGGAGAAAGAGGAGGATGATTGCAGAAATCAGCAAAGGAATGTGAAAAGTGTGTTCCATAAAGTCTACGTTACATTTTATAAAAATGATAAGTCAGTGGGAGCTACTCAGTGGGTCGAACAAGTAGATAAATCCAAATGATGTACATTCAGACGTGAGGAATAAATTAACTTGTTTGTCTTATTAAAACCATCAGTAATTCCAAGTTAAACAATTATATATTTGTCATTGGGAGGCTGTAGACTATTAAGCAATCCAGAAGAGTTCTCAACACAAAATACTGAATGGAGAACAATTTATACTCCACAAATGACAAGGGGTTGAATATCCTAAGGAATGGCAATCACAGTTGGATCACCACTCTTCTCATCTCATTTTACTGTAGTATTGAGCTCCACATTTCTAGCCAGGAATTGAAATCCCAGCTCCTCCAGAAATGCAGAGCAGAGCTGAAATGAGTACAATTTCCCCATGCTTCAGAATAGTTAAAGTAAGTCAAACCAATGTGCCTTTTTCTCAGCAGTGTGCTGTGTTTTCAGATCTAAATGTCCAGCAGCATAGCTGGACATTTTGTCAGCTGCTGTGAAAGTGTTAGTTTGTAAGGTAAATGTGGGATTACACTGATTGTAAATTATGGGCTAAGGTGCCACGTAAATAGGGTGCAAGAGTACCAGGTATGTATAGTCCTTGGTGGACTGGTAGAATAACAAATAATAAGGGGGTGGCACGGTGGTTAGCACTGTTTCCTCACAGTGCCAGTGTCCTGGGTTCAATTCCACCCTCCACCCACTGTCTGTGTGGAGTTTGCACATTCTCCCCATGTCTACGTGGGTTTCCTCCAGGTGCTCCGGTTTCCTCCCGCAGTCCAAAGGTGTGCAGGCTAGGTGGATTGGCCATGCTTAATTGCCCATAATGTTCAGGGATGAGTGGATTAGATGGGTATTAGGGGGATGGCTCTGGGTGGGATGCTATGAGGGTCGGTGTGGACTTGTTGGGCCGAATGATCTGCTTCCATACTGTAGGGATTCTATGAACTCGATGAACTAATCTAAGGATGCAATGGTAAGTAGTTTGTCAGGCTGGCGGATAAGTGATGTCCAAATTCTTCTGCGTTAAGGGGTTTATTTGAAGGGTTCCAAACTCAGTGGAATTTCCCAGCTAATTCCACAGAAACTCAAAGCACAGCTCCAATCTGCGCTGCTGAAGCATCTCCCAAACATCAGAAAAGCCAGACTACTGTCCAATAAGTTGCTCTACGCACATCAACTCCGATTGCCATGCTGTCTCATGTACTACCACACTAATACAAGATAATTCTGTACTTCATCAATGCTGAAATCATGCCTCTTTTAATTTTCAGGGGTCCGTAAATGAAAGAGCAACCCATTTGCCTGTTTCTGGTGGGTGATGCACAGACTATGCCCATAAGAATTGGACAGTAGGGATCACCTTGGAAAAGCCTTTCAAATTTAGTTTGGCAAATTTCGTTTGAATCAAGAGGATTAAGAGTACTCCCTGTCTCCCATGAACACTGTGGTTGTTCCAGGTTCAACAAATGGACTCCTCTGCAATTGCTCATTGCCTTTCAGAATCAATCTTTGTTGGACCGTTAACGTAGAGGCTAATAATTATTGCCCTTCACACGGCAGTGAAGTATGAATGATTCAAGGTAATTTTATATGAGTCCCATAAATTCCTGGGGTGTCTGAATCAAATATCTGATAAACCATTGGGATTTTCCTCACATTATATCTGTTATGAATCAACTGATCAAATTGACCATTATATGGTAAATGAGGCTATTTTTATTGCAGCATCTGCATGCCTGGATGGCAAAAGCAGAACTTGATGGGTTTTGATGTGTTTTTTTTTTCTCTAAGCCAAAGTAGAGACTGCATTTAATATGTGGAATTATCTCACAGAATCCCCCATTCATTATCTCCACGAGTGCTGCCATATAGTATTTGCACGTGGGAGAGAAAATCAGGAAGAGAAAAGACAGAAGAAGGAAAGAAGAGATTTGGGAAGAGGAAATTTCCGAAGGATGACAAAGAAACCAGAGGGAAAGGGAAATGAGGAAAAATGATGATTCCTGGCATAGTAATCAACTTCCGTCAATTAGTTTACACCAATCTCAAAAATGAAGTGATAAAAATGCCCAGGACTACTCCTAAAAAATCTACAGAAACGTACTCAAAATATTGTGAGCTCTGATGATAGTGTTGCTGAAATTTGACATTAACTGTAATGACGTGAGATTTATCCACAGTCTATATTGAGACAAACAGTGAGCATCAGGCTGAAAGAAGAATGAAAAGGATGTGCTTCGGATGGAAGAGTTGTACATAATATTGCAGATCATGTAAAAAGCTGGAAGTTTAAAATATGGATTGAGAATGAATTGAAAAAAAGATAAAAACAATAATGGTGAAAAGGAATATGCTAGAAGAAACCAAAGTGAAGATTGGAGTGGATGGTATCACACATGGGCAAAGTTGTGGGCAGGGGAAAGAGGGGCTTTGTTGAATGATGGATGTCACAAAGTGGGTGCGGACAGACTACATTGAAAGTGGAAGGATGGTGCTCGACAGGCAAATGTGACATGCCAATGTCTACAGATCTTCTAGCAAGAGTAGCTACAATTAAAGGAAGAAGTAATCAGGGGAAAGGAGAATAGGAACAAGGTGCAAAGGCTGTTCAGGCCCTCAAGCCTTTCACCATTGAATGAGATCATGACTGGTCTTTATTTTATTTCACCTACCTGATTTGTCTCTGTGACACTGTATGGCTTTATATTCCAAAAGTCTACCAACGTAAGATTTGAAATTTTTAAATAATTACATTTAATGTAACTTAATAGCAATTATCTATATTTTACTGCATGCAATATGAACTAAAGCATTCCGTAACTGGAACTTTTGAAGTAAAGTTGCACCTTCCTGTTTTAATTTTGAACAAAGATGGAAAACATTATGGGGGTATGTCGTGTGTGTTTCAAATCTGAAGCAGGCTGCATTTCTGGTCAGTTATTGATAATCTCAAGTCCAGGTCTATTACCTGATGTTGCCTCCTCCTTAATTCGGGTTCTGTTGAGGAATAAATCAAACACGGAAATAAGCTTTATGAAATGCAGGAAATGAAATAGCATCTTGCAATCAAAATCACTCAGGAGTAGGGTAATGGTACAGTACTCCTGGGCCCAGTGCCACCAGTTATGTAAGCCCAGGTACCACTTTAGCTGTCAAATTCAGCCTCGATATAATGTAGAAACATTGTGCAGATCCAGGAAGGACAATCAGGATGTCCTCTGTTTGAATGCACCATGGCTATCTCCCATGCCACCCCCAGCCAATGTTCTTATGCATGGATATATGGAAATGTAAAGTCCTCACTGACTATTACCCTCAGAGATCAGTCTGTGTAGCACCACTAAAAGCTGTACTGTGTGAACAAATTCTCTCATACAAGAACTTTAACGTGCATTTGTGAAAGAAAAATGCTTTCTCATTGCTGGAGTGGAGGTTCTACACCTCATAAAACCGATATAGGATCATCCATTGCACAAAAGAAAAACACATCACAAAACATGTTTAAATTTCAACATTTCTCATCTTTAAATACAACTTCACAGGGAGGAAGGGAATGTCTGAATAACAAATGTTCAGTCACAACTTCAACTCTTCTCTCTCCTTTTGAATGTCAGTGGGAGGAAACTCTAGGAAGCTCAGAGGAACAGAGGGATCTTGTCCACAGATCCCCAAAGGCAGAAGGACAGGTTGATAAGATTTTTAAGACATATGTGGTGCTTGCCTTTATCAATTGTGGCATGGGTTATAAGAGCAGGGAAGTCATATTGATCTGTTACGAATGTTGGTTAGCCCACAGCTGAAGTATGATGCGCAGTTCTGGTCTCCGCACTATAGGAAGTATGTGATATCTCTGAATGGGGTGCAAAGGAGATCCACAGAGCATTTTGACTACACCGAGAGAGTGGATAAGCTCGGATATTCTTTGCAGCAGAGAAGGTTTGTGGGGTGGGACAGCTGATAGAGATGTATAATATAACGAGGGGCATGGACAGGGTGAATAGAATGCCTTAGTCCACTTAATCCAAGGGTCAGGAACAAGGTAAATAGGGGTCTAGAGTGATTTGAGGAAAACTTTTTTTTCACCCAGATGGTGGTGAGGGTCTGGAGTGTATTGCCTGATGAGGTAATTGAGGCAGGCAACCTCAGAACCTTTGGAAAGTATTTGGATGAGCACTTGAGTGTCATAACATTCAAGTCTATGGGCAAAGTGCAGGGAAGTAGGACTAGTGTAGGTAATAACATGATTTTGGCAATGCAGACTCAATGGGCCTCATAGTCTCTTCTGTATTCAATGATTCTAGGATGATGTGTTAATGGAATTTTGGATAAATCATCTGTAAAATATATGATTGGTTAGAGCATGACTTTGCTTCTGTTTTAGCTCATCTGCTGCTGATGCTCCCATTCATGCCTTAGTTGCAACCAAACTTGGCTATTCCAATGCAATACTCAGTGTTCTTTCACACATTCCATAAACTCAAGATCTTCCAAAAATCTGTGGTCAAAACTCACAGCAAAATCCTATCATGGTGCTCACTGACTGACATTAGCTTCCAGTCAATCAACACCTTAATTTTAATATTCTAATTTTTGTTTTCAAATCCCTCTATGATCTTGCCTCTCCCTGTCCTTGTAACTTGCTTTAACCCCACAACCTTCCAAGCTTCCTGCCTTATGTGATTCTGTATCCTCAGATCTTCAGCCACCTAGGTCCCAAGCTCTGGAATTCCCTCCCTATATCTCTCCCTCTCAATACTTGGCTTTCCTCCTTTAAGAGACGTCTTAAAATTGACATTTTGACTAAGCTTTTGGCCAACTGACCTCATATTTCCTTATGTGAAGTTCAATGCAGTACTTTGTTTTACAAATCTCTTGTGAATGCCTTGGGACATTTCATTATGTTCAAGATGCTTTATAAATGTAAATTGTTTTATGTGTAGAATGGGTGGCATTTTTGCAGAATTATTCCCCAGAATTTCGTTCTTTTAGGAAACCTATCCTTCGTTGATTGCCAGAGAGTCCACAAAAGTCCAATTGTGGAGGATAGGGAGTGAATAAATTCAAACACTTTTTATTTTTTTTTGTCCCATGCCTTACTTTTGATGATCTGCAAACATAAACCAGCAGGAACTCTTACCGATGATCACAAAGAACTGGTGGAAAATTAACAGTACTACAAAAGGGGAGGCAACGGCCTAGTGGTATAATCACTAACGATTACCAGATACCCAGGTAATGTTCTGGGGACCTGGGTTAAAATCCCACAATGGCAGAAAATCTGGAATTAGTGTCTAATGATGACCATTAATCCATTGTTGATTGTCAGGAAAAACCCCATCTGGTTCACTAATGTCCTTCAGGGAAGGAAATCATTATCCTTACCTGGTCTGGCCTACATGTGACTCCAAACCCACAGCTATGTGGTTGACATTTTAACTGCCTCCAGCAACTAGGGATGGGCAATAAATGCTGGCCTAGCCAGCAACACCCTCATCCTGTGAATGACCTTTTCTTAAAAAAATCAGGGAGAGCAGTTGTCCATGAACATTCCAAGGTGGCTGTTCCAAGACATGTAGGTGGCTGGAGAGCAGCATTCATGGGGCCTAGAACAAGGCCACATCCCTTTGAACTCAGGTACGAGGTGAGGATTATTTAGATCTCAGTAATTTGTTTATATTGGGTGGGGAGAGGAGGAATTGTCTGGCAATACTATTCCAAGGCACATAAAGCACATAACCTACCACTGTTCCAGAAGCTTCCATGAGTGGCCATGTGAAGTAGCTGCAGAATGTCTGTATTTCCAGTCACCATACTGTAGTGTCTGGCATCATGACCCAAGGCATCCAGAAGGCTGACATTAGCTCCACTCCGGACAAGCACGTCCACTGTCTCCACGCTGTCATTTTCACAAGCCAGCATCAAGGCTGTTCTATGTTCGGGGAGAAAAGCAGAGACTAAGCCCACTTGTTAGCAGTGAGAATGCCAAATTCCGATAACATCTTCCTGCATGCAGGCCTGAGACTCAGCCGTCCACATGGTTAAGCCATTAATGGCCAAATTGTCCAATCGTCCTCAGCTTCACTGTTACATAGGCAGTAGAATGTGCTTCTACCGAAGAGGTGGAGAATGAGGGGTGGGTAGTCAACAAGACCCTTAATGAGCCAAGATATGGTTTAATAAGGAGCTATCTTAAGACAATTTCTATCATTTTAACAAGAACAGTAGGACCCAGAGAAGACACCCTGGTCTGGAAGGGATGATAAATTCCTGAATAAACACTGGATAGAGTTCAGTGATGGAGTGGTCAGTTTGTGGGAGAAGCTCCTGAGAGTGATGGCAAAAATGTAGAGAGTCAGAGTCATCCCTAAGCGGGTGAAGGGACTGATTTGCTCTGCCCTAGAGTACTGAATCAAATGTACTAAAGATAAATTTTTTTCAGGAAATGTTACGATAGAGAATATGGAATATTGAGACCGGCAAGAGTGAACCAACATTTGCTATCAATGTTCTGGCTTAGACTTCCATGGAGTTGGTCTGACTCTGGACAATTGTGAACAGCAGTGACCCTTTCCCAGGGACCAGTGTAGGATAAGGTTGGAGGTTGTAAGACTTGACCTTGGCAGGCTGCATTGCAGGGATGATTCATGTTGCCTGGAGGTCAATGTGAAGTCAGCCCAGTTTCTCAGAGCCCCTCAAAAGAGTCACCATCCACCCAGTCTGGAATTAGGAGGCTTTTGACAAATAAATCTGAAATGGTCTTATCTATACCCCTGATAATCTTTCCAGATCCCTATAATCCCTACACCCACACCATGTCCCAATGCCACTCCTCCCATAGGGGCAGCACAGAGGGAGCATAAGGAATATAGAGAGTGAGACTGTGTGAGGGAGAGGAACAGGGCTAACCCCTTTAAGTACAACTAGAGTAAAGTCTAAGGGACCAAGGTGGTCTAGCCAGCCTATCCTGGAACTGAACAGCTTCCGATCTAATGCCTCATTGATTGATGTCCTTCTGAAGAATGTAATTAAGGAGTTTTATTGGGGGATTTTACTCACCCCCACTCACTCTTTACCTGTCTTCCCATCGAGTAATATTTTGCCACCTGGTAGACACATCTCACCTTCCCTGTTTGTCCCTGCTATTCACATCTCCTCCTCTGACAATCAGGCACCTGCACATCTCATAGTTGCTCATCTGTGCAGCCAGGATCAGTGGAGTGCAGCCATCCTGGACAAGAGAGAGACAGACAGAGAGATAGTAATCCAGGACCAAGTGCCCTACCAACATCTGTTGGTGCCTTTGTTGGATGCAATGCCTCTCATTCAGGGGTGATAGGTCAGAATCTCAGCTGTCCGAATGCTCAACTTTAGTGAGTTCATCTTTGAGAGTCCCACTGCCACTCAGAGTCAGTTAAAAAGAAGTAGGGAAGTTACAGGATCATACAGACCTGAGTTCTTGCAATAGTTGGTGCCAGATCCTCACCATTGGGCATCCAAATAGATAGACAAATAGTGTCAAAAATCCATTGAAACTGCAACACATTCCCATCATTTTACAAGTTACCATTGAGTCCACCCCAGAATGAATTGGTAGGTTTGTGACTCATGCGTCTAGACTTTAACTGCATGACTCCTTACACATCAGTTTCACAATCACCCATCCCACTCTAAAACTGACAAGAGATTGAGGAGCCCAAGAAGAAGACCACCCCCAAGGAATTTCACCGACTCCCTCCTCTCCACCAATGCTTTGGGACTGGGGTTAATGGTAAAATTCTTTCCATGGAACCTTCCCCACTCACCCATGTACGGAAGATTCCAGATACTCTCAGTCACAGTATTTACACCTGAACCTGGAGACATCAGGATACAGAGGTACCAGGTCACCAGATCGACAACAAACCAGATTACTGGATAATTGGATCCTTCAGTTACTAGAGCATCAGGTCACCAGGTCATTGGAACAACGTAATCTCCAAAGATTTGTAGTGCTTGAATCACATAAAAATCAATATGTCCTTCTAAATATACAATAATCATTGGTTAAAATTGTTGGTTGAGTTACTGATAACATCATGGTGTCATTGTTCATCTGTCTGTTGAGTCACCAATCCAAGATAATGACTCCTCTCAATGATGGAACTTTAAGTTCCCAGTTTCCAAATTTGCAAGATTATTTTTTCCCACATTTGCACTCTGGAGATCTGAAATCCACTCTGTTCCATTTCAATTCATCATTAACACAAGACCAATAAACAAGACTAAAGCTTCAGCCTCACCCAGGCTGGTTTTCAATGAATCCACAGTGTGGTTATCACTTACATCATCATGGACATTTAAAGGGGACTTGAAATCACAGAGTGTCTGAACACAGGAAAAGTTCCCACTTGTAGCTGCAACAAGAGAAAGGAAAATAAAGAGAATTGTGTAAATACAGAGAAAATCTTTACACTTAACATCTTCTCAGTGTAAGCCGGAGCTCCTTAATCTGTAGATGCCAAAAAGAAATCAAAAGTGGTTTGTAACAAATGTTCGAATGCACGACAAATTCATCTGTCCTGATCTGGGCCCATCACAAGTGAACTGGTCGTAATTCTGGTTCAGGAATAATCAAATCTGCTAATGTAATTTCACGGGTGAATTCATGGAGTGAATCCAAGACATGTTGCAGGAATAATATCTTATGAAACAACTGTGAAGACATCATTTTAAACCTTTCCTTAATAATGATGCAGGATTAACTACTAGGGATGCTCCAGGTCAGAGTGATCTTAATATGGTAGAATTTCACTTTGAGACTCAGGTACGCAAATCTGGAACTAGATTGTCAAACTCAAATAAAGCCAATTACATAGACACAAGATCAGATTGGTTAAGGTAGAATGGGAAATTAGATTAAAAGGGCTAATTGAAGAATAGGATATGGACAATATTTTTTCATAATTTTCAACGAATGTACATTCCATTGAGAAATAAAAGAATTCCACAGGGAAAGTGCTCCATCAGTGGCTAACAAAGGTTTGGGATAGTAATATATTAAAAGAAGAGGCTTGTAAAAATGCCAAGAGCTGTAGTGAGCATTAGAATGGGAGAAATTTTTAGAAACTTGTAAAGCATAAAACCTGATAAAGAGGGAGATAATGGAATGAGAGTAAACTAGCAAAAAATATCAAAACTAGATTGCAAGATCTTCTATAAATGTATTTAAAAAAGAGTGAGGGTCCCTTAGAAGTTGAGACAGGGGAAGTTACAACAGGAAATAAAGAAATAGCAGAGATATTAGCAAATATTTTATGTCTGTCATTAGACAAAACAATTACCAGGAACAACATATTAAAACCCACGCTGTAACTAGAGTGAGTAAAAACATTAATGTAAGTCATTAATATTAGCACAGATAAAGCAAAGGAGAAATTAATGGGGCTAATAACCAACAAATTCCCTAGGCCTAATGGCCTAGACCTAAATTTCTAGGTTAGCTGAAGAAATAGTGCATGCATTAGTTGTGATTTTTTTTTCGAGATTGGGGAAGGGTCCAAGTGAATTGGATGTTACACCACTCTTCAAGAAAGGAGCAAGTAAGAAAATAAAGAATATTAGGTCAGTTAGCCTGGTATTATCATTAGGAAAATACTGGAATCAACTGGTGCAGGAATAAACCATTGTGAGCCAAACAGTCAAGGCACAATTGGTAGGTGAATTCATTGGCGACTTAGACTTATGGCAGAACCCAAACTGAAGAAAAAAATTATTGAACTAACAAACAAAAGTGTGAAATAAATGTTTCTTAAGGCTGAGAGTAGCCCTCAAGCCAAAACAGGCTAAAAGAGATTTAACAAGAACAAAACCGTGACCAAGCCTGTGCTACGAACCATCAATAATGTTTTAGGGGTTAGTTAGCTGGATGGCTGATTTGCAAAGCAGAGTGATGCCAACAGCATGGGTTCAATTCCCACACTAGCTAAGGTTACCATGAAGGACTCTTTCTCAATCTCTCCCCTCACCTGAGCTGTGGTGACAAAGAACAATACAGCACAAGAACAGAGCCTGCAGCCCTCCCAGACTGCACCAACACATTTTGCCCTTCCATACTAAGACGGTTTTCGCTTACAGGATCCATGTCCCTCTATTCCTTGCCTAGTCATGTATTCATCCAGGTCCTTCTTGAATGCTGCAATTGTGACTGCTTCCACCACCTACTCTGGCAGCACATTCCAGGCACTCATCACCCATTGTGTGAAAAACTGCCTCGCATATCTCTTTTAAACATCGCCCCCACCCCCCCTACCCCCGCACCTTGAACCTGTGTCCCCGAGTAATTGATCCTTCCAACCTGGGAAAAAGCCTCATACCTTCCACTCTATCCATGCCGTTCACAATCTTACAAACCTCTGTCAGGTCGCCCCTCAACCTCCCACATTCCAGTGAAAACAAGCTCAGTCTATCCAACCTTCCTTCATAGATAAAATCCCCAGACCAGGCAACATCCTGGTAAATCTTTTCTGTACCCTCTCCAAAGCATCCACGTCCCTCTGGTAGTGTGGTGACCAGAACTATATGCAATATTCCAAGTGTGGCCGAGCTAAAGTTCTGTAAATCCTCAGATTAAACCATCACTAGTTGTCTCTTGCTAATGAGAGCACAGCCCTTGGGTCTGGTAGGACTGTAGTGACTTTATCTTTTATTGTGTTGGAGGGTGGCCGGGCCAAAAGCCCAGGGAATTGGCTGAGAACCATACTTTGAGCAACAACAGTAATCATAAATGTCTAAATAGAGTATGACCAGAGGCTAGTTATTGCAGCTCTCCTCCATTGAGATGCATTGGAAAGGATACACCTGGGACACTTGGATATTGTTAGGTGTACATCCAAGGCTCAGTAAGTGGTGTGGTGGGCAGAGATATCAAAACAAATTGGCTATCTCATTGTTCATTTTGAAATATGTGATTGTAAGGATTTTCAGGTTGAGAAAATACTCCCACACTCACTGATGACAGATCAGGAGACAAAAAAAGCAAAGTTTGGCAAGAGAAGCAAATGCTAAGAATATGAAGGAACAAAGTAGCCCACTTGAGCTCATTGAAGTTGTTCAAAGCGCAAAATGTTGCAGTGAACAAAATAATTCTGCAGATTTGATTTTGACGTTGGATCATCATATGACACAAGTTCAAGAGCAACATTTCAACTCTTCATCTTCCAAGGTAAAATTATCAGTACCAGTGACAGAGATAAATGCTAAAAGAGCAGCAATCTGTCATGCTCGAGGATTTGAAAATGTCTAGTTCACCAGAAAGACAACCACAGAGAGAATACCTAGTTAATTCAAAAAGCATTTGCCTCACCCAGAGATCCAGGATACTGCAAAGAAGAAATTATTTGTTTTCACTGCACAGCCATCTTCAATGATGAGGACTATTTCTCTCTGGCTATTTGTTGGAACTAAGTCACCAGTCAAAAGCCACAGTCAAACAGGAATGTAGACAACTCCTGACAGCTAATCTGCAAAACCTAGCATCTCAAAAATGGTTGCTCAACCTGCAGAGTTAACACTGCCAGAATCATCCAGCTTCATGGCTGCAATGTTCCAGTGTCTAAGCCATTTGGACAAACCAAAGACTGATTAATATGTCTATATAAACTGCGTTTTTTCTCACGTCTCATTTCTAATCTGTGTGCGTGTGTGTTTTATTTTTCTTCCTGTTTTAAATAAAGTCATCCTTTCTTTAAATCCAGGAAGCCTGGATTGGCTGCTTTTAAGGCATAAATACATTGGAATTGGCAATGGTATCCACAACAGTGAGACCCTTTAGTTTAAACTAGCCTGTTCCAACCAATGCTGAATAAAGGGGAGCCAGGTGCTTCCTTCACCCGGGATCAGAACAAATTGGGAATATCCACCCATAGACAGGTCCTGCCACTGGGAGGGGAACTGCCTTGCCCAGTTGAAGAGCCACAGGATGAGAAAGGGTGACCCAGGAGGCATGGGCAGAATAGGGACATAGAAAAGTCCCAAATCAGGCACATGGACTTATAAGGAAATAAACATGCTTCCTGCTGGTTGAGCTGGAGCTCTGGCTAGCCAGCACCATCTTTCCAGATTTGCAGGGAGGAAGTTTCCAGATGGGTTCTCAGATCATGATGGAGATGCCTCACCGAGTTGAGGAGCTGCATGGCAGTACAGCAGGAGGTGGACAGTCAGCTGAGGGCAGCAGCCTCAAAAATCATGTGGAACAGTTTCAAGGTATACCCTTCTCCAAAGTTACAGAACAGGGTAAGTTAGTACCCCTGAAATTCCACTGCAATGTGACTGCCACAGGAGATATTCTAGAGCAGGGAACCTAGAACAAAACACAGAGCCCAGTCAACCGGTGAATGTTTACAAGAGGATAGGCACATCTGAGGAGTCGGTGAGAAGGAGGGACTGGGGGATCTGGCGGCAGAAACCCCCTATCAGGCCGGCAAACTCCAGAACGGGAAGACTCAAAAAGCCCTGTTAACACCCCGACCGCACAGCACCAGTCACCCTGCTCGGAAATTCAGAGGAATCCACAGGGATCAGCTGTGGCACAGCCCACCGTCAGGTCATAACGTGCATGTGGAAGCAGTCCCACCAATAAAAAACAATCTCCTACCAGCAGAGTCCCCTCAAGGATGGTCCAGGGCAGGTAGGGAATCAAGCACATTCTGAACCACTATATAGTGGAGCCCAGCCAGAGCAGCTAGAGCTCCCCCGTTGTACTAGATCCAAAGGTAAATGGAGCAAACTGGCCCGACAGTTACTACTGGACAGTAAATACAGTGATGAGGACTGACTCATATCCAACCCTATACATGGAGGATAGCATAGAGGAGGAGGGCCATTTGACCTACTGTGTAAAATCAACCTATTAAAAGATGCAGGCAAGAGCCCAAGAGCAACAGAAATCACGGCCTTTGTCACTACAGGTGGCCTATACATGTACAAGGTTGTAAAAATGCCTGAGCAAACTTTCAGGGGTTAAAAAAATAGGCGGTAGATATATTCAGCAATTGTACAGTGCATCTGAAAGAGGGTGACACAGTAGCTCGATGATTACCACTGCTGCCTAATAGCACCAGGGACATGGGTTTGATTCCACCCTCAGTTGGCTGCCTGCATGGAGTTTGCACATTCTCCTTGTATCTGTGTGGGTTTCTTCCAGGTGCTCCAGTTTCCTCCCACAGTCCAAAGATGTGCAGGTTAGGTGGATTGGCCATGGGAAATGCGGGGCTAAAGGGTAGGGGGGGCTAAGGGAGGTGGGTTTGGGTGGGATGCTCTTCAGAGGGTCAGTGTGGACTTAATGGACTGAATGGTGTGCTTCTACACTGTAGGGATTCTATGATCTGATAAATTACAGTGACAGTCCAGGAGATGAAGCCAAAGTATGCGTCCCTATTGATTTTCCCACTCCCAAAAGCCAGAGGAAAATCATGTATTTCTTAAGGCTGCGCAGGTTCTACCAAAATGTTGTCCCAAACCTCAGCACCCTACCTATCCCACTGCCAGATGCACTGGAAAGAAATCACACCTGGTGTGGACAGAGCCGCAACAAGAGTTTTACAAAATTGAAAGCCAACATGGTGACCAAGCCCATACTAACCAGCCCAGGCTTCAGGAAATGTTTTAGAGTGTCCGTTGATGCTATTGATTGGGTGTTGCAACCAGCCTCCTCCAGAAAAATGATTTTGGCATCTACTGTCCAATTGGCTATTGAGAAAACTCAACAAACATCAGAAAAGGTCAAGAAAGAAACTACAACTCTCCTACTAGCTTTCCAGCATTTTGAAATCTGCGTTCAACAATGGCACAGAACGATCCTGAGATACACAGACGGCAACCCTTTGAAATTCCTAGAGAAGTTCAAAGCAACCAATGCTGGGTTGTCCCTCTGGAATTTGCTCTTTCAGCCTCTTCATCTGAAAAACATCACTGATGTTGCAGGAAAAAAAACAATGCATCTGCTGAATGTGTTTGACCTTCAAGTGTGAGTGAGAGAATAAATGTACACATCTCCAATTCTTTCAGGAACAAAAACAAAGTTGCTGGAAAAGCTCAGCAGGTGGCAGCATCTCTGAAGGAGAAAACAGAGTTAACATTTCGGGTCCGGTGACCATTCCTCAGATCTGATGGTGGCTGGGAAAACATCAGTTTATGTGCAGAAAATAGGGAGGTGGGTGGGGTAGGGAGTAAAACGATAGGATAGAGCCCAAAGAGAGAGAAAGACAGTTGGACAGACAGAGGAGCTGCTAACGATCAGGCTGGGAGGGTGAATAGTTGTTAATAGGGACTGTTAGTGACTAACAACAGGGGGTGTGTAATGGCAGGCTATGTGGTAACAAGGCCTGGTGTGTGGGGTGGGGTGGGGGTGGGGGGACATGGGAGAGTTTAGGCCCTAAAATTATTGAACTCAATATTGAGTCCGGAGGGCTGTAGGGTCCCCAAGCAGAAAATGAGGTGTTGTTCCTCCAGCTTGCGTTGGGCTTCACTGGAACACTGTAGCAAGCAGGAGACAGAGATGTTGGCCAGGGAGCGAGGTGGTGCATTGAAGTTCCTGATTTACAGCATCCGCAGTTCTTTTGGTTTCCACTTCTTTCAGTCCTTTTGTCATATACGTTAAACAAAACAAAACAGAATTAATTTCAATGCCTTACCCTCCCTACCCACTTAAGAGCCACCTCAACAAAGAGCCACCCTTCCAGGACTTAACTTTGAATGAGAAGGCAGCCTGTCTTTCAACGTCAGTAAACTATTCATGAGGAACCCCAGCTATCCCTGTGGAAATCCAGGATTAAGATCAGGATCAATCCACTTAGAGCAGGATCAGGATAAGGTCTAGACCCAAGACTGTGCTCAGGACAATTTAGAAGCACTTTTTCCTTTGCATGGTGCCCAGTTGAGCAGGAGGTGCCCTCTTAACCTGTGGGTACTTGACCACAGTCAAGGGAGAAAAAAATGATGATGTCTCTTTGTCCTGTCCTTGACTCTACTCCAAATTGAGAATGGCAAATATGACGTGTCGCTCTCGAGCCATGTCCCAGCAACTCCATGGTTACTACTGTTAAGCATGTCATTCCGCAATAAAACTATGACAACTGTGAAAGGCACTGACCTGCATGATGTAATGCAATCCTCCCATAAGTGTCCACTGCATTAACTGTGCATTTTTCCTAAAGAAAGAAAGACTTGTGTTTATAAAGCACCTTTCACAACACAAGGGTGTCCAGCCAATGAAGTAGGCAGAAGATGTAAATACAATTGCAATGAAGGATATGCCTTTTTGCATAAGATTCTGCAAACAGCAAAGATAGTGACCAAGGTAACCTGATTTAGTGAAGTTGATTATGAGATAAATGTTGGATAGAAATTAGGGACAATTCTGCTTGTCTTATGTGGAATATTTGCTTTCTGCCATCAATTCCATCTGTTTCAGTGTTGTCTCATCTTCAGTGTTGTGTGAATGTCCTCTCCACGTACACACAGAAATGTCCTCATCTGCCCCCACTTGCTCTCTAACTTTCCCTCTTCTCACAACACCACCACAATTCCAACCATGAACCTACCCTGCTTCCCACTCCCCACCTTACCCCACAACAGCACATCATAGTAACAGTGGTCCTATGCTGTTCCTTTTGTTTGTTTGATCCTAAGCCCGTTTATTTAATAACCTTAGTGTTGTGCTCCAAGCTGTTCCCAATGAATGCCTTTTGCACATCAATTTCAGTGATATTGTCCTGTTAGTGATACTGGACTGTTAATTCATTTAACAGCAACATCAGGTTCTCCCAGCCTCTGTGTGATCTCTAAGTGGGACTGCGACCCTGAACCAAGTATTTGTGTAACTTATATATGGCTTTGAATTAGCCAAGGTGAGCCAATAGTGAGTGTTCTATCCAAACTAGATCCACTCTTCACTACGTAAAACACACATTCATCGAGATTTGAATGTGGCTATTCAGAGCTCTGTACTTAATATCAGGGGATTTGAGGCCTATTAGGGTGGATACCGAAAGTATGTTTCCCATTGTGGGTTGATTGTAACAAGGTCAGCCAGGTGGACCTCGTAGAATCTGAGTTCCTTGATTGGGTCTGTTAATCTGATCCAATCAGGGAGCCCTGGCTGACAGATAAGAACAGGAGTGTCAGGGATTCTGTTCACTCTGAGAGCTGGCTCTGAGGGAGCTGGATCAGTTTCAAGCACTATCCACATGTAAATAAAGGGTGACTTGGTAACAGGATATTGGCCTCTGTGGAGTTATTTCTTGGGGGAGACAAGAACTAGGAAACAACATTTTGAAAGAAGAGATCTCTCTGTTAAGATAGAGATAGATTTTTTTTCCCTCAGAAGGTTGTAAGTTTGTGGAACTCACTTCCCCAGACAGCGTTGGAGGTGGAGTCAATGATATCTTGAGGACAGAGGTGAACAGACTCTTGACTAACAAGGGTCAAAGAGTATGGGGTGGGTAGGCAGGAAATTGCAGTTAAAGGCACAGTCAGGGCAGCCATGACCCAATTAAATGGCAGAACAGGCTTGAGGGAAAAAATGGCCCAATCCCTGCTCTTAACGTTTAGGTTTTTGTTGTTGTTGGAGGAAACATTTGATTGCTTAAAGATGGTCAGGTGATTGGTTAGAATGTAAAGAATGGTAGAGAATGATGAAAATGTTAATCAGGAGGAAAAAATTAGACTATGAGAGGAAGTTAGCTAGGAACGTAAAAACACAGCAAAAGTTTCTACAGGAGTACTTAAATAAAAGTGTAAGTAAAGTGTTGGATCCTCTAGAAAGTGGGAATGGGGAGTTAACAGTAGACAATATTGAAATGGCAGATAAAATGAAAAAATATATTGCTTTTGTCTTCTCTATAAAGGACACAAAAACAAAGTAATTGCTATAAATCAGGATGTGAAGGGAGAGAGGAACTTAGTGAAGGGAAGTATTACTGAGCAAACTGATAGAGCTGCGACTGACAAGGCTCCAGATCCAGATAGACTTCATCCTAGGGCTTTCAAAGAGTTTGCTTATGAGGTAGTTGATGCATTGGTTTAATTTCCAAAGTTTCCAAGATCCAGGAAAGGTCCTGCCAGACAAGAAAGTAGCAAATATAATTCCTCCATTCAAGGGAGGGAGACAGAAAACAGGAATCCATAGCTCAGTTAGCTTAGTTTCTGTCACGGGGAAAGTGTTAGAATTCATCATTAAACAGATTTTAGTTGCATATTTAGAAATACTCCAGATATTCGGGAAGAGTCAGCATGATTCCATCAAAGCAAAATCATGTATAACCAATTAACTGGAGTTCTTCAAAGGAGGAACATGTGCTGTGAATAAAGGAAGGTCTGCAGATGTACTGCATTTGGATTTTCAGCAGGCATTTGATAAGCTGCCATATCAAAGGTTATTGGGGATGATAAAAGCTCATGGCATTGGAGTTAATATATTAGTGTTGACAAAAGATTGACTTGTTGGCAGAAAACAGAGAGAATGTATAAACAGGCCTTGGTCTGATTGGAAAGATGTGGAAGTGCAATCCCGTAGGTATGTGCTAAAGAATCAACATTCTACAAATTGGAAAGAAGACATAAGGAAGTTGAAGATGGATATCGATATGTTTTGTGAGTGAACAACAATCTAGTAAATGGAATATAATGTGGGAAAATGTGAAGTTGTTCACCCTGACAGGAAGAATAAAAAGGCAAGCTATTACTAAATGGAGAAATGACTGAAATTCCAAGGTGCAGAGGGATTTGGGTATTCTGCTACATGAGACCAGACAGTATGCAGGTATAGCCTGTAATCAACAAGACTAATGGAATGCGATTTTTTTTTCAAAGCAAATTGAACATAAAAGTAAGGATGTTATAATTCAGTTATACAGGATAGTGGTGAGACCACATCTTGAATATTGTGTACAGTTTGGTCTATTTAAGGAAGGATGTAAAAGCATTGGAGGTAGTTCAGAGGTGGACTGCCAGATTGATACCTGTAAAGAGATCATTGTCCTATGAGGGAGTTGGCCTTGTTTCCACTGGATTTTAGAGGAGTGAGGAGTGACTTGATTGAAGTGTATAACATCCTGTATGTTGTTAGCAACAAGGTGGGAGCGAAAGGATATTTCCTCTTTTGAGTCAGTGCAGATCTGGGATTAACTGATTTAAAATTAGGGTCACACTTTCAGGAGAGAGATTAGGACTTTCTTTTTGCCCAGAAAGTTGTGCAACTTTGGAATTCTCTGCATCACAAGGGATCAATGAATATTGAGGTTGTTGAAGTTAGTTAGCTCACCGAGCTGGTTTCTTGTTTCGCAGACGTTTCGTTACCATGCTTGGTAACATCCTCAGTGCAGCCTCCGATGAAGCATCGGTGTGTTTTCCTGCCTGGTTTTTAAACTCTGGGATCCGTTGAGATAGATTGCCTCACTTCTGGGTTTCCTTCATAGTGGAATGTATGTGGGGTCAAGTTCAATGTGTTTATTAATAGCATGCTTCATGGAGTGCCATGCTTCTAGGAATTCTCGTGCCGGTCTCTGCCTAGCCTGTTCCAGGATCTTGGTGTTGTCCCAGTCAAAGTGGTGGTTCTCCTTGTCCATGTGGATTGAAATGAGTGAGTATTGGTTGTGCCTTTTGGTAGAGTGCAAGACAAATGGGGAACTGCAAACGAAAGTACACCGAAAAGCCACACACACAGACCAGGTACTGAAGTTCAACAGTAACCATCCCAGTACACACAAACGAAGCTGCGTGCGAACACTATTTAAAAGGGCAACAACACACTGCAGCAACATGGAACTACGCCAAGAGGAAGAAGAATACCTCTTCCAGGTTTACAAGGATAATGGATATCCAAAGAATTGGGTCAGAAGTTGCCTACACTAACAACATCAGGAAGATACTACACGCCCCGACACACTCATCACACTACCCTACATCAGGAACACATTGGAACTCACCATAAGACTCCTACGACCGCTGGGCATCAGAGTGGCACACAAGCCCACATCAACCCTATGACAACTGCTCAGCCGAACTAAAGACCCACTCCCCGCCATGGACAGGACCAATGCCATTGACAAGATCCCCTGCAGAGACTGTGAGAAACACTACATCGGACAAACAGGAAGGAAACTAACAACAAGGGTACATGAACACTAACTGGCTACAAAAAGACACGACCAATTGTCATTCATCTCAATCCACATGGACAAGGAGAACCACCACTTCGCCTGGGACAACACCAAAATCCTGGGACAGGCTAGGCAGAGACCAGCACGAGAATTCCTAGAAGCATGGCACTCCACAAAGCATGCTATTAATAAATACATTGAACTCGACCCCATATACACACCACTACGAAGGAAACCCGGAAGTGAGGCAATCCATCTCAACCGACCCCAGAGTTTAAAAACCAGGCAGGAAAACACACCAACGCTTCATCGGGGGCTGCACTGAGAATGTTACCCAGCATGGTAACGAAACGTCTGTGAAACAAGAAACCAGCTCGGCGAGCCAACCAACTTCAATAACCTCAACACCCACAACCCGAGCTACAAATCTGCTCCAAAACCTTAGAGGTTAATAAATATTTTTAACACATAGGTGAACGGATTCCTGTCAGCAGGTGTATCAAAGATAATCTGGTGTAGATAGGAATGTGGCGTTCAAAACACAAACAGATTTAACATAATTCTGAGCAGCCAAAAGGCCTATTCTTGGTGATACTCTTGCTACTCTTGGGTTCTTACATTCAACTAGAGATTAAGTGGTGACAATCATTACACAAACAGCAAGGTGTGACTCTCTCACTGAACATGACAGCCCTCCTATATCTATACCTAGTGGTCATTTTTCAGGATGTTTCATTGCTGGAAGGCATGTGTAAATGGGAAGGGATTTCAGAGTCCTGAGTCCAGAGTTTCTGGCCTGCCTTTGCCTGGTGCCCACTCGTGTAATACACCCTGGAGAATTTTGTCCTTTATTGCTCAAAGAATGAATTGATGGTGGAGATAATGTGGCACCAAACTCAACTTGACTTTTCATTCCTTTGGGGTCTTAAGAACAGAAGTTTCATTGTCTTAGACAAAAAAAATCAATGGAAATGAAAACTGGAAAGAATTATGCACTCAGGCTGACCAGCACATCATCCTAGATAACAAGGTGTAGAGCTGGATGAACACAGCAGGCCTGAAGAAGGGTCTAGGCCCGAAACGTCAGCCTTCCTGCTCCTCTGATGCTGCTTGACCTGCTGTATTCATCCAGCTCTACACCTTGTTATCTCAGATTCTCCAGCATCTGCAGTTCCTACTATCTCAGCACATCATTCTCTCAGCTTTATATTAAAACAATCCACCCAAACACCAAATGATGAACAGTATGATTCCTGAACCTTCAGAGATACTGACACAATGTGAGGACGATTACCATAACAGTAAAAAATTGCATTTATGTAGCCTCTTTAATATTGTGAAAAGTCCCAGATGATTCACAGGAACATTAACAGACAAAGATTTGACACTGAGTCACAGATGGCAATCCCGGGACAAGTGACTAAAAACATTATTAAAGTGGTAGATTTGAAGAATGACTAAAAAAAAGATAAAGGGACAGACAGTCTTTAGGGGAAGAATCTAGACTAATGTCTATAGTTTGGTCCTTTACTTAAGGGAGGGTATACTAGCATTGAAAGGAGATTTGAGAGGGTTCATTTAGCTGATCCATGGGTTGAAGGGCTGCCTCATGAGAAAAGTGTTAACAGTTTGGTACCATAGCCACTGGAGTTTAGAAGAATGAGAAGTGATGATATTCAGCCAAAGATGATCCTGAAGGAGCTTGCTGGGTGGATGCTAAGAGGATGTTTTCCCTTGTGGGATGTCTGGCACTGGGTGGAATATTTTGAAAATAAAAGGGTTCCCATTTGCAATGGAGAAAAGGAGGCATTCTCTTCTTTCAGAGATTGTTAGTCTTTGGAATTGTCTTTCCCAGAGATCAATGGAGGCTAGGTAGTTGAATATAATCAAGCTTGCATTGCACAGATTTTTGATTGTTGAGAAAGTGATGGTTGTACATGCAAGAAAGTGGAGTTAAGGCAACAATCAGCTCTCATTGAATGTCAGAATGGGTTTTAGGAGTTGAAAGGCCTGGTTCTGATTACTGCTGTTCGTTTAAATACAGAGTTTAGTGTGTAGCTGAAGGCAAGGCCTTCAAAAGTGGGGCAAACAAAATTAAAGGAGCATAAGTGACCTGAAACTCAGAATCGCACAGATATGACATGGCTGGAGGAGGGCTACAGAAATTGAGAGGATGGAGGCCATGAAGGGATTTGGAAAAGGTCATGAAATCAGGAGGCAGTGACATTCAGTAGGCACAAGGATGATAGGTGAATATGGCTTGATGCAAGTGAATATACAGGGATCAAAGCTAAAAACAAATAGAGCACATCAGAATCTGTCCAAACAATTATATAAATAACATTGTGTGTGACCATGCAATACAGCCAGACATTAGTAAGAATTGTGGCACAAGGGAAAGGTCAGTTGCACCGAAATCTGGGAATTCTGATTATTAGCAATCACAGAATATCCAAAGTAAGAAAAGGACATGAACAGGTAATAAACCTTGTGCAAGTGTCCACAGTGTTACTGTTGAGGTCTGGGCCTGAGGTAGGCTGTTGCCTTACATCTGGAAATCTGTATGATTTCTGACTCATTCCGGAACACAGGCCTGCTTGTAATTTTGGAAATGGCCTCTCTCAGGATGATGCGGTGATGCCGGTGTTAGACTGGGATAGACAAGGTCAAAAATCACGTGACACCAGGTTATAGTTCCAACAGGTTTATTTGAAAACGCAAGGTTTTGGAGCTCAGCTCCACGCTTGCGTTTTCAAATATACCTGTTGGACTATAACCTGGTGTCATGTGATTTTTGACTCTCTCTCAGAATAACATAAGAACATAAGAAATAAGAACACGAATAGGAGCTCGTCAACCCTATTCCACAGTTCAGTAAGTTCATGGCTGATCTGCTCCAGGCCTTAACCCATCTTTTGTGCTTCATAAACACAGATTATAGGTTTTCTTAGCTGCTTCCCCTCCAATATAAACAAAGATTATCTCAGAGTTTTCATACCTGAAGAAGTCTCCTCAGACACTGATGGTTGCCATATTTTGCTGCCAAATGTAACGCATTCAACCCTAGATTATAATCAGACAAACACACCAGATAGAAGAGATTGTGAAGATTTCTTGGTTGAAACATAAAAATATAGAAATACAGGAACAGGAGTAGATAATTCAGCCCCTCAAGCCTGCTCCGCCATTGAATTCAATCATGGTTGATCTCATCTTGGTATCAACGTCACTTTCCCTAAGCCTTCAACCCATTACTCATTAAATAAAGAATACAGTGTGATCACAGACTATCATCTAACTCAGTGCCTGTTCTTACTTTCTCCCCATATTCTTTGATCCCTCTACAGCTAAGAACTATATCTAACTACGTCTTGAAAGTATTCAATGTTTTTGCCCCAACCGCTTTCTCAAGCATAGAATTCCACAGGCTGACCACTCTCTGGGTGAAGATATTTCTCCTCATCTCAGTACTAAATGGCCTACCCCATATCCTTAGATCAGGGATCAAACAGGGTCCTAACCCACAGGGTGTCAGGAATTATCACCCAATGGTGACTCTTTGCAGGATTGGCCAATTAGTAACCAAAGGGTCATGACCCAATGGAGGATTGTGGATACCATCCCAAAGCTAGAGGGTCAACAGGAAACCCACCCACTTAGAAAAGGGTTGCAGCCAGCTCCATGGTAGGTGAGACAGAGGACACCTCTAATGTGAGAGGCCCTTAGCACAGTTTAAAAATCTAACAAAAAGAAATGGCCACAGCTACAATTGACCATTACAGCCACAGCTGGGACAAGTAGGCACGGAGGCTGTGGGGTAGGCCTGAAAGTGATTCTGGAGCCCTGCTCTCCCCACCCCAAGACTGCCACTGAGAAGCATTTGTTGTGCTGGAGTGGTGAGGGGCACAGGAAAATTCTGGTCACCCTTTCATCAAACCAGCCTTTAAGAGAGTTAACAAACTATTTGCCACTTGAGGATGGGTGGCCTTTCCATATCTGACCCAGTGTCCAGGAGAATGGCCAAGTGTAGGACAATGGGGTGAGAAACCGTTGCACCAGTCAGTGTCGGGAAATTCACTGCGTCACCACCTCAGGCTCCTGCCCAAGATCAGCACCAAACCCTGCCCATGGAGTTCGTTCTCCAATAGCATCCCATAAAAAGAACATGTCTACCATTTCATCTCCTCAGTCTGCTATTTTTAGTGCACTTTTGTTGCATTAAATTCCTTTGCACTCTTGGAACATTGTCATTAACCTATTTATTCAACCACCTGAAACCTTGCTTAAATGCAGGATAGCAGTAATTACTCACTATAAAAGACATTTCCTCTCTCTCCACTTCTGGTCCTTTTGGGAATGATTTTAAATTAAAACCCCTCTTATTATCACAGTGATAGCTCTTTTACCCTATTGACTCTCCAAACTCCTTCTTTAATCTGAACATTTCTATTCTGAAGGAGTTTAATGTTCATGCTACACTGAGCTACACCCAATCCATGATGTGACACAGTCTTTGTGGGAAGACAGTTGAATTCTGCATAAATAACTAAAAGGAGCAGATGTATTCCATACAGCTCCCAATAATTCTCTCATAATTGTGCCTAGCAAGCTAATGTTAACCGCAACTATTAATATCAACCATCAATAAACTAACTTGCTACTTTAGACAATTACTTCTTTTGTTTAGACTCACTAATGGTCTATCTTCTTAATTAGACAGGCCAGACACTTAAACAACGCTGCTGGAAAAACAGGAAAAGATCTGGCAGCATCTGTGAAGGAAAAAACAGAGTTAATATTTCCGGTCCGGTGACCCTTCCTCAGAGCTGATGGTGGCTGGGAAAACATCAGTTTATATGCAGAAAATAGGGAGGTGGGTGGGGTAGGAAGTAAATTCTAGGATAGAGCCTAAAGAGAGAGAAGAACAGTTGGACAGACAAAGGAGTTGATAACGATTAGGCTGGGAGCGTGAATAGTTGTTAATAAGGACTATTAGTGACTAACAATAGGTAGTGTATAATGGCAGGCTATGTGATAACAAGGCCTGGTCTGTGGGTACAGGGCTGGGCCTAGAGTTTAGGCCCTAAAATTATTGAACTCGATATTGAGCCCAGAGGGCTGTAGGGTCCCCAAGTGGAAAATGTGGTGTTGTTCTTCCAGCTTGCGCTGAGCTTCGCTGGAACACTGTAGCAAGCCAGAGACAGAGATGTTGGCCAGGGAACAGGGTGGTGCATTAAAGTGACAGGCAACAGGTAGTTCAGGGTCTTTTTTGCAAGAAGAATGTAGATGTTCTGCAAAGCTGTCACTCAGTCTACACTTCGTTTCCCCATGTAGAGGAGACCACATTGTGAGTAATGAATGCAGTAAGTAGACTAGATCCTGGGAAGTGCAGTTTCACCTGGAAGATATGTTTGGGCCCTTGGATACTGGGGAGGGAGGAGATAAATGCACAGGTGCTGCACCTTCGCCGGTTACAGGGGAAGGTGCCGTAGGGCTGTGGGGGGTGTTGGGGTTAAAGGAAGTGTGGACCAGGGTGTCCCGGAGGGAATGGTCCCTGTGGAAGGCGGACAAGGAGGGGAGAGGAATATGTGTCTGGTGGTGGCATCTTGCTGGAGGTGACTTTTTGTGTTTCATGGACACGAGGTATTGTATTTTGGTAAAACAAACAGGGGCAGGACTTATGCAATTAATGGTAGGGTCTTGGTTAGCGTTGTAGAACAAAAGGACCTAGGGGTGCAGGTGCATAATTCTTTGAAGTTTGCGTCACAAAGACTGGGTGGTTAAGAAGGTGTTTAGCACGTTTGCCCTCATTGCTCAGACTTTTGAGTATACGAGTTGGGAAGTCATGTTGAGGTTGTACAGGAGAGGCCTCTCCTGGCTTACTGTGTCCAGTTCTGGTCGCCTTGTCAAAGGAAGGATATTATTAAGATGGAGAGGATTTAGAAGAGATTTACCAGGATGTTGCCAGGTATGGAGGGTTTGAGTTATAAAGAAAGGCTGGATAGGCTGGGAATTTTTTCACTGGAGCACAGGAGGTTGAGAGGTGACCTTATAGAGGTTTATAAAATCATGTGGGATATAGATAGGGTTAATGGTAGGTGTCTTTTGCCTACGCATAAGTGATTTCAAGTCCAGGGGGCACATTTTTAAGGTGAGAGGAGAGAGATTTAAAAAAGATGAGGGGCAAATTTTTTACACAGAGGGTGGTTCACGTGTGGAATGAACTTCCCAAGGTGGGCACAGTTACCTTTAAAAAACACTTAGATAAGTACATGAAGAGGAAATTGTTGGAGGGATATGGGCCAGGAGCAGGCAGGTGGGACTAGTTCAGTTTGGGATTACATTTGGCATGGACTGGTTGGACCGAAGGATCTGTTTCCGCAGTGTATGACTCTATAAAAACACCCAGATCCCTCTGTGCTGCACTTTCCTGGAGTCTCTATCCATTCAAGTAATAGTCTGCCTTTTGATTCTTCCTGCCTAAGTGTATGAACTCAGACTTTCCCACATAAAACTCCAACTTTCAAGCTTTTGCCCATTCATTCAATCTATCTATATCCCCTGTGCAGCTTCATTATATCATCACAACAAACCCTCCCACATATTTTGCATTGTCAGCAAATTTGGATACATTACACTCTGCCCTCTCTATCGTATAGAGAGTAAATAACTCAGGCCCTCAGACTGATTCTTGTGACACTCTACCAGTTAGGTCTTTCCAATCTGAAAAGGACCCATTAATCCTGACTCTCTGTCTTCTGTGTATACGCAATCCTCAATCCATGCTGTTTCTTTACCCCTAATACTGTGAGCTTGTATCTTGTACAATTCCATTTTATGTGGCAGCTTATTGAATAGTTTCTCTTTTTCAACACTGCTTGTTAGATCCTTGAAGCACACTAACAAATTTGTCAAGTATAATCAACACTCACCCTGAAACATTAACTCTGATTTCTCTCCATGGATGCTGCCAGACCTACTGAGCTTTTCCAGCAATTTCTGTTTTTGATTCTGATTTTCCTGGTTTTTATTCTGTCAAATATAATTTTTCTTTCACAAAACCATGTTGGCTCTGTTGACACTTCTGATAAAATTTTGCAACAAAGATGGGAAACAGGGCACAGGTCAGAAACACAAGGGAAAACTTCAGTTAAGATTTTCACGTGTGCAAATGCTAAGCAAGAAGATGGGCTTTTGTTCAATTACAGGGCAATGGGCAGACTCCAGAAATTGAACTGCCAATTAGAGAACTTCCAATAGGATGCTGTAGTACCTGGGAGGGCATCCATTGAGCTACTTTTTAAAAACTTTCATAAAAAGACAGAAATGGAAGTCAGGCCACCACTGTATGTGGGAGTGATAAGGTGTGGGAGGAAGGAGAAAATCTCTTTATAGAGTGCAGCTCACCTACACAGATAGGGAAGGCCAGTCAGGGGTATTAGCATCTTGGGCTGCCAATGGGTGCCTACCTCTAGCTAATTAATCTGTGCTCTATCATGTGAGGAAACTGGAGGCTGGCTGGAAAATCTCACCCAGAACAAGGTAGTTAGCAAGTGTGACAGGTGGCTTTACAAGAACGGACAAAAGACCCACATCCCAGACTCATGTCCTCCAGTTTCTAGCTGTAGAAATGGCACCCTGCAACCAACACCTCACTGACCATGAACACACAACAGAATGAGGGAATTGATTTGACCACTGCTACATCGAAGCAGCTGTCACAAAAGTGCTGATATTGTGTGACAGTGACTTGCACAATAGGAAATATAATTTGCTCAAGATGCTCCCTATGGACTGACAGAACTTGGGATATCAACCTGCAGAGACTCAAGAGAAACTTGTAAACATCTGGTGGTGCCATGGAGCCCTCCCAACTACCCCCCCGCCCCACCCACTCTGGTCCCCTTCAGAAAATGAATACCTCCCACACCCCCAACCACCCAAATCCTACTGGTCCACCTCACCCGTGAAACCCTCAGAATGGGAAGTGTTTACCTGAGCCATCTAGGGCATTGATGTCCACTCCATGTGCCAGGATGACCTCCAGACAGTCCTCGTAGCCCTTCATTGCTGCCAGGTGGTACCTGAGGTAGAAATGAGCTGAGCTGCTGAGTTACTGGCAGATACATCGTGTACAAAAGCAAGTTACATTTAACCGACTAGGCCTCATCTGAGGGTTGTATTCGATTCTGGACTGCACACTTTGTGAAGCGGGTCAAGGCTTTGGCAAGGTTGCATTGACTCAGTTCCTCATTTATAAAATATCCCCTTAATCTTTTACTCTTTCAGGACAACAATCTCAGCAATCCTAAATTTGTGTAAAGGACAATGCCTAATATAAATATGACAATAATTAAACGTGAATGAAGTGTAGCAAAATATAATTTCTTTAAATTATTTGTTCATAGAATATAGCTGGTTCTTTCACGCCTGCACTTATTGCCTAACCCTAATTGCTCTTGAGAAAGTGATGATGGCTGTTGTCTTTGCTATGTTGAAACACCCACAGTGCTGTTAAGCAGGGAGATCCAGGATTTTGACACAGCCACCGCGGAGGAACGGAGACATAGTTCCAAGTCAGGATGGTGAGTGGCTTGAAAAGGAACTTGCAGATAGTGGTTCTCCGGTGCATCGGTCATCTTTGTACAAGGCAGTACAGGTCATGGGTTTGGAAGGTGCTGTCAAGGCTCTTAGTGAATTACTGCTGTGTATGTTGTAGACGGTACACACTGCTGCTACTGTACATCACTGACAAAGGGAGTGAATGTTTGAGATGGTAGATGGAGTGCTGATCAAGTGGGCTGCTTTGCCTGATGGAAGGCATCAAGCTTCTTGAGTGCTGTTGGAGCTGCACTCATTCAGGCAAGTGGAGAGATGCCATTACACTCTTGACTTGTGCCTTGTAGATAGCAGACAGACAACAGGGAGTAAGGAGATGAATTAGTCACCACAGAATTCCCAGCTATTTAATAGTTCTTATAGCCACAGTATTTATAAGGCTCGTCCAAATAAAGTTCTAGTCAATGGTAACCCGAGAAGATGGATGGGGGTGGGGGATCTAAATCTGGTAAAGCCATTGAATGTTAAGGGTAGGTGAACATGGAGCACTGAACAGTACAGCACAGGAACAGGCCCTTCAGCCCACGATGTTATGCTAAACATGATGCCAAATTATACTAATCCCTTCTGCCTGCCCTTGGTCCATATCCCTCTATTCTTTGCATATTCATGAGCTTATCTAAAAGTCCCTTAAACGCTCCATCATATCTGCCTCCACCATCACCCCTGGCAATATGTTCCAGGCACCTTCCACTCTCTGTGTAAAATAAAACTTGCCCCTCACATTTCCTTTGAACTTTTCCCCTCTAACCTTAAATACATGTCCCCTAGCATTAGGCATTTCAACTCTGGGAAAATGATTCTGACTCTCAACCCTATCTATGCATCTCATCATTTGACTTCTATCAGATCTTCCCTCAGTCTCTGCCGTTCCAGAGAAAACAACAGGAGTTTTTCTAGCATCTCCTTTTAGTTCATACCCTCTCATCCAGGCAGCATCCTGGCAAACCTCTTCTGCACCCTCTCCAAAGTCTTCACATCCTTCCTGTAATGTGGCGACTGGAATTGAATGCAATATTCTAAGTGTGGTCTAAACAAATTTTTATAAAGTTGCAACATCACTTCCTGACTCTTGTACTCAATCCCCTGACTAATAAAGGCAAGCATGCCATACACCTACTTCACCACCTTATCTATTTGTGTGGCCACTTTCAGGGAGTTATGGAATAGGAAACCTCCAAGATTCCTCTGTACAACAACGCTGTTAAGGGTGCTGCCATGAACTGTATAATTTCCCTTAACCTTTGATCCCCCAAGTGCAGCATTTGACACTTGCCTGGATTAAACTCCATCTGTCGTTTCTCCATCCATATCTGCAACTGATCTATATCCGGCTGTATTCTTTGACAACCTTCTACACTATCCACAATTTCACCAATCTTAGTGTAGTCTACAAACTTACTAACCCACTCATCTACACTTTCATCCAAGACATTTATATATATATATCACTAACAGCAGAGGTCCCAGTATAGATTCCTGTGGAACACCACTAGTCATGGACCTCCAACCGGAAAAACACCCTTCCACCACCATCCTCTGCGTTCTGTGGGCAAACCAATTTTGAATCCAAACAGCCAAGTCCCTATGGATCCCATGCATCCTAATATTCTGGAAGAGCGAACCATAAGGGGCCTTGTCGAAAGCCTTATTAAAATCCATGTTTATCAACATCCACTGATCTACTCTCATCAATCACCTTCATCACCTCCTCAAAAAATTCAATCAAGCTCTGCACAAAGCCGTTCTGATTGTCCATAATTAGGCCATGCTTTTCCAAATGCATGTAAATCCTATCCCTAAGAATTCTATTCAATATTTTCCCAACCACTGATGCGAGACTCACCAGTCTATAATTTCTATAATTTGTCGTTGTTTCCCTTCTTGAACACAGGAACAACATTAGCTCTTCACCAGTCCCCTGGGACCTCTCCAGTGGCTAGCGAGGATGTAAAGATCTTGGTCAAGTCCCCTGCAATCTTGTTTCTTGTCTCTCTCAATAACGTGGGGTAGATACCACCAGGCCCTAGGGATTTATCCACCTTTATGCTCTTCAAGATACCCAACACCTCTTTCTTGATCTCAAAATGCCCTAGCATATTAGCATGCTCCACACAAATCTCACTATCCTCCATATCCTTCTCCTGGGTGAATACTGACGCAAAGTACTCATTTA
Source organism: Rhincodon typus (assembly GCF_021869965.1). NCBI lineage: Eukaryota > Metazoa > Chordata > Chondrichthyes > Orectolobiformes > Rhincodontidae > Rhincodon > Rhincodon typus. The sequence continues at coordinate 4,693,522 of NC_063360.1, forward strand.
GGATCTCACCCTTATCCTCTGCCTCTAAGATTAAGTTCCTCCCTCTATCCTTGAGTGAAAGGTGATTCAATTCTCTCTTGTTGGAAATGATAATTGCCTGACATTTGCATCATGCAAATGTTACTTGGCACTTATCAGCACACCTGGTTGATGTCCAGGTCTTGCTATCTGTGTATCTTGAGAGCAGCACACTACAATGGTGCAAACAGCAATCCATACACCAGTGGGTGATGGGCATGTATTTCTCTCGGGTCTCTTCACTGGGGCTAACATTAACCTCATCCTGCCCATTTAGCATTCCAATGTCACCTATTTTAATGAGTGTTTTGGCTTGTTTATTCCGGGTTTAAACACCTCTGTTCAAAAACAGTGAACAGAATTTCATACAAATGCATTCCCATGCCCGTTGTTAATGTCACACACTGTAAGATTGTGGATAATGGGGGACAGCGAATTGGCAGTGCTCTCCCGTTGACTTCAATGGTGAAAAGATGCACCATGAGCCATGGCTTTTTTTCCCAGGGAATTGGTGGCAGGATTGTAATGGCACTGGGCTGGCGATCCAAAGGCTTTGGAAGCATGGGTTCAAATCTCACTATTCAAGTAATAAAGCTGAAATTTAAATCTGGCCTGTCAATGAGTATGAAATGATCCAAAAGCCATTCTGAGCCAAGACTGGGCCACTCAACTGAATCAAGCCATTCCAACCTTATAACTTATCTACCTACAAGAGTGACTGTAGCCATTCAAGAAAACAGCCTACAGTCTACCACCCTCTTACAGGGAATTAGGGATGGACAATAAATGCTACCAAAACTTGTTGGTCTTCTAGAGCAAGGAGTTGACCTTGACCGAATATTGCAGACTGACACATTCCAAAGTACAGGACTACGTGCTGAGGGACGCACTAAAGCTTGGGGCAGCTATCACCAAGGCGCAGTGGGGAAAGAGCACTGTCTAAGGTCTTCCTGCTGAAGGTAAATGAGAGTCTCTTCAGTTATCAGACCCTCCCGGTGCCTCAAATCTATGTAAATATAGTTTTGCATGTGTAAGAGAGGTCTTTGGTTTTTCGGATAGAGTCAAACTCCAACGTTTGTTTGTTTCCTTGATGTGCTACTGTACAAAATAGAACTCCGTTTGTGACTATATACATAGATGTTTTTATGAATAAAGTATATTTTTGAAATGAAAAAAATGCTGGCCTAACCATCCATGTTAACTTCATGAAAGAATAATCAATTTACATGAATTTTACAGCAATACAAGAGTCTATATTTATCCCATTGACACTCATTATAGCAAGAGAGGAACTCACACTTGAGCCTACTCATGGTGCTGTGACCCATCTTTTAACTGAAGCTCAGGAGATAAATTCCCATCTTGAGCAGTCACTTTCCCACATCAAATTACACCTTCTGGCCTTGACCTGGTCACAGACTCATCATCACCTCACAGGGAACAGACAAACATTGGGTTCCTCACAAGAAAAGTGCTGGGATGGAGGGGGTGGCCAGTGTAACCGGCTCCCCACTGCCTCCTTACCTATGTTACCCGAAGTATAGTACTGCATGCCAAACAGTGTCAGTCTCCTGGGGATCTGACTGCCAGTGCTGACTGAGGTGCTCGTGATGCAGAGCACTAGACGGTGGCACAAACCCATGTGGTCTCAGATTTTCTCAGCCAATAGGCAATGGGAATGGGTCCCAAAGTGCTACATTGTTCTGCCTTTCCCAAGATAATACAACATCATCAGACTGACCTTTGCCAACAGAGGCAATATAATGGCTAAAGAGTGTTCATGACTGTGATCCCAATGCACTCGCTATTAATTGCAATCAGCTAGATTTTCAACTGCCGTGTTTATTTCCCTCATTAATGGTTCACTGGCAAAATTGTGGGAAGGCGAAATTTCTGCTGACGATTGCTAAGATTGGGAAGCACGGATAAAGCTGAGTCTTGTGCTTTCTTTTCTTTCTGAAACAGGAAGCTCATCTTCCAGCTTTTCTTGACCATGTTGAAGACCAAATAGCCCAAATATCAAATCGAGAAAGACAATTTGGGACTCACGCTGAGTGTCCCTCAGGGTCGAGCTTTGTCGTGAGAAGAGTCCTTTTGTTGAGGAGGGAAGCCACTTTCTCAGGGTCACTGCTGTCCACAGCTTGTAACAGCTTCTCATCATACTTACTCCAGTCCTGGTTCTGAAAAAATTAAAGAAAGGTTTGAATTTCTACAGCCCCTATCACAACCGCAGAACACCACAATTAACCACTTTTGAAACACAGGGCAGGATTTTTGGGCCCTGTTGAGGTCTGGAAGGAAGGCAGACAGGAGGGGAAATTCCAGCTCAATACAAGATCCTATGCTTCTGTTTTGGGCCTGAAACTTTCTTTCAGTAATGAAGTGAATAGGCTATATATCAGGATTTTTGACTGGATTTGATTTATTACTGTTACAAGTACCTAGGTACAGTGAAAAGTTCTGTTTTGTGTGCAGTCAGGCAGATCATAACACACAAAGTGCATTAGGATAATAGAACAGAGCGAAGAATACAATGTTACAGCCAGTATAGTTGGACTGTTCCCCAACACTGTTCCTACATTTGCCCATTTTAGTCATGGAATGATTGAAGCCGACAATTTTGACCACCACAATGAGACAGGTAACCAATTAGACATTAAGAGTCTTGCTAAAGGACAAGAATTTTCTGTTTTGAACTCCAATTTCCTAACAAAAGAACCAGAACCCGGAGTAGGCATTTCAATGTGATCATGGCTGATCTGATTGTGTTCTCTACTCCATTTTCCTGCTTTTATCCACAACTCCTGCAATCCACTCTCGTGTTCCCTGATTTCCTTGTCAGAAATTTGTCAATCTCATCCTTGAATATAGTCAACAGCCCAGCCTTCACTGCTCTTGGGGGGAAGAGAATTCCAAACACTAACAAATCACAGAGAAAAAAAACTTTTCCTTTCAGTCTTAAATGGGAGATCCCTAAATTTTTAAACCACGTGCTCCGGTTCAAGAAGTAACAATGGGCATACCAGGCATACATTGTGACAAACAGGGAAGCACAGTGATTGGAGCAAGGTGGTGGCAGTGGTAATATAATAAAGTCACTGCACTAGTAATTCTCCACGCTAGTGTCTTGGGGAAATGGGTTTAAATCACATCATGCAAATTGTAAAATTCCAATTCAATAACTATCTGAATAAAAAGCTGGCCTCATGGCAACCACATCATCATGTTCAATTGTCATTAAGAATCCATCTGGTCACTAATGTCACTTAGGGAAGGAAATCTACCATCCTTACCTTGTCTGGCCTACAATGGGATTGTCTTGTAACAGCACTCTGGGCAAGTAGTGATGGGTAATAAATGATAGCATAGATAGTGACACCAACATTGCATGAAGCAACTTTCTTTAAAGAAAAGCCCCACAAGGTGAAACACCCTGACAGTATTATTGTTTTTGAGCCTGACATTTCTGCCAATCTTTAGGATTTTTCTGAAAAGTAAGCAAAGGTGTCCAAAGAACCTTTGTTAGGAACAATTACATTGTTAATACGACGATGATTTTTCTCCTAGGGGAATGGCTGCAGCGTCCTGGAGATTTATCCTAGATCTCTGCAGACTCCAGCTCAATCCAGATACTACGTGCCTGCTTTGGACCTGAGACTTTCTTTCAGTAATGGAGTAAGCAGGGTATATATATCAGGATTTTTGATTTGATTTGATTTATTATCATCACATGTATCTAGGTACGGTGAAAAGTTTTGCTTTGCATGCAATATAGACAGATCATACCATACAAAGTGCATTAGAGTAACAGAACAGAGCGAGAAATACAATGTTACGGCTGCAGAGAAGGCACACAAAGAGAGAGATTAACATTTAAATTTAAAATTTGAGACCATCTATTTAGAAGTCAAATAACAAAAGGGAAGAAGCTGTTCCTGAATCTGTTGATATGTATGTTTAAGCTTTTATATCTTCTGCCTGATGGAAGAGATTATAATCGGTGTGGGAGATGTCTTTGGTTATGGCGGCTGCAAGAATTATATTTGCGGTCAATAGATGGTAGATGGACTGGGCTGTGTTCACAATTCTCTGTAGTTTCCTACTGTCCTGGGCAGAGCAGTTGCTATACCAAACCGTGATGCATCCAGACAGAATGCTTTCTATGGTGCATCTATAAAAACCTATATAAAATAAAGGAGGCCTTAGGAATGGGAGACATGACCATGTAATGAGCACTTTTTGGTCTCTTTTGTGTTCTGATAGCTCTTCTAACGTAGTGGCTATGTTTTGCTATACACTTGATCCAAAATCATCAACTTAAGGAGGGCACCTGCTTATAGCTATTAAGAGGAATTTGATGCTGGTGATGTTGTCAGACTTAGCATACTCTTAACAAAGTCTTATCTCTGCTATTTTGATCAGCTTTCAGGTAGTGGCACTCACCTGAGTCAGAAGGGTGAGTATTCAAATCTCACTTCAGACACTTATAGAATTAAAATTTAAGCTGATGCTCCAGTTTGGAGTTGCGTTGTTGGTGGGCTTTCAGATGAACGTTACACCCCATTCACCTTCTATGGATAATATTAAATACTCAATGGCACTACGGTAAGTTCTTGTTTAGAGTTATAGTTGAGTTACCGAAAACTGTGATTTTAAGTAAAGTGACTTCAAATGAATTATAGGCTCCTACAGGAATGAATGTTACAGGCTGAGTTAAGTTCCATTGGACATTTACACAAACATACAAACAAGGAAGAAAATTAGGTCTGATCCCTGCACCACGCCCCCACCTCACCCCCGATAATCTTTCATTCCCTTGGTAATCATAGAGTCCCGACAGCGTGGAAGCAGGCCATTCAGCCCATCAAGTCCACACTGACCCTTCAAACAGCATCCCACCCAAACCCAAACCCCTACCCTATCCCTCTAATCCTGTATTTCCCATTGCCAATCCACCTAACCTGCACATCTTTGGACTGTAGGAAGAAACTGGAGCACCCAGAGGAAATCCACGCAGACACAGGAAGAATATGAAAACTCCACACAGACAGAACCCAGGCCCCTGGTGCTATGAGGCAGCAGTGAGAACCACTGAGCCACCATGGTACATTATGGATCTATCTACCTCTGCCTTAAAAATATTTAAAGATTCTGTATATGCTACCGTTTGAGGAAGGGAATTCCATAGACTCACAACCCTATGTTAGAAAAAAAATCTTCATTTCTGTCTTAAATGGGTGACCCTTTATTTTTAAATCGTGTTCTACATTCTCCTAGAGAAGAAGCATCTCTTTGACATCCACCCAGTCAAGTGCCCTCAGGATCTCAAATCTTTCAATTAAATCAGCTCGGACTCTTCCAGACTCCAGAGAATACAGGCATATCCTATCTAGCCTTTCCTCATAAGGCAATCCACTCATTCCAGGTTTTGTCTAGAAAACCTTGTCTCAACTGCTTCCAACACATTAACATCCTTCCATGAGTCTGTTGGCCAGTACTGTACACAGTACTCTAGATATAATCTCACCAATGTCTTCTTTATAGTAGAAGCACAATCTCTCTACTCTTGCATTAAACCTCCTCCACAATAAGCCACAACATTCTATTAGTTTTCCTAATTTCTTGCTGTGTCTGCACACTAACTTTCTGTGGCTCATGCACTAGGATGCCCAGATCTTTCTGCATCTCAGATCTCTTCACCCTCTCACTATTTAGGTAATATACTGTTATTTTCTTTCTACTAAAATTGGCAATTTCACACATTCCCATGTTATACTCCATCTACCAGACTGTTGCCCACTCATGTAACCTATCCACATCCCCTTGTGGGCTCCTCCTCACAACTCACTACCTACCTATTTTTGTGTCACCAGCAAATTTAGCTACGAATGAACAAAAAAAAACTGAACAAGCTGAAATGATGTACTGTACCATAAGTACCATACGTGTGTAGTACTATGCAGTTCTATCTGGAGTAACTTAGAAACTAAAATGTATCACTAAGTGCAAAAAAATACTGTGGTTGGGCTCTATATGACAATACTGAGCAGAAAAAATGTTAAAGAATTATAAGTTTCAATACCATACACTACCAAATTTCCACATTTATAAATGAAATAATTTTCAGAATAAAACCAAATGACATATATGAAAAAGGTATATATAAATGTAAAGACAAATTCCCTGGTTTCAGATTGACCAGGCCACACCTAGTGGACAGTTTGGTTGGTGCAAGTAGCAGCTGAGTGCAAACTAAGAGTGCAAGAGGAATCAATTGAACATGTCCCTGTTGGTGGTAACAGGCACCAAAGATTGTGAAGGTGACAATAGAGAGTAAAAGAACAGGAGCAGAACTGACGACAGGGGCAGAGGGAAGAGGTGTACTGACCCCCATAGTACTGGGAAGCACATCATGTCCAGAGTGAGATGTGCAGGCCATAGAACAGGAAATCTGCGGAAAACAACATTATGGTGAATGTGGCAACACAGTGCAGATATATAATCCAAATTATTTGAGCAACATTAAAGTGAAATAACACTGACTGGGGCAAAGTTTAGCAGTAACTTATCGTATGTGGGTGTAGTTTATTTACATGGTGTCCTAACTAATTCTGGTCCCTAAATCAACACCACAAAAAGGACAGACTATCCAGTCATGATCACTGTGTCCTCTATCAGAGTTTCTCCTACAGAACCTGATGCTACATTATAATAGCTAATCCATTTCAAAGATGGGATATCCTGGAGATAGGCCTAAAGGTAATGTAACTATAATCTTACCAGAGCACGGGATTACAATCTCATTAAAGGTGCTTTAACCTAAGGGTCCTCATATCCCCAGGCAAGGAGAAAGGTAACCTCAGACAGGACAGGGATTGAACACACACTAGTAGTATCACTCTATTTCACAAATATTTCAGCCATCCAGACAACTGAGCTAAACCATCTCACAGAGTGGTACAGAAATGAAAATTTTTATTTTATTCATCTCAAGAGAGATTTGATCCGTGTAGGTAAGGGTTTTGAGTCTTAATGTCATGTCTAATGAAAGATCCCTGTAACATCACAAGGTACAGTGGGCAGAAACAGCAATTCCAACAGTATCTATCCGGTCAGATCTGGCAATCTATAGACAGTTCCCATCTGTTGTGTGGTTAAAACAAAAGTATAACAAACAGCATTTTTCATACATTTTTCATAAATCACTTTTACTTTTATTTTTCTTTACATGGAGGCATGTAAAACCATAGAGGGGTGCGGTTAGCTCAGTTGTTTAGATGGTTAGTATGTCGATCTGATGGATACCAGCAGCCCCGTTCAATCCCCATTCTGCCTGAGGTAGCCTTGGGTCCCTTCCCCTCACGCTGTCCTCTATAGTACAGTGACAGCACTTTGCTCCTGGCTCGCAAATAAACATAGCCAAGGACCCTCCTGCAGGCTCAAGGAGATGTAAAATCAGACTCATACAAAGCTGATTATTTTAAAAAAGTACTGACTGATTTGCTGTAGCAATACATTAAATGCTGAAGGTTCCCCAGTAGCGACCCGACAACACCTACAGTTCGTGAATGAGTGGGTTTTTAAAACGTGCTCATTCGAATGAATGCAATGCAGCATCAACGCTATTTAACGATAGCACAGTGTGAGCAGGATGAAAATATAAGGGAGAGAGAGAAAGCAAACATACTGACAGAGAGGCAGCACAGAGACAGATCCGTTTCATAACCGACTGCAGGTGTCTGATGGCCATGCAGCTCCTGATAGATACTGTCCCCTTCCTCAGAGAACGTCCTCCTGCTGCTGCTACCCCTCTCTGCCCAGCCAGGATCACAGAGTCCAGCCTCTCCTTCAGGAATACTGGTGGTTCCGTCTCCCTGGCACACTGCAGCCTGCTGCAGCATCAGACCCCATCCCCCAACAATCTAGCCCCTCTTCAAAACTGGGAGCTCACCGTTTGCTGAATATCACCGACAGCTCAGCAACCAGGCAGCCTTTGCTTTTCTCCAAGTGACAGCATTCAATGCTTCAAGATGTCAATCAACTCTGTACATCAATAAAACAGCAGGGAGCTGTGCAGGTTACAGTCAGATTCAGTCAAGTTTCTGTTAGTCAGCATGCTGGCAGCATGTGCAATACCTCTCTCTCTCTGAATTAGTACCCTTTACATATTAGCCATTTCAGATTAGTCAATTATTTCTTTATCTAATCTTCAGTTTGATCACACCTGAATTCTTCTCACTGGGAGATACGTAATGCTGCCCCCTGTCTCAGGTTCTGAATGTTTCAGGTGTATGTTGACTGATATCCTCCTGCCACGTGTTTTGTTTTCTCTCCCCCAGGAGAGATGAAGCCAGTGGTCTCCATGTGATTTCTCCTGACCGATCCGCATCTGTCTTTGTGACGAACAGTCCAGCAGCAAAGTCAAAACTCAGCAACGAGGAACATCCCAATGACGCTGGCACTGAGGTTAACTAAGCTCTGTCACAGCATTTGATGAGAACATAACTGCCTTGGCATCAAATTCTTTTGTCTGTTCATCTAACAAAGACTGGAGGCCGAGTTTTCTCATAATCCTGCCTGGAGACAGCGGCATCAGCAATGTAGGCAGCATGCAGGCTCCTGGGTCCATTCGCTCCAGACCTGCCGCTTCCTCCCTTCGTTCCATACCCTTTTCATCTTCTTCCTGTCAGGGTGGCAGACAATGTGACATTGTGGAGGAGGGCAGACAGAGTGGGGCTCGTCGCAAGGCAGCGACAGCCCAGCCTGGCAGCAGAGCCCGGGGCTCCTGGTGGTGCTCGGCCCAGAGCCAGGGGCTCCTGGTGGTGCTCGGCCCAGAGACAGGGCTCCTGGTGGTGCTCGGCCCAGAGCCCGGGACTCCTGGTGGTGGTCGGCCCAGAG
>NC_063360.1:4702447-4712185 GCF_021869965.1 Rhincodon typus
TCGGCCCAGAGCCCGGGACTCCTGGTGGTGGTCGGCCCAGAGCCCGGGACTCCTGGTGGTGGTCGGCCCAGAGCCCGGGACTCCTGGTGGTGGTTGGCCCAGAGCCAGGGGCTCCTGGTTGCAGAATGTGTGAGGGTGCAGTATGGCTCCAGGCGGTGGCGGTGGCGGTGGCAAGGTGAGCCCAGTGGCACCTGAGGACTGACGACTCCAACATTGGTGGGTCCAGCACAGGCTGCAGTGAGGCAATGGAGGTGAGGTGATGGTACAGGACTCATGGCACAGGCAGCGTAACAAGGAAGGACTTTCTTTCAGTTCTCTCATTTTATTCTTAAGATATTCAAAATGGCACTGGATTGTGGCAGCAGTTGAAGCTTTTCACTGTAAAATACAAGCGACAATAAATCAATCATAAAAAGTTAGAGGAAGTGGGAAAATGAGGGAGGGAATCCTCAAAGGCAATCACCAACTTAAAGAACTGCACAACATTTGCCTAACTCTTTCAGTCTCCAAGCCTTATCAAGGATCCCCATCAGTGTAGGAGCAATAAGCAGTTTGTAGCCCAAGAAAAGTTTTCTAAGGTTTGCATCATAGAATTATTTAGGACAGAGGAAAGGTCTTGCAACTCAGTAGTAATGGCCCTGCCTTTAGGTCAGGAGCTCTGGATTCAAGTCTCACGCAATAACATGTTGGCCATGGAAAGTCTGTCTTTGCAAAAACATCCATTAAAGAATCCCTACAGTACAAATAGAGGCCATTCAGCCCATCACATCTGCTCCAACCTTTTCAAGAACATCCCATCCTGTCCCCGTAACCCTGCATTTTCCATGACTAACCCACCTAGTCTGCACATTGCTGAACACTATGGGCAATTTAGCATGGCCAATTCACCTAACCTGCACGTCTTTGGACTGTGGGAGGAAACCAGAGCACCTGGAGGAAACCCCACGCAGACATAGGGAGAACACACAAACTCCACAAAGACAGTCACCCGAGGCTGGAATCAAACCCACATCACTGACACTGAGGTAGCAGTGCTAACCGCAGAGCCACCATGACGCCCATTAGCCTTACTCACCTTTATGTACTCCCTTCAAACATGGCATCAGATTCCCCCTTACAAAATTTATTGTCACATGTATCTTATTACAAAATGTAGTAAAAAGTGTTGTATGGTGTCACCACTCTTTGGCGCCATCTTAAAACACAGAAAAATACACCAAAACATTGAACTTGTTAAGTGCTCCGTCATGGGCCATAGGCCTGGTGGTCAGGCACAAGTCCCTTTTGCAACCGCCGCTGGAATGAAAGTCACCATTCTTCGGCACCATCTCGCCTTCACCGACGCCATTGCCGCTATCAGTCTTCATTGGACCTCGCCAACGCAGACACCACTGATGTCACTGGGTACCGCACGAGCCCAAACTCACCGCCACCTCTGTGCTGTACGTAGACGCTGCCAGGAACTCAAACTCGCTGTGTTGTTGGACCCAGTCTCTGCCACCAATGCCATCGCCGCAACCGAGCTTTTCACCGAGAGGTAAGTAAAATAAAATAGGACAGGAAAACAGAAACAAAACGAAAAGCGAACAGAGCGGACAAGCCCTGGGCTCAGGATCCTACCGGATCAGCCAATCAGCACCATCCTGTAGTATAAATTTTTCTGATGGTTTGAAATTTGGCATTCTTGCATTTGTCCTGAAGACTAAAAGATGAAAAGCTTCAGCAAAATGTCTCACTTTTCAACAATATTCAAATTATTTATGATGAGGTGACTGATTGTATTGAGTTTGCAGTTGCAGAGATAAGAGAATGTGATGGGCTTGGTACTGACCAGGTAAGAGCATTGACTTTCAAATCAATGTGTGATATCAATACACATTCAACACCCGAGAAACATGGTGTTTGGTTTTGACAAATTTCTGAACATTTGTACAATTCAGGAGTGAAATTGCTCTTGGCTGTAACACAAAAACGGGCACTAGGCATTGCCTAATGCAGATGGTTCATAGCAGGAGTGTCAGCCTTCACTGTCACACATTTGCCATTCTGAATGCTTGGCAGCTATTGTTAGACACAAAATGGTCTTGACCTTTTTTTTTAAATTTTGTTTAATAGCTCCAGAATGACAAAGTAATAGCTTCCTCTGCTCAGTTTGTTTTCATCGTTGATCACCATAACACTGATTATTTTTCTTTACTCCTTAATGCAATGTGGATACCACTGGCCAGACTGGCATTTGTTGACCATACCTAATTACCCTTTAACTGTGCAAGGTTCTCCTCAAAGGGTATTTAATAGACACCCACATTGCCGTGGAGCTGGAGCGACATGCAGAACAGGCAAGTAAGGATGGCAGATTTCCTTCCCTGAAGGGCATCAGTGAACCCAATGGAATAGTCAGTGTTACTGGGATTGGCTTCTGATTCCAGAATTATCAATTGAATTTAAAATACACCATCTGCCTTGCTGGGATTTAAATCTATGTCCACACAGTATTAGTTTGGACGTCCGGATGGCTAGCCCAGCAATCTGATCACATTGCAATTCAAACACATTCAATCTTCACAACAAAGTTTCATATCAAAAGTTTGGATGTTGTTTGACAAGGGAAGAGACAAGTGTCACCTGTTTCATGACTGCACATGGGAACAGCAGAAGGCTATTCAGCCCCTCAATTCTATTCCACATCATTCATTAAGTCAAGGCTGGTTTGTGTCTCATTTCCCTTTACTTAACCCTGAATAAATACACCAACATTCCCCTGAATCACCTACTTCCAGGGACACTAAATGTTTTAGGTTTTAGATCTTTCAGAGGAACCTTTGACAGTGGCTTTGTTGCCGGAACAATACAAAAACAAATTCTGAGAACAACACCAAGAACTCTTCTTTGCATTATTCAAGCTGGTCAAAGAATTTGACTCTGTAAATCATGAGGCTTTGTGGATTGTGTTCCAGAGATTTGGATTTCCGAGAAGCCATCGTGTTTGGTCCCCAACACAAACTCCACTCCCCAGTATTTTTTTGTTGTCTTTTTATTCATTCATGGGATGAGGTTGTCACGGACTGGGCCTACATTTTTTGCCCATCCCTAGTTAAGAGTCAACCAAACTGCTGTGGATCTGGATTCACATGTAGGCTAGACCAGGTAACAATGGCAGTTTCCTTCCTTAAAGGAATGAACCAGATGGGTTTTTCCAACAGTCAACAATGGATTCATGGTCATCATTAGACTCTTAATTCTAGATATTTGTTGAATTCAAATTCCACCATTTTCCATGGTGGGATTTGAACTCGGGTCCCCAGAACATTACCTGGGCCTCTGGATTAACGGTCCAGCAAAAATACCACTATTTCACCCAGGCTACTGCCTGAAGCTGAACCATATCATTTTCAACTTCCATGTAATTTTTGACATTGAGATAAGCTTTCAAACTACCTATGCAAACCATCAGCAAGACTGCTCTACTTGCACCTCTGAATCATTCAGAGATAGTAAGAACTGCAGATGCTGGAGTCAGAGATAACACAGTGTGGAGCTGGAGGAACATGTAAGGAGGAACATTTGAAGAAGGGTCCTGACCTGAAACGTCAACTTTCCTACTCCTCTGATGCTGCCTGACCTGCTGTGTTCTTCCAGCTCCACATTGTGTTACCTCTGAATCATTGCCTGATTTTGGAATTTTGGACTTTTGGATTTTGGAGAGAGCTCACCCTCTGCCGAAGCCTATATCTGTGCCTTTGTTACCTCTAAATTTGACTGTCATATTCCAATGCAGTCCTGGCTTATCTCTCAACTCCTAAAATTAAGTCCATACAAAATTCTACTGCCTGCGTCCTGTGCACAAAGTCTTATTCACTCAATACCTCTGTGCTTGCTGACCTGTATTGAGTTCCGCAAGGTTTCATTTGTAAAACACTGATCCTTGTTTACAGAACCCCTCATGGCTTCACCATTCCTGATTTCTGTAATTCTTCAAACCCCAGAGTTTTGCTAAATCTCATCTCTCCTCCCTATTCTAGCCTCTTGTGAATCCATAATTCTGATCCCTCCCACCATTGATGGCTGTGTGTTCAGTTCCCCAAGCTCTGGAATATACTCTCCAAACCACTCATGAACTCTCCTTTCTTCTAACACCCTCCTTAAAACCTACTTCGTTTAACCAAACTTTTTTGTCATCTGCCCTAATTTCTCCATACGTAGCTTGGTGTCAAATTTTGTTTGGTAGTGCTCCTGTGTGGTGCCTTGGGATGTTTTAGTCTATGAAAAGCACTCTATAAATGAACTACTGATGATATTTAAAGCTAGCCAGTAGATGTTCAAACAACAGATGGGAACACTTTGTTCTCATCTCCACAATTTGACACTCATTTGAAAGGTTATTCACAGAAAGAGGGATATCCTGGGATATACCTACAGAGTGTGTATTTGATAGCCCCACCAGGAGAAGGAGCAAGGAGTCCCATAACACATCAAAATCTTCACTATTTTACTGCTACTAATTCGCGTCCCTCAATCTGTCCATCTGAAGAATTTACGAAGCAACTTTCCACAGAGACGAGGAGGAAATTGTAATCCCATTTTGTTTCCTTTAATTGGTTGAAGTGAGGTAAGAATATATGTTAAAATTTTAAAAATTTGAAACCCGACCTCACCATTGTCCACTTTCCCACCAGCGTCCACTTTTAACAGGGAGGTTGGCAGAGTGAACAACTGACCAGTTCCCTATTTAAATTATTTATTATTAAAATTTTTATATTTAAATATGTTAATGAGGTTGTCTGCCTCACTTGGATTTAATGGCTGTGAGGAAGGTTAGAAAGGTCGGGTCAATCAGGTGCCTTTCCAGCTCTGCTTGTGGTCTGTGCTAATCTATCTTCTTCCTTTGATGTTTCTCCCACCATTGGCCATCACTCCAAAGCTTGAAAGCCTCTTTTTTCCTTCCAATAATGACTCACCCCTGCCCTGAGCAGACTCCCCACCCTGAAACACTATTGCCTGCTGACCAACGATGATACCTCCTCCTAGCCCTCCAAACAACTTGACTCTCTCTCCACTTACAAGTTGCAACCTAGAAACACAGGCCTTCCCACCCAACTGACAGCAAAACCTGGCCTACTCTCGGCCAAGAAATGGAGAAAAAGTACTCAAAAGAGCTTCAGCTGTTAAACTCACCGGAACTTCCATATTTAGTGGTACTTTCAGAGCGCTAGGACAGCCCCCTTCCCCGCCCCCATTCCTTATGTTCCTGAATAGTGAATTCTTTCTGCTAAAGGCTTACCGTGTCCCACTTGAGTCTATAAAAAGAAAAATTGCTGTCTGCATAAGGTTAGCTGCCAGCTGAAGAGCACAATGTACAAGATCATAACCTGCCAGATATTCTGAGAATGGGATATGCTCTTACCTCACTGCTCAATTATATATGTGAGCATGTTTAATAAACACCATATATGACTTATAAGTGGGTACAATATACATAATGCACATTATTGATGAAATAAGTTCTATATGCAGATGTTCATCTGTAAATAGGAACATCAAAATAAGTGCATATTTATTGTAGCAAAACATTCAGGTATACTCACAGAATTGATAGCAATAAAAATATTTTTTGTCATTTTTGACATGAAGTCATAAAATGAGGAAACAGAATGGAGAAGCTAAAGCTTGATCAAAGAGGAGGGTTTTATGGAGCATCTTAAAAGAGGAGGGAGAGGGGTCAATCGGGAATGAGGGGATTCCAGAGCATCAAGTCAAGGCAGCTAAAGAAATAACCACCATTGGGTGCAGGAATTACAATTGAGACCAGGACTGGAGGAGCACAGAGATCTCAAAGGCTGCTAAGTCTGGAGCAGATCACATAGAGAGAGTGAAGAGGGGCTGAGGCCGGGAAAGAATTTGAAAACAAAGGTGAGGATTATAAAATTAATCAGAAGATTAGCCAGTGAAGGTCAGCAAGCACAGGGATGATTGGTGATTGGAATTCAGACCGAGGAAGGTAGATCATCCATTTTTTACTTCAGACGGCTGTTGTCCAAGCTGCCTCCCATCTTTCACCCTACATAAACATGTGATTATCCAAAAAACCCTCATTATCCAAACAAAATAAATGACAATGTATATGCACATCTTTATGTTATATAACAGGTAAGACAGAAAGATGGAATTAAATGATAAACCAATCAAACTGAGACAGGGTGGACTGTATCTATACATGTTAAAAATACTTGGGAAATAGATAACAAAGACAATATGGTCTGGATATCACATCCCCCCACCAGGTGTATTTACAACAGGAGTTTGAGAAATGAAATGAGTGCCCAGTCCACTACCTTCCACTAAGCTCCGAGCTCACCACCATAATACAGAGCATAAGCAAGGGCTAAAACCACATTGGTAAAAAGTAGGGACCACTCTCTCCGCGACTCACTCGTCCGGTCCACACTCCCCACTCAGCCCACCACCCCGGCACCTTTCCCTGCAACCGCAGGAAGTGCTACATCTGCCCCTACACCTCCCCTCTCCCCTCCATTCGAGTCACCAAGCAAACCTTTCACATCAGACAGAGGTTCACCTGCACATCATCAATGTGGTCTATTGCATCCGCTGCTCCCAATGTGGTCTCCTCTACATCGGTGAGACCAAGCGGAGACTCGGAGACTGCTTTGTAGAGCACCCGCACTCTGTTTGTGAAAAACGACAACACCTTCCAGTCGCGAACCATTTCAACTCCCCCTCCCACTCCCTGGGTGACATGTCCATCCTGGGCCTCTTCCAGTGTCACAATGACGCCAGGTAGAAACTGGAGGAGCAGCATCTCATATTCCGTCTTGAGAGCTCACAACTCAATGATCTCAATGTGGACTTTACCAGTTTCAAAATCTCCCCACCACCAGCCTCATCCCATGACCAACCCAACCTCTCATCCCCGCCTCCTCGACCTGTCCATCTTCTCTCCCACCTATCCGCTCCTTCGACCTCACTGGCGAATCCCCACCACTCCCTACCTGCACTCACCTATCACAATCCCACCTACCTTCCCCAGCCCCACCCCTCCCCTATTTATTTCGGAGCTCTCTTCCCCCTCCCCCATTTCTGAAGAAGGGTCCCGACCCAAAATGTCAACTTTCCTGCTCCTCTGATGCCGCCTGGCCTGCTGTGTTCCTCCAGCTCCACACTGTGTTATCTCAGACTTCAGCATTAGCAGTTCTTACTATCTCTTGGTAAACGTTCAATTGTCTCTGCTAATACACAGCCCATGCCAATACAAACTGGACAGGACCTCAGTACAAAAAATAAGGCTGATGCATTTGCAACAATCTTCAGCCAGAAGTGCCAAGTGGATGACCCATCTCAGCTTCCTCCAACCGTCCCCAGTATCACTCATGCCAGTCTCCAGCCAATTTGATTCTCTCCACATGAAATCAAGAAACAGTTAGAGGCACTGTGTACTGCAAAGGCTAGAACTGAACATTGAACTGAAGCCTAGCTCTGCAGGGCTCCAGCTCAGATGTGCTCTCTTACCATTACTCCTCAGTATACAGTTGTGTTCAATAAGGCTGTTACTGTTCACTCAAAATAATGCAGCTCTCACATTATCATGTGATGAAAAAAGTGACCAGATCCTCAGAACCAGAGGTGATCAGGAAGATTAGAAACCATGAGGCTAACACAATGATCCAGACACAGAGGTGGGAAAATACCTTGTGAAGTTCAGCAGTGGCAGGTGCTAGCTAGCCTCAGAATTCAAGGTTTATCGCGAGACTGAATCACAGAATGGAAAAGCCCAGGCTGAAGATTCACTCCTCGTGACAGGCATTGCATTTGGTGTATTAGAGTAACAGATATACAGGTCACTAAAGGTAAAAGCAGAGTTGACATTTGAGTCTAGTGACTCTTCATCATTTGAAGCCTTCTGATGAAGAGTCACCAGACTTGAAATTTTAACTCTGCTTTCTCCCCACAGATGCTGCCAGACCTGCTGAGTTTTGCCAGCAATTTCTGTTTTTGTTTCAGCATCTCCAATTCCCTTAGTATCGCCCTGTAATGTCAGCCTGGATTTTCTGTTCAGGCCTCTAGTGTGGGACTTAGAGTACACAGAAGGTTCACCAGGATGTTGCCTGGTGTCCAGGGCATTGACTATGAGGAAAGGTTAAAAAGACTAGGATTGTTTTCACTGGAAAGATGGCAGCTGAGAGGAGATGTGATAGAGGTCTACAAAATTATGAGAGGCATAGATAGGGTGGATAGTCAGAGGCTTTTTCCCAGGGTTGAAGTTTCAATTACAAGGGGACACAGGATCAAGGTCAGTGGAGGAAAGTTTAAGGGAGATGTGCGAGGAAAGTTTTTCACGCAGAGAGTGGTAGCAGCCTGAAATGCACTACCAAAAGAGGTGGTGGAAAAGGGCACATTGAAGACATTTAAGAGGCACCTAGATGGGTACGTGAATAGGGAGGGAATAGAGGGATACGGATTGAAAAATGGCAGGTTTGTTTTTAGTTTAATTAGGGCATGATGGTCGGCACAGGCTTGGAGGGCCGAAGTATTGTGTCCAGGTCTGGTCGCCTCATTACAGGAAAGCTGTGGAAGCATTGGAAAAGGTGCAGAGGAGATTTACCAGGATGTTGCCTGGAATGGAGGGAAGGTCTTATGAGGAAAGGTTGAGAGAGCGAGGGCTTTTCTCTTTAGAACGACAAAGGATGAGAGGTGACTTGACAGGGGTGTACAAAATGATCAGAGGTATAGATAGAGTGGGCAGCCAGAGACTATTTCCTAGAGTGGAGGTCGCTATTATGAGGGGGCATAGTTTAAAAGTGAGTGGAGGTAGACATAGGGGAGACGTCAGAAGTAGGTTCTTCACTCATAGAGCGGTAGGGGCGTGGAATGCATTGCCGGAGAGGGTAGTGAAGTCAGCCTCATTAGGGGCATTTAAGCGGCTATTAGATAGGCACATGGATGATAGTATAAGGTAGGGGTGGAGCTTGTGTTTAGGGTAAAAGTTTGGCACAACATCCTGGGCCGAAAGGTCTATACTGTGCTGTACAGTTCTATGTTCTATGTTCTAAAGGTCTGTTCCTGGGCTGTATTTTTTCATTTGTTCATTTGTAACCCTTAAACGTCTGGCTCAGTAGTTGGAGTCTTACCAGCTAGCCACAGCTGACACCGATAGTAATAAAGTATTGTCGATAGGGGCACACTAGTCAACCACTGAAGTCTCCAAAACTAATTCCAAAAATATAGGTCCACCTGTTCACCAAATACAAAACATGAACTGCTAGTGTAGGTGGTCGCCATTTTTAAATGTTAAAATATGATTGGTAATTCATGTTAAGTTAATGTGAATCTTTGAAGTAATCAATAGTACAAACATACTTTTGATTACAATGACCGCATATTGAAACCTGCCAAATTCATTGTCTTCAGAACCCAACACAAAGAATTCATTAAACTCATTCTAAGTCACTCTGACCATGGCATCATTGTAAGGATCCCATTCTGGATCAGGTTTCACATTCAGAAATATCATACCAGACCATCAGAAATGGATAATTGTTCTTTTTGAATAATTTGATGACAGTTTATGAATTAACAGCATTCCGTAATTTGATAACAAAACATCAAGCAGAGCAGAACATAGTTCCATTCTTTTGTGAAGGTTCTTCCCCATGAAGTATGTACCTATTACGCTTGGTGTGAATATAATCTTCAAATGGCATGAGTAGGCTTGTATCAGAGATA
>NC_063360.1:4712585-4743316 GCF_021869965.1 Rhincodon typus
CAATAACTTAATTCCATTCTCATCCATCCAATCATCGCCTTGTGCACATATGAAAACCCCTAGATAGAACTTGTGGTTCAACATAGTTTTACATTTGAAAATAATCACTAATTTTAATTTCATTCCAGCAGCCCTGCAGGCTACTACCATTGTGAATCTTATCTCCTCATGTCCTGTTGTTTTCACTTGAACTGTTTTAGACATTTCCATTCTCCAGTTCAGTTCCCAGACATATCAAAAGTTGTGGAGATTTCAGCCATGTCGCCGATGCGACGTACTGGGTAATTTTGTTTTTACTACTGTCTGATGGCAAATCTCTCCACTCCGATAGAGTGGAAGTAAATCTGTATGTGTTTCTTTACATGTTTAACTTCCATTATTTGCTTTATTCAGGTACTGAGCTGGGAAAATCTGTAAGTGAATAGCCTTTCCTAAAATAAACACTTTCCCATTTTCTGAATTTACCCATTGGTTTAGATAACTCCTTCCGAGAGCTGAACCACACAATGCTGTCAACAGCAGAGATTGCAACCGGTCAAGTGGCCTACTTTCAGCTGCCTTGCCTACTCTAATTTAGCACAATTTAGCAGCAATGCTGCACATGTTAATGTGAATTATTGGTCATCATTGAGAGATTACAACAGTGTCCGGCAAACGCCTCAGTGCCCTATCAGCCGTATGCCTATAACTCTCATTCTTTTGACAGATTGGGTATGATTTAAGGTTGACCGTGGAATGACAGCTGATAGGGAACTAGGGTTAAGGGCAAGAGGCTACAAATTTACAGGAGGGTCCAGAGCTGAGACACCAGAGAACAGGGATCGAATTATTGTACCAGGAACCAAAAATCAAAAATCCAGTTGTTCATGGGGCTGTCCCTATGCAGAAGACAGGCAGAACACAGAGCAATGTGCTTTCACATCATACATCACTGTAGGTGGGCAACCTGTACAAATATCCTTCACGACATACCAAAATAAAACTCCAAAGTACACATCCTCATAAATACTCTTCTATTCATACAAGAAAGTTTTAAAAAGGACATGAGGGGCAACTTTTTTTTACGCAAAGAGTGGTTTGTGTGTGGAATGAACTGTCAGAGAAGTGTGGATGCACGTATAGTTACAACGTTTAAAAGATATTTGGATAAATACATGAATAGGAAAGGTTCAGAGGGATATGAGCTAAGTGCAGGCAAGTGAGACTAGTTTAGCTTGGGAACATGATTGGTGTGGACCAGTTAGACCGAAGGGTCTGCATGACTCAATGATTAATACTTCATTTTCCAATTGGAACATAAGGCACATGCAGCAGGCAATTACAGGTTACTGGCACAAGTTTTGTTTCAGTAGAACCAAATAAATCTTACATGGACATTAAACCTGTGTAATTAGCTAGTTGATATCTCACTAAATAATCCACTGGTCACTGCACTTGTAGACAACAGGGTTTACTGACTACATCAGTATTCCAAGTGGTTTAAAAGTATTTCTTAGTAAGGGAGCCATGTTCTAGAATACACAACTGATGACTGATTGTAAACATGATTGTCACGCAAGAGCAACAGGATAAAATTCATTGAGTACTGACAGAAAAGTTATGACTAACACTGTCTTAAATTTCTATTGGCTTTGCCTGCTTGTCACTCCAAACTGTACTTTTAAGGTTGATGCACAATGCTTGCATCTTGCAGGAAACATTGGTTTTGCACGGCATATTCCTTTCGGCTGAGCCTGTAGCTTAGGGAGTAACTGAGATTAATAGTATTACCACCACAAGTCAAGAACCAATACTGGGGTGTTCCTTAGTTGTGCAAGGGCAGGGTTAGGCTGGACACCAATGACCCACAATCCAATAACGTCCTACCCCATACTGATAAGCTCAAAAAGGTGATGAGCTGAAGGAAAAACCAAAGGCACGTACAGGCCTGACTCGTTTTGTATACCTCAAAATGCAAGAAAATGCAACGTGACCAGTACATCCATTTTCAAGTATGACAGGGCCTTTCTTTTACTAGTTTAAAAAGGTACCAATTATGAGATGATGACTAATTTTTAGTCAATGCTGTTGTTTCTCATTTTTAGTTTGGTAGTGAATCCTGATAACACCCTTCTGCTGTGCAGCTACATTTGCACTCACACACATTACCTTTGTATCTCTGCTATGGCTTTTTAATAACCCAACCATTTCAGACAATCTTCCTGAATTGTTTGATTCTTCCAGGCATCTCTATTCAACCAATCGCACCACCCCCAATCCCAGTATATCAATGCTGATCTGCCCCCATTGAATATAAAATACAATAGTAATGAAACTATGTGATCCATCAAGCCTGCTCTGCCCTTCTATTGTCCTTTTCAATCACAATTCCCTTTCCTCTACGTTTCTCAACCACCAGACTTCAAATGTAAGAATTTGTCTGCCTTTTGAAAGTTGTGCTGCACCTATAAAGTAATAAAGGCTTTCATTTATACATCATAAATCATGGACCTCTGTTCTACCTATAGCATATGAATCACAGCAGTTCAAAAGGGCAGCTTGCGACCACCTTCTCAAGGGCAGCTAGGGATAGGCAATATGCCAATGAATGAATAAAAATAAAATCACCTGTCGCAACATCAAGACTCCCAATGTCCATTTGAAATAGTTTTGAAGTGGAGTTGTGCTTGCAATGCAGGAAACTTTACAGCCAATTTTCCCGCAGTGGGGTCCTGCCAACAGGAGTGGGATAGTGACCAGTTAACTTGCGTCTCTAATGTAACCAGAGGAATAAATATTAGAGAGCAGGTGGGGTATCAGTTTAACATCTCATCTGAAAGATAGTACCGCCAACAATGTGGCATTCCTCTAATATTGCACTGAAATGTCAGTCTAGATTTTGTGTTCACATTTCTGGACTTGACTTAATAACTTAATTCATTCAACTCAGAAAGAACATTGTCACCCACTGACCCACTTGGGGCAGATATTTGGTCACCTTTGCCTGTTTCAAGCAGAGGGCATTGTGCAGCTATCTCACATTCATCATTTCTAATGTGTTCCCAACTAAACAAAATCGCTTTTTCCCATAACAAACATGCAATAAGTTCCTGGGCTGTGTTTTCTAATAAAAACCTGTTAGCTGCCTTGAGATGGAAAGGCCCAAAAAGTCTATCACAAACTCATAACAGATACTCCTCCCAGTAAGTGAAGAACATTTTCACTTCATTACAGCTCACCACTTCCTGTCACCCACTGTGCTCCCACCCTCGGTCTCGCCTCTTCTCTCCTGAGCCTTCACTCATAGTAAGGTTTCAGAACAGGAAAGTAGTGAGTGGGAGGCTTGGGAGACAGTTGCTGAGTGGGAGAGTGGACAGAAACCAAGAGCAGGATGGTTGGGTGTGGGGAAATGGTGAATGAAAGAGTTGGTGAAGGATGGAACAAGCGAATTGTGGAGAGGTAAAACAAGGAGAAGAGCCGGGAGGGTGAGGGAAAGGGCAACAGGGAGTGGGAAGATTGGGATGGGGGAAAACAGATGGGGAGGGGGGAAGAAGACAGCAGAAGTGTTGGGGGAGGGAGAAACAGTTTGTTTTTAAAAAATCACTGAGCACCTGCAGTAAACATGCTAAGATGAAAATGGACGCATGGCCCTTTGGGTGACATTGTGAATAACTGTGCTGAAACAAAAATATGCTAACAACAGCAGATACTTGTCCAATTAGATGTTTTCTTCTTTCCCGATTTGGCAGCACACTTCAGAATGGAAATTTACATGTATTGCCTTCCATGTAAGGAGGTCAGTGGACAGGTTTCTAGACCACTGTGCTCCATCTGCGTACAACTTTGCAGGTTTTAGTTTTCTGGATTGTCCTTCATCTACTTCAGATCAGTTTGATTTAAGTTGTACAACGATGTCTCTCTGTTCTGGATTAGGGCTCCCTTTGGCCAAAGGTAGTTCACTGCCATTTCTTTCAGCTGTTTCAATTCTTCAAATTTTCTTGACTACTTTATTTCTGACCATCACCCCGTTCATTTCTCATCTCCCCACATCCTCCTCCACTGACGATAGAAGAAGATTTGTTTCCATGGTGATAGCCAGTCTGTAATACCTAGTCATTTAAATTGTTTTTCTCTGTGCTACTCTTTGGGTGTTGGTAGCTAGAAAGATTCACCATCAGTGGCGATAGTGAATATTATAAGTGACTCATTGTGGATTCACACCTACTGTCCTATTGCTTCAAGCTACCCATGTAAATCTATTTGCTACCTTTTACTATGGTTTTGAAACTGCACTTTGTACTGAGCTAGGTCAGGTATGAGTTACACTGACACTTCACTTCAGGCTGATATGAGTCAGGCTGACAGGATTAAGGTCTTGTGCAGTTCTCTCTCACTGTCTGTCGACTAGCCAGAAAGATTGTGCATCCGAGACATCTCTTACCTGACATTTTACAAGGCACCATATTACAGTGCCATCTTAGGGATAAAGGTACAGATTCTTCACAAATTCTTAGGAAAAAAATTTAGAAAAGTAAAGAAATAAAAAGTCCAGCATTACATATTAAGGCATGGTGGGGGAGGAGTAAAAACTATTATACCTTAGGCCTAATGAGGCCCCTAACTGATTAATTATGAGGCTCAATCGATTTCCACTGCCATAAACCAGCGGACTGTGCCAGGCATGCTAGAACACAGAATGTTTTTAAAAATGTTCCTTTGAAAAGGTGGAAAGAAAAGGGACAGGGTTTGGGGTCATCAACTGAGGGTACTCTGTGAGCACTACAGCATCTCCCATTGTCACCCCAATTTGTTCCCAACAGGCAGGAACAGTAATTAAGGTTTTGGAATAGATTTGTAGCTCGGGTTGTGGGTGTTGAGGTTGGTTGGCTCGCCGACCTGGTTCCTTGTTCCGCAGACATTTCATTACCCTGCTGGGTGACATCATCAGTGCAGCCTCCGATGAAGCGCTGTTGTGTTTTCCTGCCTGTTATTTAAACTCTGGTGTCCGTTGAGCTGGATTACCTCACTTCCAGTTTTCATTTGCAATGGAGTATATATGGGGTCAAGCTCTGTGTTTGTTGATGGCTGTCTTAGTGGAGAACCAGGCCTCTAGGAATTCTTGTGCTTGTCTCTGCTTCCTCTTCCTTGGTGAATCTGATCCCAGTGAGGGTGTTGTTTATTAGTTAGTGTGTCTCCTTTAGTTTGGTCCGTTTAATAATGATGAAGGTGTCGTCCACGTATCGTATCCATAGTGAAAACATCATAATCCTACCAGCAGACAAAGGGCGCATGACGGTAATACTAAACAAACAGGACTATCTCTCCAAAGCACAGACACTGCTAGCCGACAAAAACACATGCCAGCAAGTGCAGATAGACCCGACACCACAACGAGGCAACAAGATTCTCAACACACTAAAGAGACTCAAACAGACCAGACAAATGAACAAAACAGACTACCTAAGAATGAAACCTGAAAGAACTAACACCCCTGATTCTATGGCCTCCCAAAGGTATACAAACCAGATGTACCCCTCAGACCCATAGTCTCCCTGTCAGGCATGCCATCACATAGATTAGCCAAGGACTTATAAAGGAAACTAGAGCACCTCATCAGCAAGTCACCCCATTCAATCCACTCAGCCCAAGAGTTCCTCAATTCCATCAAGGACATAAGAATAGACGATGACAAGACTATGGTATCATTTGATGTCACTGCCCTATTCACATCGATAGACATACCACTAGCAAGAGAAACACTGGCAACACTACTAAAACACTAACAAGACCCAAGTGACACCACCTCCACCGACAACATGCTGAAGCTATTGGACCCATGCCTCACCACCCACTTCACCCTTAACAGCCAAATATATGAACAGATCAACGGGGCACCCATGGGATGACCTATCTCCAGGCTAATAGCTGAAGTGGTGATGCAGAGACTCGAAAGCATGTCCCTTCCGCTAATCCAACCAAAACTATGGATATGATATGTGGACGACACCTTCATCATTATTAAACGGACCAAACTAGAGGAGACACACGAACTAATAAACAACACCCTCACTGGGATCAGATTCACCAAGGAAGAAGAAAAGAACAAAGAGCTCCCATTCCTGGATGTCATGGTGGAACGCAGGACCAATGGGGAATTCCTAACAAAGGTATACAGGAAAGTCACTCACACTGACCAAGTACTGAATTTCAACAGCAACCAGCCTAACACACACAAACAAAGTTGCGCGAGAACATTATTTAAACGGGCAACAGCACACTGCAGCAAAACAGAACTACGCCAAAAAGAAGAAGTGTACCTCTTCCAAGTATTCAAAGACAATGGATACCTGAAAAACTGAGTCAGAAGATGCCTCTTACACAAACAACACCAGGAAGATACTGCACACCGCGACACACTCATCACACTACCTTCCATCAAGCACACATCTGAACTGACCACAAGACTCCTATGACCACTGGGCATCAGAGTAGCACACAAACCCACATCAACCCTACGACAACTGCTAACCCGAACTAAAGACCCACTACCCACTATGGACAGGACCAATGTCATATACAAAATTCCCTGCAAAGACCGCGACAAACGTTACATTGGACAGACAGGAAGGAAATTAGCCACAAGAGTACACGAACATCAACTGGCAACAAAAAGACACGACTAATACTCACTCATCTCCATCCACATGGATAAGGAAAACCATCAGTTCAATTGGGACAACACCAGGATCCTGGGACAGGTGAAGCAGAGACAAGCATGGAAATTCCTAGAGGCCTGGTTCTCCACTAAGAAAGCCATCAACAAACACATCGAGCTAGACCCCACATACACTCCATTGCAAAGGAAAACGGAAGTGAGGTAACCTAGCCCAACGGACACCAGAGTTTAAATAACAGGCGGGAAAATACAACAGCGCTTCATCAGAGGCTGCACTGATGGTGTTATCTAGCAGGGTAATGAAACGTCTGCAGAACAATGAACCAGCTTGGTGAGCCAACAACTACAACAGGAAAAGTAGGTGCTCTCAACAACTCAGGGCATGGTTGGAAACATGGGACGAGCATATCATAGGAATTACAGAGACGCGGCTCAGGAATGGATAGGACTGGCAGCTTAATATTCCAGGGTATACATGCTATAGGAAGGATAGAAAGGGGGGCAAGAGTGGAAGGGGAGTGACATTTTTGATTAGGGATAACATTACGCCTGTTCTTACGGAGGACATTTCTGAGAGTATATCCAGAAAAGTTATTTGGGTGGAACTGAGAAATGAGAAAGTGATTATCACCTTGTGGGATTATACCATAGACGGCCCCAGTACTCAGCAGGAAATTGAAAAACAAATTTGTAAGGAGGTCTCAGTTAACTGTGAGAATAATAGGGTGGTTATGGTAGGGGATTTTAACTGGACTGCCATAGTGTTAAGG
Source organism: Rhincodon typus (assembly GCF_021869965.1). Taxonomy (NCBI): domain Eukaryota; kingdom Metazoa; phylum Chordata; class Chondrichthyes; order Orectolobiformes; family Rhincodontidae; genus Rhincodon; species Rhincodon typus. The sequence goes on from NC_063360.1 coordinate 4,720,011, forward strand.
GCTTGGATGGAGAGGAATTTGTTAAGTGCGTACAAGAAAATTTTCTGATTCAGTATGTGGATGTACATATTAGAGAAGGTGCAAAACTTGACCTACTCTTGGGAAATAAAGTAGGGCAGGTGACTGAGGTGTCAGTGGGGGAGCAATTTTGGGCCAATGACCATACTTCTATTAGTTTTAAAATAGTAATGGAAAAGGATAGACCGGATCTAAAAGTTAAAGTTCTAAATTGGAGGAAGACCAATTTTGACGGTATGAGGCAAAAATTTTCAAAAGTTGATTGGAGCAGATATTTGCAGGTAAAGGGACAGCTGGAAAATGGGAAGCATTCAAAAATGAGATGACGAGAGTCCAGGGACAGTATGTTCCTGTTCGGGCGAAGGGCAAGGCTAGTAGGTTTTGGGAATGCTGGATGACAAGAGAAATTGAGGAAAAAGAAGAAAGCATATGTCAGGGATAGACAGCAGGGATCGTGTGAATCCCTAGAAGAGTATAAAATCAGTAGGAGTATACTGAAGAGGGAAACCAGGAGATGCAAAAAGGGGACATGAGATGGCTTTGGCAAATAGGGTTAAGGAGAATCCAAAGGGATTCTACAAATACATTAAAGACAAAAGAGTAACTAGGGACAGAATAGGGTCCCTTAAAGATCAGCAAGACTGCCTATGTGTGGAACTGCAGGAGATGGGGAAGATAATAAATGAGTATTTTGCATCAGTGTTTACTGTTGAGAAGGATATGGAAGATAAAGAACGTAAGGAAATAAATAGCGACATCTGGAAAAATGTCCATATTACAGAGGAGGTGGTGCTGGACATTTTAAAATTCATAAAAGTGGATAAATTCCCGGAATCTGATCAGGTGTACCCTGGAATGCTGTGGGAAGCTGGGGAAGAGATTGCTGGGCCCCTTGCTAAAATATTTGCATCATCGATAGCCACAAGTGAGGTGCCAGAAGACTGGAGGTTGGCTAATGTGGTGCCACTAGTTAAGAAAGATGGTAAGGAAAGGCCAGTGAGCCTGACATTGGTGGTGGGCAAGATGTTGGAGGAAATCCTGAGGGACAGGATTTACTTGTAAGTGGAAAGACCAGAACTAATTAGGAATAGTTAACATAGCTTTGTGCGTGGGAAATCATATCTCACTGATGTAGTTGAGTTTTTTGAAGAAGTAGCAAAGAAGACTGATGAAGGTAGAGTGGCAGACATGACCTAAATGGACTTCACTAAGGCATTCAACAAGGTTCTGTGGTTAGCAAGGTTAGATTTCATGGAATACAGGGAGAACTAGCCATTCGGATACAGAACTGTCTCAAAGGAAGAAGACAGAGGGTGGTAGTGGTGGGTTGATTTTCAGAATGGAGACACCTGATCAGCAGTTTGCCACAAGGATTGGTGTTGAGTACACTGTATTTCATCGTTTATATAAATTATTTGGATGTGAATGTAGAAGTATGGTTAGTAAGTTTGCACATGACTCCAAAATTGGAGGTGTAGTGTACAGCGAAGAAGGTAATCTCAGAGTACAACAAAATCTTGATCAGATGGGCCATTGGGCTGTGGAGTGGCATATGAGTTTATATAGATAAATGTGAGGTGCTGTATTTTGGAAAGGCAAATCAGGGCAGGGCTTATACACTTAATGGTAAGGTCCTGGGGAGCATCACTGAACAAAGAGACCTTGGAGTGCAGGTCCATAGTTCCTTGAAAGTGGAGTCGCAGGTAGACAGGATAGAGAAGGCAGCATTTGGTATGGTTGCCTCTATTGGTCAGTGAGTTAAGTATAGGAGTTGGGAGGTCATATTGTGACTGTACAGGACATTGGTTAGGCCACTATTGGAATACTGCATACAATTCTGATCTCCCTGCTACAGGAAGGATGTTGGGAAACTTGGAAGGGTTCAGAAAATATTTACAAGGACGTTGCCAGGGATGGAGGATTTGAGCTATAGGAAGAGTCTGAATAGGCTGAGGCTATTTTTCCCTGGAGCGTTGGAGCTGAGGGGTAACCTTGTAGAGGTTTATAAAATCATGAGGGGCATGGATAGAGTAAATAGCCAAGGTCTTTTCCCCAGGGTGGGGGAGTTCAAAACTCAAGGTCACAGGTTTAAGGTGAGAGGGCAAAGATTTAAAAGAGACCCAAGGGGCATTTTTTTCACACAGTGGGTGGTATGTGTGTATGGATTGAGCTGCCACAGGAAGTGGTGGAGGCTGGTACAATACAACATTTAAAAGGCATCTGGTTGGGTACATGAACAGGAAGCATTTAGAGGGATACGGGCCAAATGCTGGAAAACGGGACTAGATTTACTTAGGACATCTGATTGGCATGGACAAGTTGAACCAAACGGTCTGTTTCCATGCTATATATCTCTATGACTCTATAATTACTCTCAAGAGTGCAGCATAATGGGAACAGAAAGTGAGCTTATGCCAGCACTGCAGCTGGTATTAACTCTATAGTCAGTACAGAAGTAATTTACATCGTGTCATGTTTAACCCTCCTGTGAATTGTCGCTCCTTTCCGACAGATGGTAAGCTTAGAGGGTGATCAAACTCACTTCACTTTTCTTGAATTTCACTTTTAAACTCTTCATTTTCAGTCTTTTATGGTCCTGATTTCAGAGTGCAGTGAGCTGGCAGGAGAGGAAAGAAACAAATAATCAGTGCCAAAAAAAATTTAAATCACTCTTAGAAATGTGAACAGTGTCGCAGTTAATAGCTCAGCTTATCCTCAACTACACTTTCTGTATATATTTTATACAGAAGATGGCAACTACTAAAGATATCAATTACTGTGTCATACACAGGGAATCAATTACTCTGTAATACGCAGAAAGCATTAACTCAAATTTGCAGAAGATATTCCTTGCTCTGTAATATATACAAGGAGCCAATTACTTTGTCACCCTTTGTGAACCCCCAAATGTACACATTCCCTTGTTGGTAGCCTCCTGAACAACCCAATCGGCTTTGAACATCCCAACAGTCTCATCAATCTATCTAAATCTTCATCTTTCTACCTTACCATATCTGCGGATCCAGGTATATCAAAGTAAACATGCCACACACATTAGTCCATTGCCCACCCACACAATGTTGCAGACTGTCAATGAACACCACCTCCCCCCCACAATATTACACTACTTTCTTCAACGTTCGATGTCTATCCCTTTAAATATTGAGTGGACCTTGTTCACAATTGTTGTCCCCTCAGCATCCCAGCATGATGTATTCTATCCCCACAACTGAGTTTCACAGCTTCCCTCCAACACCAGTGGCCCCCGATAATCCCCCCTTGATATTTCTTGATGTTTATTATCCCAGGACTGGCTGTAGCCCACCCCCTTGATTGACATAGCCAGACAGCCTTGAACAATAAGTGACCAGACCCCTGACTGATATCTGTGCAGTTCCCCATCTGTCTTCCTGTGACTCCCTGGACCTGCAGGGCTGACTGTGACCCATTCCGCGATTGTAGGGGCACGGATCTCTGACCATGACTGCCGCAAGCAGCAGACTGACCATGCCCAAACTCCTGGATTGATAGTGGAACCTGACTTCACTTACTGTGCTGGGACATCCTGACTGAAGGGTATCTCCCTTGACTTGGCCGAGGATTACTCCCCTTCAAACTTGAGGAATGCAGTTTGCTTGCAGCACATGTGTTTTTGCTTCTTACACTGCTGACACATGGTGCAAGTGTAACATTGGCATAGCACTGTTCCGTACAGCAATTTGACTGATGACTGCTTAATAAAGTTTGCCCCTCACCATGCAAAGGGTTCTACAGGGCTTATTTGGTCTTAATAGAGAGGAAAACCACTTCCTGGTCAAACTAGAAGAAGCTCTAATTTTGAACAAGAAACTCTTTACTGCATGTTAGCAACTAGTTACCGGTTACATTAATATAATAGACATTGTTACAGAGGTTATGAGGGCAAACAGACGTTGAGCCTCGCTCCTTCAAGATCTAAAGCTGTTTTACCCAAAGTCCCTATCATGATGTTACCAGCTGACAATGATATTGAATAGAGATAGCAAGAACTGCAGATGCTGGAGTCACAGATAACACAGTGTGGAGCCGGAGGAACACAACAGGCCAGGCAGCAGAATAACCCAGATTTCAGACTGAAACCCAGCTTGATACAGCATAAGTTTTATTTTTTGCAGTTTGGCCAATGTAGTGGTCCATCACTTAACGTATTTATATGAGGCTGCAATGTTTCCTAGTGTAGAGGTTGTCACATTCGCTTAACACACGAAAGGTCTCCAGTTCATTCCTGGGTGGAAGCATTATATGGGTGGCACAGTGGCTCAGTGGTTAGCACTGCTGCCTCACAGCACCAGGGACCTGGGTTTGATTCCAGCCTTAGGTACCTATCTGTGTGGAGTTTGCACATTCTCCCCATGTCTGTGTGGGTGTACTCTGGTTTGCTCCCACAGTCCAAAGGTGTGCAGGGGAGGTGGATTGGCTTTGCTAATTTTCCCATTGCGCCCAGGGATGGTTGGGTTAGACAAGGGAATAATAAGGGTAGGGGAATGGGTCTGGGTGGGATGCTCTTTGGAGAGATGGTGTGGACTTGTTGGGCCGAATGGCCTGTTTCGGCACTGTAGGGATTCTATGATTCATTTCACAAAAGAACACAATGCTATATATAAATAAGTCAAGTTAGAAAGCCTTCAATACAAACGTAAAAGGAAATATTCAATCCTTTATTCCCCAGCAATAACATTTACCATCATTCAATCCTGATAAAGTATCACTCTGATCTTAACATTTTAATTTGTTAACCAACTGACTCTTTCTGGTAATTATTCTTGGAATTATGAAGTGGCTCAAGATCTCTTTTCATCTCTAATAGTCTGGATACTACTTTCCAATTCTGCTCGCCTGCAGATTTTATCAATTCTCATAGTCTGAAGACTTCTAAAAGCTGAAAAAAAAAACTGCCGTTCTTCTTGGACCTGACCTATTGTTTCTATATCAGAATACTCCAAATTGTGGACATTGAGTAATTAACTTGCTGGGTAACTGATGGAATAATCACACTTAAATCACATGAATTTTGGGAGAAGTTTTTTTTTAATTCACTCTCAAAATGACATTTTGATCCCTGTAAAAAGAAAATTCACCTTCACAAAAGTGAAAACTAAAATCTATTTTCCTCCACTTTCAAATGTACTATGAACCTACATCATAAAATGGTATCGTTGCAGTGGGTGATGCTTATGGCTCTCCTCAGTATTAACCCTCTCAGACCCACATACAACATCACCTCTCCCCAGTTTGTTTTTTCTCTTTGTTAATGTTGTACATTTTTGTACATACAGAATTACTTGCTAGTAATTGTGTATATGGTGGTATGTTTACCATGACCCCCATCTCCGTCCAGGTCTGACTTTACTTTTTATTCTTTCACAGGATGTGGGTGTCACTGGCTAGCCAGTATTTATTGACCATCCCTAGCTGCCCTTGAGAAGCTGATGGTGAGCTGTCTTCTGAACTGCTGCAGTCCATGTGCTGTAGTTAGGCAATTCCAGAATTTTGACCCAGCGACAGTGAAGTAGTGGCGATATATTTCCAAGTCAGGATGGTGAGTGGCCTGGAGCGGAAGTTGCAGGTGGTGGTGTTCCCAAGTATCTGCTAACTTTAACTTTCTAGATGGAAGTGGTCATGGTGTCTAAGTGTCTTTGGTGAATATCTGCAATGCATCATGTAAATAGTACACTCTGCTGCTACCGAGCGTTGGTGGTGGAGGGAGTGGATGTGGTGCCAATCAATCAGGCTGCTTTTTCGTAGATGGGGTGTCAAGTTTCTTGAGTTTGTTGGAGCTGCATCCATCCAGGCAAGTGGGGCATATTCCTTCACACTCTTGACTTGTGCCTTGTAGATGATGGGCAGACTTTGGGGAGTCAGGAGCTGAGTTACCCACTGCAGCATTCCTAGCCTCTAACCTCCTCTTGTAGGCACTGTATTTATATAGAGAATCCAGTTTAGTTTCTGGTCAATGGCAACCCCCCAGAACATTGATAGTGGGGGAATTCAGTGATGGTAATACCATTGAATGTCAAGGGGTAGTGGTTAGATTGTCTTTTATTGGAGACAGTCATTGCCTGACATTTGTATGTGCAAATGTTGCTTGTTACTTGTCAGCCCAAGCCTGGATATTTCCCAGATCTTGTTGCATTTGAACATGGACTGCTTCAGTATTTGAGGAATCGTGAATGGTACTGAACATTGCTCAATCATCGGTGAGCAACTGCATCTCTGACCTCATGATGGAGGGAAGGTCATTGATGAAGCAGCTGAAGATGGTTGGGCCTAGGACACTACCCTGAGGAATTCCTGCAGAGATGTTCGGGATCTGTTACGACTGACCTTCAACCGCCAGCTATTTTTCTATGTGCTGGTATGACTCCAATCCGCGGAGAGTTTGCCCCTGATAACCATTGATTCCAGTTTTGCTAGGGTTCTTAAAGCCACACACAGTCAAATAAAGTCTTGATGTCAAGGACTGGCACTCTAACCTCACCTCTGGAATTCAGTTCTTTTGTCCAAGGCTGCAATGAGGTCAGGAGCTGAGTGGCCCTGGTGGAGCCCAAACTGAGCATCACTAAGCAGGTTATTGCTGAGCAGGTGCTGCTTGTTGGCACTGTTGATAACAGCTTCTATCACTTCACTGATGATCGAGAGTAGGCTGATGGGGCAGTAATTAGCCGTGTTGGATTAATCCTGCTTTTTCTATATTGGGCATACCTGCAAAATTCTCCATATTGTGGAGTAGAAGCCATGATATAGCTGAACTGGAAGAGCTTGGTGAGGCAAGCAGCAAGTCCTGGAGCACAAAACTTCAGTACCATTGCCAGAATGTTGTCAGGGCCTGTATTCCTTGCAGTATCCAGTGCCTCCAACTGTTTCTTCATATCACTTGGAGTGAATTGAATTAGCTGGATGTCTTGGAGGGCTCACCCAGATGGCCATATGGGTAGAACACAGGAATAAGAAAGGTGTAATCACTATGATGGGATTATACTCTAGGCTTCCCATTAGCCAGCAGGGTGATAGAGGAACAGATGTGTTAGCAAATCATGGAAAGATGTAACAATATTGTAGAGGGTGATTTTAACTTCCCCAAGTTCCAGGGACTTAGATGGAGCAGAATTTTTTAGGTGCACCCAAGAAGATTTCTTGAAACAGTACATCAATTATCTGACTATGGAAGGGGTCGTCCTGCATCTTGTATTGTATTGGTGAATGAGCCTGGTGAGGTATTGAAGTTTCAGTGGGGGAGCATTTTGGGAACAGTGATCATAATTCTGTATGTTTTTAAGACCGTTATTGATAAGGATAAGACTTGTTCTCGGATGAAAATGCTAAACTGAGGGAAGGCTAATTTCGACAGTATTAGGCAGGAACTGGAGAAATTAGATTGGCGGTGGCTGTTTGAGGGTAAATCCACATCTGACATATGGAAGTCTTTTAAAGTAATGTGTTCTTCTGAGGATGAAAGATAAGGATGGCAACATTCAGGAACCTTGAATGACAAGACATATTGAAAGATTAGTCAAAAAGAAAAAGGTTTAGGGAACAGGAAAGAACCTAAACAAGGAATTAGGCTAAAATGCCTTTGCCAAGTAGGATTAAGGAGAATCCCTAGGCATTTTATATGTATATTACGAATAAGAGGCTTGCTAGGGAAAGGGTAGGTCCACTCAAGGACAAAGGAGGGAATTTATGCATGAAGCCAGAGGAAGTGGGAGAGGTTCTTAATTAGTATTTATTCATTGGGATTCATCAAAAAGAAGGACATGATGATGGTAAAATTAGGGAGAAGTATGTTGATATTCTAGAGCATGTCGATATTAAGAAGGACGTAGTGTTCAGAGTCTTGAAAAACATTAAGATAGGTAAATCCTCTGGGCCTGATGGGATTTATCCCAGGATAGGGAGGGAGGCAGGAGAGATTTCTGGGGTTTTGACAGAGATCTTTGTATTCTCTTTAGCCACAGGAGAGGTCCTAGAAGACTGAAAAATATCCAATGTTGTTGCTTTGTTTAAGAAGGGCAACAGGGATAATCCAGGAAATCATAAGTCAGTGAGCCTCACGTCAGTGGTAAGGAAAAACTATTGGAGAAGATCTTAGGGACAAGCTTTACTTGCATTTGGGAAAGGATGGACTTATTATGATAGTCAACATGGCTTTGTGCAGGGAGGTTCTGTATAACAAATTTGATTGAGCTTTTTGAGGAAGTGTCAAAGATGATTGATGAGGATAGAGCAGTTGATGTTGTCTACATAGACTTTACTAAAGTATTGGACAAAGTCCCTTGGGTAGGCTGATCCACAAAATGAAGTCACATGGAATCCATGGTGAGTTGGTAAGTTGGATACAAAATTGACTTGGTCATAGAAGACAGAAGGTAGTTGTGGGTGGTTATTTTTTTAACTGGGGATCTGTGATCAGTGGTGTTCCACAAGGATTAGTGCTAGGACGTCTGTTATTTGTAATGTGTATAAATGGTTTGAATGAAAATATAGGTGGTCCGATTAGTAAGTTTGTAGATGACATGAAAATTAGTGGAGTTGTGGATAATGTGGAAGATTGACAAAGGACACAGCAGATTATAGATCAGTTGGAAATATGAATGGAGAAATGTCAGATGGTGTTTAATGTGGACAAGTATGAAGTCATACATGATACAAATGATACATGTACATGTACATATCATGTACAAAGGAACAGTCAACTGCTGGAGGAAGATCTTGTGGGACGAGGGTGGCAGAGCTTTCTTCAAGGGTGCCTGGGCCAACGTGCTCAGAGGCATGGGTGGTGCTTTTGTGCTGGTCTTGTACGATGAATTCAAGAAGTTTGTCTAAATGGTCACAGATGTTAATGTTATGTGAACCAGTGTTGTACTTGTAACATATCTGGTACATTCATGGACTGTTAAGTTACACCTATTTATGGGGACCCATCTGGTATCTTCTGGTTTGGGTTATGAAATGACCACAATCATTCTCTAAACTTATTGCTGCATCTAAATTGCTTCATCCAACTGATGTTTTTAAATTACTGTAACTAAAGAAAAAAAGAGAAAAAAAAAATAGGTGGCACAGTGGCTCAGTGGTTAGCACTGCAGCCTCACAGCATCAGGGACCCGCGTTCGATTCCACCCTCGGGCGACTGTCTGCGTGGATTTTGCACATTCTCCCCATGTCTGCGTGGGTTTCCTCCGGGTGCTCCAGTTTCCTCCCACAGTCCAAAGATGTGCACGTTGGGTAGATTGGCCATGCTAAATTGCCTGTAGTGTTCAGGGGTGTGTGGGTTATAGGAAGATGGGTCTGGGCGGGATGCTCTGAGGGTCGGTGTGGACTTGTTGGCCAAAGGGCCTGTTTCCACGCTGTAGGGATTCTATGATTTTGGGAGGACAAATCCAAGAGGAAAGTAAACAGTAAATGGCAGGACCAAAAGGAGCACTGATTTACAGAGAGATCTTGGGGTGCAAGTCCATAGCTCCCTGAAAGTCACAACACAGCACAGGCTTTAAGAACCCTAGCAAAACTGGAATCAATGGCTATCAGGGGCAAATTCTCCACTGATTGGAGTCATACCTGGCACATAGAAAAATAGCTGGTGAAGAAGGTACAGCATGTTTGCCTTCATCAGTCCAGGCACTGAGTATAAAAGTTGGCAACTCATGTTGCAGCTGTATAAACTTTAGTTGGGCCACATTTGGAGTATTGTGGGCAGTTCTGGTTGCCACACGACAGGAAGAAGGTACAGGTTTTGGAGTGGGTGCAGAAGAGGTTTACCAGGATGTTGCCTAGAATAGAGTGTATTAGCTATAAGGAGAGGTTGGACAAACTTGGATTGTTTTTGTGACAGCATCAGAGGCTAAGGGATAACCTGATAGAAGTTTATAAAATTATGAAAGGCATGGGTAGGCTTGATAGTCTGAGTCTGTTTCCAAGGATGGAAATGTCAAATACTAGGGGACACAGGTTTAAAGTGAGAGGGGGAAAGTTTCAAGGAGAGTGTGAGGCAAGGTTTTATGCAGAGGGTGGTAGGTGCCTGGAATGTGCTGCCAGGGGAAGTGGTAGAAGCAGATACAATAACAACCTTTAAGAGGCATTTAGACGAACACATGAACAGGTAGAGGATAGAGGGATACAGACCATGTGCAAGTAGATGGGATGTTTATAATAGCGTCATGATCGGCACAAACATGATGGCGGTGGGTGGGGCGGGGGGGAAGGTGGCTGCTGAAGGGCCTGTTCCTATGTTACACTGTTCTATGTTCCAGAACAACCCTTTCCTCCAAAGACTTCATGACTACCTGCTACAACTGTGTGCTAGTTTTTTTTTTGTTTCATGCGCAAGTATCTCCGAGTCCCTTTGTTTGCAGCTTTCTGCAGCTTTCCTCCATTTGGATAATACCGTTCTTTTGTTCTCCCTTCCAAATGAACAACTTCACATTTTCCCACATTATTGGTCATTTGCTAACTTCTTGCCTACCCACTTAACCGATCAGTATCTCTCTATAAACTGTTTGTGTCCCTCTCGCAACTTGCCTTTCCACCTAGATTTGCTTTGTCTGCAAATTTGGCTACAGTACATATGCCTCCAAGTCCTTTATATTGTAAACAGTCCCAGAGGAAACCTACTGGTCACATGTTGCCAACCCAAAAAAAACGAGCCCATAATTCCCAAATGCAGTTTCTTGCCCATTTGCCAATTCTATATCCACACCAATACGCTACCTCAAACACCATGGCTTAACTTTTAGTGAAGTACCTTGTCGAACACCTTCTGCAAATCCAAATCCAACACATCTCCTGGTTCCCCTTTATTCACTGTAGTTGAGATTTCCTTGAAAACTCTCATAAATTAGTCATACACAATTTCCCTTTCAGGAGGCCATGCTGACTCTGCTTGATTAGGTTCTGGGTTTCCAAATGTGCTGCTATTACTTCCTTAATAATTGGTTCCAACATGTTTTCCAACAATAGATGTTAGGCTAATCGGTTTTGCCTCCCTCTCTTTTTGAATAGGGGTATCACATAGGCAATTTTCCAATTCTCCAGAATCCAAGGACTTTTGGAAAATTACAACCAATGCATCGACTATTTCTATAGCAACTTAGAACATAGAACAGGATAGCGCAGGAAGAACATAGAACAGGATAGCGCAGGAACAGGTCGTTCAGCCCACAATGTTGTGCCAAACATGATGCCAAATTAAACTAATCCCTTCTGCCTGCACTTGGTCCATATCCCTCCATTCCTTGCACATTCATGTGTTTATCTAAAAGTCCTCTAAACGCCCTTATTGTATCCGGCTCCACCAACACCCCTCGCAGCACGTTCCAGACTTCTACCACTCTCTGTAAAAAAAACTAGCCCCTCACAACTTCTTTGAACTTTCCCTCTCTCACCTTAAAACACGTCTCCTAGTTTTAGGCATTTCAAATCAGGGAAAAAGATTCTGACTGTCAACACTGTCTATAGTTTTATAGACTTCTATCAAGTTTTCCGTCAGCCTCTTGCCACTTCAGAGAAAACTACCCGAGTTTATCTAGCCTCTTTTAGGATTCTAGGATGCAAGCCATCAGGGCCAGGGGAATTATCTGCCTTTAGCCCCATTAGTTTGTCTGATACTACTTCTCTCTGGGTGTGTATGGTACTTAATTTCTCCCTGATATTCATCCAGCATAAAGACTAATGTAATGGATCTGTTTAACTCCTGTGCCATTTCCTTGTTCCCCTTAACTGTCTCCCCAGATTCATTTTTTAAGGGGCCTATGTTCACTTTGACTCTCTCTTCTTTACATATATTGAAAGCAGCTCTTATCAGTTTTTATATTCCTCAGTTTGCTTTTGTAGTTTATTTTTCTCTCTCTTTACTGGCTTTTCAGTCCTCCCTTGTTGAATTCTGAATTTATGGCTGTCTTTAGAGCTATCACTGACTTTTGCCTCCTTATAAAAAGATTGACCAACTCCTGTTCCTCTATATTTCATTCAATTTGGAATGTGTGCCAAATTACACACAACTTTGTCAAAAAGTAACATTTGATCTCATCATGTTTAGCCAAGTAAGGTAATTCTGTTGAAAATCTGGTAAGACACTGCTTTCCCTCCTCTTTGTCTTGGATCCATTCACTTACAGCATGTCACTAAAGAAGACACGAGTATATGTTAATGTTCAATATATGGAGGTGGTGAGAAGCTGAAAGGAGCTGGCTGCCTGCACGCCACCTGCCATCTTAATAAAATATTGAACAAAGCCCAGCAAGGAGACGGTGCAGGGTCACAGTTTCACTCCATTATTAAATTGGAAAACAGTCACACAGACTTAGTCCCTCCAATGATGCTTATCTTGAACACTTAATCCCTTTAGAGGAAGTGGGGGGGACAGGACAGGGTATGGGCACACATCTGGGATAGTATGGTGAGCCCCTTGGGAGTTTGTGTCTTGATGGACCAGATATGCTGAAGCAAGTAAACCCTCAATGGCCTGCAATTTCCAAGGATTGGAGAGGGCGGGAAGCATAAAGGTCGAAGGCCTAGCACTTCTGGAGTGTTAAGGCAAAGCAAGATTGTTCAACTCAAGAGCTGAATTTCTGGCCCCTCATCTCCAAGGAACAGATTACTTACACGAATGTTTCAACATTTAAATGTCCACTCAGTTTTCTCCTGTACTTATTCTTCATTAAAAGTCTCATTGTCTGTAATCTATATTCTACTTACTCATTATTCTGCATATAAATTTATTAACCTTAGCCTGTAACTCCCTGCAATTGTGTGCCCATATCTATCCCTAAAATGCGAAGCAAGTCAGCGCATTAAGAAAACCCAGTCAGAACAACAACAGTGAAAGAACTCTTTCAGTAAATGTAAATGACTGAACATGCCTCAGGCTAAGGAATTTATACCTCCCTTATCTGAGATCAACAACATTCCCTCCTGAATTAAATATCCACAGGTAAAACTCACCAATGGTTCAAACTCGCAACAAGGCTTCTATACGTGTGTTGATAATGTGTGGTAATTCCAGAGTAGTCCTCAAAAAAATGAGCACATTTCAATAGTCTTGTCTTTTACCTTCGTTAAATTATAACTGTTGGCATATCACCTCAAGTCATTTGTGTAAACTGATACCCACTAACGACTGGCAAGTGACGCACCAATCAGGCTGAAAGGAAACACACTAAATGTGGTTATTTGATTATAGCCTGAGGCTGGGGTGGGACTGAATGAGCTCGATTGCCGGGTACTTTGAACAAGATGTGCATTTAATGGGTGCAGATCTGGATCATAGAAAATAATCATAAAAAAATTCAACTCTTCCTTTCTGACTTTGTTCATTATTTTCAAAACCCGACCTTCCCTTTCTCTGTTCTTCCAGTCCTACCGCTGAATTACCTGCCAGAATCAAGGTATCTGTCCTCCTCCAATTATTCTGAGAGGCTGACTTTAATCACACCAGCAACAGTGGTCAGGTGTCTATTGTCACTTTTATTTAACAAATAAAGAGTAATATGTGCAGTATGTCGTCACGCTCTGGTGCCATTTGAGTTACAGAGGATATTAAAATATAACTAGAATATAACTAAAAACAGAGTTCTTCCTTATTGTGCTCCACTCAACATTGGGGGTGTCTTCTCAACAGAATCCGTGCTCACCAAAGCCCCCACATCACAGTCCATTCCAGGAGCACCTACCATGTCACCGCTACTTCCACTGGTCTGCCAGGAGTACCAATTTGGGCCTATTGCATTGCTGCAGCTGAAGCCCAACATCCTGACTCAGACCCTGCCCTGCTGTCGCCGCCATCTTGAAAGCTGGTGCCGCTGCCACCACCTCGAGTCTTGTGCTAGTGGGCCTACCAATGTCGAAGTCGCCACGCTCTGGCACCACTGCTCGCTGCTGGGCTGACCGCGAGCACCCTACGGGGGCTTGCTCTCCTCTGCGCTGGGATCACTCTCCCTGAGGAGCCAACTCTTGCTGCCACAGTCGCACATGCTCCCTGCCAAAGATGCCAAAAAAGCTTTTAAAGAGAAAAAAAAAGTTAAAAAGAAAACAGCAAAGTAAAAAGTAAAAAACAACGTAGAAAGCAGGAAGAAACCAACGAGTAACTGCTACTCCACCAACATCTTGGACAGAGAGTAATACAGCATGGAAACAGGCCCTTCGGTCCACCTCGTCAATGGTGACCAGTTTTCCTAAACTGAACTAGACCCATTTGTGTGCATTTGGCCCATATTCCTCTAAACCTTGGAGATAGTAGGAACTATCGATGCTGGAATCTGAGATAACAAGATGTGGAGCTGGATGAACACAGCAGGCCAGGCAGCATCAGAGGAGCAGGAAAACTGACGTTTCGGGTCTGGACCCTCCTTCAAAAATGGGGGAGGGGAAGGGGGCTCTGAAATAAATAGAGAGAAGGGGAGGCGGTGATAGAAGGTGGATAAAGGAGCAGATAGGTGGAGAGAAGACGGACAGCTCTAGGAGGTGGGGATGAAGCTAGTAGAGGTGAGTGTAGGTAGGAAGTGGGGGTGGAGGTGGGGGTGGGGGTTCATCAGTGAGGTGGGAGGGGCGGATAGGTGGGGGAGAAGATGGACAGGTCAAGGAGGCGGGGACGAGAGTGGGGTCTGGTCTTGGGATGAGGTCGGGGTTGGGGAGATTTTGAAGCTCGTAAAGTCCACATTGAGACCATTAGGTTGTAGGGTTCCAAGGCGGAATATGAGGTGCTGTTCCTCCAGTTTTCGGGTGGCATTGTTGTGACACTGGAGGAGGCCCAGCATGGACATGTCGCCCAGGGAGTGGGAGGGAGAGTTGAAGTGGTTCGCAACTGGGAGGTGTAGTCATTTGTCGCGAACCGAGCGTAGGTGTTTCAAAGGGGTCTCCAAGCCTCCGCTTGGTTTCCCCAATGTAGAGGAGGCCACATCAGGAACAGCGGATACACTAGACCACATTTGCAGATCTGCAGGTGAACATCTGTTTAATGTGGAAGGTTTTCTTGGGGCCTGGGATGGAGGTGAGGGGGGAGGTGTAGGGGCAGGAGTAGCACTTCCTGCAGTTGCAGGGAAAGGTGTCGGGCGTGTTGGGGCTCGTGGGGAATGTGGAGCGGACAAGGAAGTCGCGGAAAGAGCGGTCCCTCCGGAAGGCAGATAAGGGTGGGGAGGGAAATATATCCTTTGTAGTGAGGTCAGATTGCATGTGGTGGAAGTGGCAGAGAATGATGCGTTGAATCCGGAGGTTAATGGGGTGATACGTGAGGACAAGGGGAATTCTGTCTTTGTTTTTATTGCAGGGAGGGGGTGTGAGGGCTGAGGTGCAGGAAAAGCAAGAGATGCAGTCAAGGGCGTTTTCAACCACTGTGGGGGGGAAATTGCAGTCCTTGAAAAAGGAGGACATCTGGGATGTCCGGGAGTGGAACGCCTCATCTTGGGAACAGATGCGGCGGAGGCAGAGGAATTGGGAAGAGGGGATCGGATTCTTGCAGGAAGGTGGGTGAGAGGAGGTGGAGTCTAGGTAGCTGTGGGAGTCGGTGGGCTTGAAATAGATATCAGTTTCCAGGTGGTTACCAGAGGTGGAGACAGAGAGGTCCAGGAAGGAGAGAGAGGTATCAGAGATTGTCCAGGTGAACTTAAGGTGCACCTCAGCCCTCACACCCCCTCCCCGCAAGAAAAACAAAGACAGAATTCCCCTTGTCCTCACGTATCACCCCATTAACCTCTGGATTCAATGCATCATTCTCCGCCACTTCCACCACATGCAATCTGACCCCACTACGAAGGATATATTTCCCTCCCCACCCTTATCTGCCTTCTGGAGGGACCGCTCTCTCCGCGACTCCCTCGTCTGCTCCACAATCCCCACTAGCCCCCTACACCTGGCACCTTTCCCTGCAACCGCAGGAAGTGCTACTCCTACCCCGACAACTCCCCCCTCACCTCCATCCCAGGCCCCAAGAAAACCTACCACATTAAACAGATATTCACCTGCACATCTGCTAATGTGGTATATCGTATCTGCTGTTTCCGATGTGGCCTCCTCTACATCGAGGAGACCAAGCGGAGGCTTGGAGACCCCTTTGTGGAACACCTACGCTCGGTTCGCAACAAACGACAACATCTCCCAGTCACAAACCACTTCAACTCCCCCTCCCACTCCCTGGACAACATGTCCTGGGACTCCTCCAGTATCATAACGACACCACCCGAAAACTGGAGGAACAGCACCTCATATTCCGCCTTGGAACCCTACAACCCAATGGTCTCAATGTAGACTTTACGCGCTTCAAAATCTCGCCAGCCCCAACCTCATCCCAAGACCAGGCCCCACTCTCGTCCCCGCCTCCTTGACCTGTCCGTCTTCTCTCCCACCTATCTGCTCCTCCCACCTCACTGATCAACCCCCACCCCCACTTCCTACCTATACTGACCTCTACTAGCTTTATCCCCACCTCCTTGACCTGTCCGTCTTCCCTCCCACCTATCCACCCCTCCCTCCTCACTGACCAACCCCCATCCCAACTCCCTACCTACACTCACCTCTACTAGCTTCATCCCCGCCTCCTTGACCTGTCCATCTTCCCTCCCACCTATCCGCCCCTCCCTCCTCACTGACCAACGCCCATCCCAACTCCCTACCTACACTCACCTCTACTAGCTTCATCCCCGCCTCCTTGACCTGTCCATCTTCCCTTCCACCTATCCACCCCTCCCTCCTCACTGACCAACCCCCATCCCAACTCCCTACCTACACTCACCTGTACTGGCTTCATCCCCGCCTCCTTGACCTGTCCATCTTCTCTCCACCTATCTGCTCCACTATCCACCTTCTATCACTGCCTCCCCATCTCTCTATTTGTTTCAGAGCCCCCTTCCCCTACCCCATTTCTGAAGAAGGGTCCAGACCCGAAACGTCAGCTTTCCTTCTCCTCTGATGCTGCCTGGCCTGCTGTGTTCATCCAGTTCCACACCTTGTTTCTTCTAAACCGTTCCTAGCCACATACCTGTACAAATTTCTTTTAAATGTTAAAATTGTACCTAACTCCAACACTTCCTCTGGCAACTCATTCCAAATATGCACAACCCTCTGTGTGAAAAAGTTGCTCCTTAGGTCGCTTTTATCTTTCTCCTCTCATCTTAAACTTATGCCCTCTAGTTCTGGACTCCCCTACCCTGGGGAAAAGAGTTTGATTATTCACCTTATCTATGCCCCTCATGATTTTGTAAACCTCTATAGGGTCACCCCTCAGCCTCCTATGCTCAGGAAAAAAGACCCAGTCTATCCATATAACTCAAACCTTCCAGTCTCTGTAACATCCTTATAATTTTTTTTTGCATCTTTTCCAATTTAATATCATTCTTCCTAAAGCAGGGCAACCAGAATTGTACGCAGTACTCCAAATGTGGCCTTACCAATGTCTTCTGTAGCAGGAACATAACGTCCCAACTTGTGTACTCAATGTTCTGACCAACAATGGCAAGCATACCAAATGCTGTCTTCATCATCTTGTCTACCTGTGATTCCACTTTCAAGGAATTATGTACCTGAACTCCTAGGTGTCTCTTTTCAACAACATTCCCCAGGGCCCTGCTATCAATTGTGTAAATCCTGCCGTGCTTTGTCTTACCAAATTGCAACATCTCGCACTTATCTGAATTAAACTCTATCTGCTATTCCCTGGCCCACTTGATCAAGATCCCATTGTACTCTTAGATAACTTTCTTCAATGCCCACAATACCACCAATTTTGGTGTCATCTGCAAACTAACTAACCATGCCTCCTATATTCTCATGCAAATCATTTATATAAATGACAAGCAGAAGACCCAGCACCTAACCTTGTGGCACACTGCTGCTCACAGGCCTCCAGTTTAAATAACAACATCTGCTGCCACCCTCTGTCTCTTACCGTCAAACCAATTTTGTACCTAATTTTGTTGATGTCCAACTCTGGAATGTCCACCCTTGACTTTCCTCCTATCTATCCCTCTCTCCTCCTTTAAAACTCTCCATACAGCTGACTGTTTATTAAGATGTTTGCCACTTATCCTCTATCTTATGTGGCTAGGATTTTGATTCTAACATTTAAGATGTTTTACATGAATGTTGCTGTAAAAATGTAAATTGTTGCTATCTTTTTTAGTTCACTTGAATTAAATGTTGACATCCCGCACAGGGAGGGTAAGGACAGGGGCAGCCAATCAAGTGGAAATGTACCTCCACCTGCGCATCACTGCTCTCACATCTCTGTTCATTTCCCACTGTGTTCAGGTCTTCTCTACCCTTCTTTCTATCTGTTTGCTGCAGGTTCCATTCTATCTCCCTCTATGCATTGGAAACCAAGCAGTGGCAGTGCCAATTTCTAAACAGTGGTTTCACCCTCCCACCTCCTTCCACCCTCATTTCCCTGGGTAGCCAAAGACACCTGCCTGAATCAGCAAGATCCTCACAAATTCGGATGAATACAGTCCCGTCACAAAGTTAAGACGTGGTTCCAATGTAGTAGATAGCAGGGTCCTCACTTTGTGACAAAGCAAACTTTCAGGACAAAGCTGCCCACTTGATTGGCACTACATTCTCAGGCATTCACATCCTCCACCACCAACATTTAGTCGCAGCAGTGTGTACCATCTACAATGTACCCTGCAGAAATTCATCAAAGCTCCTCAGACAGCACCTCTCAAACACACGACCATTTCCATCTAGAAGGATAAGGGCAGCAGATACATGGAAATACCATCACCCGCAAGCTTCCCTCCGAGCCACTTACCATCCTGAATTGGAAATATATCACCATTCCTTCAGTGTCACTGGGTTAAAATCCTGGAATTCCCTCCCAAACGGCATTGTGGGTCAACCTACAGCACATGGATTGCAGCGGTTCAAGAAGGCAGCTCACCACCACCTTCTCAAGGGCACCTAGAGGCAGGCAATAAAATGCTGATTCGGCCAGCAACGCCCAATTCTCATGAGTGAATGAAACAAAAAGAGCTGCTTCTCTGAGTAAGATTGAGCAGAACAGCAGCTAAAGCAGGAAAGGGTAAGTGTTAGCAATACTTAATTGTGGAGCCCGTAAAGAAGTTTTCCCCTGTACCCTGCTCTGCTAAAGGTTGCAACCAGCTGGCTAGGTTAGACTTAGAAGAATTCATCAATATCTTCAAAAATTATTTTTTGTAAGAAACGCCTGCAGCTGGCATCTGGTTGTTAATTATATTCTTACAGTACATTTTTGCCACCAAACTTTCTTATAATATTACTTTACAGAGCTTACAACTATTAAGTGGTGCAGGATTAACCACAGAAATTCTTTGGCAGACGACGAAGTAACAAGTAAAATTTATTACTTCGTCATAAATAATGAGTTATGGTTGAGTAAGAGTACATAACTACATTGACACTAATGAGAGACATTGCTATCTCCTAAGAATCACTAACTAGGTCTCAGTGACATCAGAATCTAGCTACAGACTGACTCATTCACCCAACTGATGGTGAAAACTGAACATATATTTACAAATGTGAAAACTTATTTACATGCCACCGATGTGATCTCAGAACGTTGTCTTCTTTCTTTCCCTCCCACTATGTCTCGGTTCAGCTGGGCTGGAAGATGTCTGCCCTACAGTGGAGAACATTTGTCTTGCAGATATGGTCAGGTGGCCCCTAGGAAATTTGTGTCTAAACTGCACAGAAGCATGTGCACCCTCCTTAGTTTGAGTGCGCTAGGCAGGCTGGAGGTGGAAGGCCTAACCTCCTCTGGAGTATCCTGTGGGAGGACCTGGGGTGGGGAGGCAGTCTACTCACACCACAGTCTCCTTGTGAGGAAGGAGCATCTAGAGTGAGGTCAAGGACCTTCACTCCCCTGTCACCTTGCTGTTGGTGCTGAGTATCAGTGGCTAGAATGATGGATTGCAAGTCTATGCACAAATCCAGCAGACTCTTGAGAGTGGATCTCCACAGCAATCACTACCTGTCCATGAAGGCAGCTGGATACTTGCATGCCAAAGCAGCAGGCTCCTAACCACATTGCTGCAGTCTGTGTCAGATTTATCGGTGCTCCTTCGAGTCACGGGGCTCCTAATAAATCTGCCTGCTGCTCACTGTGTCTGCTTGTGCACCTGCAGGAAGTCCCTAATTCCCGACAACATTGGATCCTCTCCTGCCTGGGCTCAGTAGATGGCTCGGTCTCCAGCAGTCCTCTCTGGCCAGCAATATGCTCACCAGCACCTGCTCTCAACTCTAACCTAGCTAATGTAGCAACTGAGGTTTCAGTGACTGAGCTGCTGTGGATAGAGGAGGCAGCCTTGCTAGTATCTGTGCTTTCTTCCTCAGAAGTGGGGAGGGCTGCATTGCAGGTTCTCCTGACCATGGCCATCCCACCAGCATCTGCAGGAGGCAAACAAAAGAAAGTGTCATGACCAAGGGGTAGAAGTTACAGCAAGTTAACAATAATTCATAGTGGGAGACATGAGGCAGTAGCACAATGAATGCTGCCGACTTGGTGACCAGGACATAGAGGTTTTGGCATCTCCAGAGGAGCAACCCCAGTCTTTGCCTGCAAGAGTCAAGATCCTCTCTTTGCAGCGGTGGGGTGACGCATATATAGCACCATCCATCTTCGATGTTTTATCCTGGAATGAGAGTAGAGAGGGATTGAGTGAGATGAAAGTGGTTGGCACAACTGTTAGTACTGGTGTAAGGTGAGAAAAAGGTGGTGAGGTGACTGGACTGAGTGAGTTGGAAGTGCATAGGCCATTAGAGATGTTGCAGTGAGAACAGAACTGGTTAGAGAAACTCTGCAGACCTGGCAGCATCTGGGGAGAGAAAACCTAACCCTGTTTCACTCTCTACAAATGTTGCCAGACCTGCTGAGTTTCTCCTGCATTTTCTGTTAATGTTGCGGATTTCCAGCATCTGCAGACCTTTGTTTTATTTTAGTGATGCTGGAGGTTGGGAGAAGGGAGGGGAGAGTGTGTGAGCGAAGACGCTGCAGGGAATAGTGAGAGTGGTAGAGCATGAGCCTTGGTGGGAGCTGGGTGCAGTCACAAAGAGATTGTGTTAAGTCACGCAGAGCAGATGGTGGCAATTATCCTGGCACTGAAGAGTTGATTGACCTTCTTGCTGCATTGCTGGGCATTTTGCTGGACTGCAAACATTGCACTGACCTAGGTAGCAACCTTGAACCAGGCTGGCAAGGTCTGGTGTCATGACCTCTTCTGCTGGTCCTGGGTGAAGAGGAAATCCAACCTCTGCAGCACATTGTCCATTAGGACCTCCAGGTTTCTGTCTACAAAGCAGGGTGCTAATTTCCCCTTGGCTGCCAAGTACAGGGCAGGTACATGGTCTTCAACCATGCAGGGCAGCTCTGAACTACCCAAGTTTGATTGGGTTCACAACAGCCTTTCAAACAGGCACTGGTGCCAGAGATGCCAGGGAATTCTGGCATCAGTGAGTTCTTCCAGCAACATCAAGTGAAAAAAGCAGGCTACTATTGGACAATAGGAGCAGCTTAGGGGCTTGGTTAGGGTTAGACATAATAACGAGTCATATTTGGGACAACTGCATGGGAAATCTCACTCGACCCAATGGAGAGAAATGCTCCATGAATGTCAATGAAAATGACAAGTCAAAATATGGAAAGATTCAGCCCAAAGTTAACGTTGACAAAAGTCTAACACTAACTTTGTTTCTCTCTACATAAATGATGATACCTGCTGTGAAGCTCCAGTACTTTCCATTTTTATTTCAGATCTCCAACATAACACAGTACTTTGCTTTCAGCCAAATGGGACTAGATTAGGATATCTGGTCAGATATCTGGAAGATTTAAACTGAAAAGGGTCTGTTTCCATGCTGTACAACTCTCTGCCTCTGTTAGCTCCTCCCAGGGACTGTCACTTGTATATCAGTGGGCACAGCCAGACAGACATTCCTCAGTTAACCTCAACTTAACCTTCTGATATTACTATCACCTTCATTAAACTTAAAGACACAACACACAGGAAAACATTAATTTATTAGATACTGCAGTATTTAAATTAGCATAAGACAACACAAATTTAGTTGAAGTTTTTCAAAATAAGTGACACAGTTCTATGGGCAAGAAGCCATTAACCTAACAAACACATTCTGTAGACTGGAGAGGTCACAACAACGAGTTTCCATCACAAGCTCACAAAACTGGAATATTTCAACCAAGCAGTTTCAGCATCGCAGATTTAAATTTAATAACTGACATGGTGTTCACTACAATACAGTCCTTGACAATCTTTTTCAGACAGTAACTCCTGAACATAACCGGCCTTGACGTGGACACTTCATTCATTTGCAAATCATTCATTACCTCAGTGATTTCAAGTTTCCCGGGCTCCCGGTTAGCTGTGTGCTCCTTTGTTGACAAGTTTGAAACTGTTCTTCTTTGCAGTCTCTCTCTCTCTATTTTTACCCTTTCAGACTCTCTCATTCTTGCCTGCCTACTTCTACAGCTCCTCTCTTCCTCTTGCACCCCAATTAATTTCCATTTCTCTCCCTCCACCAACCATCCACACCCCTGACAGCATCTTTATCCTAGCACCTCTCACACTGTAGCTTCTCTCTCCCATCTCACTTTCAGCCTGCAGGTTCTTTCCAGCCCCTTTGGACTACTGCATCTATCCCCATTGTCTCTGCAGACCTCTCCCCAATTACCCTACCTATTGTGACCTCCCCCTCTACGCACAGCCTGTCACCTCCCAAACCCCTTTCTCACAGCAACTTGGAATTTTTAGACGCAGATTCATCCACACTCCTGTGTGTTTTGAGCATGTTATAAATTCCAGTCAACACCCTTTATGACAGATGCCAAGACCGAGGAGAGGTTACAGAAGGGATTTATGAGAATGGTACCAGGAATAAGCAGCTTCAATTCAATGGGGAAGAGTGGGATTAATTGAATAATTCAGAGATGATGAGCTGAATGTCTTCTTGCGTTCTGCCCCTCTCCTCAGCTCCCCTCAGACCATTTCCCTGCCAGTTCATCCCCTACATCCCACTCTCTGTCCATTCTCCCTCCTCAGCCTCCCTCCAGGCCTCCCCAGACCTCTCACTGCAGCCCTTCCACTTTCTCTCCATTCCCCTTCCGTCAGACCCATTTCCTCTCCATTCCCACCTCCACTTTCCCCAGCTTTCCGTCTCCTTGCTCAGCATCCCCTTCCTCAGACCTTCCCCAGCATTGTACGCCCCCAACTCCGACCCTCCACAGCATTGTACCCCCCTACCCCGACCCTCCCCAGGATTGCAACCCCCCT